>NC_089199.1:27740788-28073288 GCF_963930695.1 Labrus bergylta
TTGCCAACCTTTGGGTTCAAGCATGCAGCCAATTCATCATGCCGAACAAACAGCATGTCCTATAGCCGCTCCCCATGGGGGTGGTCCCCGCTTGCCTGCTCGCACCATCCATCTGACGCACTCACCCGCCGACTGCATGAATCATCTGCAGCCTTTGTTCAGCCGCACTGAGATCTGGACGAAGACGGAGGTGACCCTTGTCACAGGAAGTTGTAAAGAGTGATATTCTTGTGTTTGTTGACTTCCAGTACTCAACACTTTGAGAGGAGGCCAACTGAAGACATTTTTCTTCCAAGCACAGAGGATACCATAACATTAAGAATATACATGAAGTAAGGCTGATGTATCACTTTGCTGATACTTAAGCGGTAACACAGAACAGATCATTGATGCTTTCTGAGGCTGCTTCACTAAGCGACGTCTTTATATGGAGTTGGATCAGTCTCAATATTCACAAATGCACACAGAAGGATTCACAAATGTGTTTCAATGCACACACAAATATATTTCATTCTATATAAATGTAAAACAAATCCACAAATAAAATAAAAAAAGATTCACAGATGTATTTCTGATTCACACAGAAATATTTATAGTTTTGTATATATGTAATGGAAATCCACAAATGTATAATATCATATATATTCACAGTTTCATTCAATATATTCAGACTTCATTCAATATTTCCTGAATGGCTTGCCATACAAATGTGTTTTTTGAATGTATACGTATATTATATATTTGTGGATGTATACAAAACTATAAATATTTGTGTGTGTGCATTGAAATACATTCGTGAATCCTTCTGTGTGCATTTGTGAATATTGAGACTGATCTAACTCCATATCTTTAAAACTCAAGTGTTAGAATCATGACACTTAAAGACAAATACTCAACCTTACATGTTTCAGATTTTGAAAACTTTGTGATTTTAGCAACATAAGATTTAGTTGTGTTTTATTATTGACAGCTAAGTGTGAAGGCTGCTAACAGTAACAGATAACGTTATGTTGTATTATGCTGAAGCTAGGGATGTTTATTAAGGTTACATGTTCACACGTTGACATTAAGGGTATTTAGGTTATACCATTTTGCATGTAATCACATCCCCAGACCTATGATGCTGACATGTTAGTGCGATGTTAAGCTTGGTCTCTTTTCTAAATACTAATAACTCAGCAGGTATCATTCAGCATATTTATCATGTATTCTAATAGGTGGTATGTCACTGTAACTTACCAAGTTTAATTAGATGCTTGAGGACTAATATTGATTGCAATTATTTGGTAAATGGACTTAAGCTTGTATAGTGTTTTTACACCGCAGGTCACACCTACACATTCACACACTGATGGTTGAGGTTTCTATGAAGTGAGACCATCAGCTGTAACTTTTTCCACACACATTCATACGTTGCCCGACAAAGCAGCGGGAGCAACTTGGGGTTAAGCGTCTTGCTCATGCACACATCGGACATGTTACTGCAGGAGCTGGGGATCGAGCCCCCAACCTTCTGATTGAAAGAAGACCCACTCTTCCACTGATCCACAGCCTCCCTTTGATTGACATTCTTTAATGTTTTGTGTTGTATTTTATCAGCTTATAGTCTTGCCCTAGATAAACAGCAATTATTGTGTCTAATTTGCCTTAGCCCTGAGTGGATGTACATTTATTTCCTCTGTTTTCTCACGATAACGAGTTATTTCTGGTTGTTTTCTCAAGATCTGGACTTATTCATCAGACATCCCCAGAGTTGCAAAAGCACAAAACAAACATAGAAAACGGCTGTGGGCTACGGCAGAATGGTAGCTTGTTGTTTTCTTTTCTTGGTCACCAGAAAATGATCCCGTTATCACTAAGAAAACACGTTATGTTATCTCAAGATAGTGACTTAAATTATTTCAGTATAATGGGGAAAAGCTGATTTTTAATCACAAAAAAACAAGTGGAGAGCTCCAGAAAACAACAGGAAATGTCTCATTGTCACGGGACAGAGTACAGGAGTAATTAACATGAATGTATAGATGTCTGCAAAGGGCTCCTGTACTTATTAAGTAGATGTTAGCATGCTTATGTTTAGCATGGTAGGTGTCGACCCTCGTGTCAGATCTGAGCAGATATTCAGTCACAATTTCCGGTTTAATCGGTGGTGCAAAAAGAAAAAGTCAGAAGACGGTCATATTTCATTGCAGGTTTGATGTTTTTGATACAGAGTCTTACAGATTTCAAACCAATAAGAAGCGCTAACATGGCGAGAACTCTTCATTTAACTGCGTTTCATTTAAGAATTCAATGACTTATCTGTATTTAATACCTAACAGGATTTTAAAGAGAAACACCCTGATTTTTTTCACCACAACAAAATGTTCTGATAGAAAGACTTTGACATATTAGCACATGATTTCAGCACTGTAGTCGTGCTGGCCCGTATCTGTGAAGCCAAATGTGCTGTTGATAGCAGCAGAGACGACACACACTTACTTAAAAGTGATACATGATGAAAAATGTCTCAAACTTTTGGAGCCGAGTCGTTAAGTTATTCCGGTGAAAAGCTGTCAGCGACTGAAATATATTTCTAATCCGGTCCAACGTGATTGTTTTTTTGGCAGCCAGACAACGATGGGGTGTGTTAGCGATATCTGATAGTGGGTGTTTTGAGTGTGTGTGTGCAATTGCGAGAGTGTAAAACAAACGTGTGTGTGTGTGTGTGTAGTGACAGCAGTGGCTGTTAGCGGGCAGATGGAAGTGCCTACCACACTGAAGTGACAGCACATGTCAGAGCGGCGGAGGAAATGCCCCCATAAAGCATCGCTGTTGACAGCTATGGCTCGGTCTGCCTGACACCCGACATGAAGCGCCGCGCCTGGCCGGGTCATGTCTGCTAACACACACACACACACACACACACACACACACTCAGCTCACAGATCAAACCACTCCACTGACATGAGAGATACGAGCCGGGGACAACTCAACAGGTCGCCTCTTCACAAGCTCTTCACAAAAAGCTAATGCTGCGTGGTTGGTATTAGCTGCAGCACACACGCATCATATTTGACAGCAGGCCAACACTAACATCCTCCATTTCTCCTCTGACAACAAGAAGAGGGAGATTACACTCTTGCTTGTTGGGCAAATAGGAAATAATTCCAGTAATGAAACTCATTTTCCAGACCAATCTGTAGCTGTGCTATGCTCCACTGACACACAATTACTCTGAAACAGAATGCATCGGGGCTAATCCGTTTGAAATAAATCACAAATTCAACGATAAATCCCGAAGCTTTGGTAAACAGAGCGGCTCAATTGGGGTGCGTTTGAAATCCCAACTTCACCGGCTAATCACCTCTCAGAGCAAACACAGAGCAGGGTTAATTTAAGTTGCAGAGTTGTTATTTAGGGAAAAGGTTTGCCCAGAGATTTCAAACCCATGTGCTGACCAACCACCAGCGACCCCCGCGCTGCAAACAATTACGCTCACTCGAGCATTCATGTTGAAGCCCGGTGCCAAATGAGGTCGTTTTTTTTGCAGCGATTTGACTTCCTTTGGCAAATCTCTGAGGCACTTTTGAGAAAGGACAGACTGTTTACTAACAGTCTCTGATTGCATGTAGTGAGAGAGGAGCACACCTGTCAGACCAGCACCTCACACACACACACACACACACACACACACACACACACACACACACACACACACACACACACACACACACACTTAATAACTGATGTTAAATGATGCAGACTTTAATAAAAATCACCTGAATGACAGAAAATGCAGGTTTGAACTTCTAATAAGGCAGCTTTATCCGCTCTGTCAGCTCCTGAATGAAGGCGCTAAGTCTTTTTTTTCCACGCCGTATTCGCCCCCCCCCCCCCACCCCCACCCCCACCCCTTGCCTCACATTGCTGTTTGATGATTAGCGTCTGCATAAGTAATTAATCCTAGTTACACAGAATATTTGTGAAATAGCTAAATGAGGCCTCTTTTTCCAATTTGGCTAACATATTTGTATTAGGATTAAAGCAGCGGCGTTTAAGCGGCCGGCTGAAATACTGGCTCAGTGTGCTCTCTCTCTCTCTCTCCCCCCCTGCAGCTGTGAGTTCCAGAGCCGGGGGTCTGCTCAGTCTAAATGTGCTCTGATAGTCCCACCAGAGGATTTCCTTACACCAACTCCCGGGCCGCCGCTCGCTTGATCAGGCCCAGGCCCTCAGTGCGCTCATTCATCCCATGCTCCCCCCCTCGTACATGTGTGTGTGTGTGTGTGTGGGTCAGTGTGTGTGTGGGTCGGCGTGTGAGAGCTCACCTCGGCGGTAATGACAGCCCACTGAAAGGGGACCTGTGGCGAGCCAGAGCCGGCCAGATCTGTTCAAGATGCCTGCAATCAGGCGCTCAGGACCGTGTCATTGCTGTGCCCTTCGCGCTCGCACACACGCCTGTTGGAGCTCACTGATGAGCGAGGTTTCCTCAAACTGTGCCACGGCGAAAAATACACGAGTGTGTGGCCTCGCTGATTCAAACTGAACATGTCCTTATACCGCTCTGAAATGCTTTTTGGCTTCTTAGCAGAACTCCCACTTTGCATTCAGCTCACATTTTGCGTAATCACAACTGAAAGCTGCTGGATATTGCTTTTTTTGGGAGAGTTCAAAGCTTCAAATACTTACCATGGTAAACATCCAACCCATTAAGTCTGTTTTACATAATCTGACTCAGGGCAATGGTGAGGTGTATCTCTCTGAAGTTTATTTCCTGTAACACATCATTTCGGGGTCAAGTCTTCCCAACAGGTCATTAAAAATCTCTATAAAAGGACTTAAACTGCAAATGTTTGTGCCACAAGCTGGAAAAACAGTGTTCAATCAAAGCACTTTAATTTTAATCATACATGTTTCCTTTGCAGTTTGGTGCCCACGCTTTGAAACCGAAGAAACAAAAAATAAACACGGCGCTCCTGGTAAAGAAAACACGGACAAATTCACCCCGCTTGGTCTTTCTTGTCTGGGTTTGTCCCGTGTGTTCCCCCACAGCATGAGGCAAACTTCACACACCTACACAAGTAGATTAAAAAGGTTTCATAACGTAAGAAATAAATCACAGATCGAATAAAACATTTGTATTTGCAAATCAAAAATGCATATTTATAATTCTGTGCAGGTCCTGTTTTCGCTCTGCAGTCAGGTCTGCCATGTGAGGTGTTGCAGCAGACTCTGGCCATGTGTGGACACTGTGCAGGCCAGTCTACGGCCCGGTCCCTCTGCAGCCCTCTCTGTATTATTACAGCTGTAAGTGTGCCAGCCGGGGGGAAATTTGTCTGCAATTCACCTGAATTAGAAGCGCTAACCCAGCTCTCCTGTGGCACAGCCCTAATGGTTTGTTTATTTTTGAGGTTTTTTGCTTTTAGCAAATCATTCCTTATCTGTCATTTGCTTATTGTCCCATTGAGTAGCTGAAAAAAGGGGAGGTTGTTGGGAGGAGGAGGGCGCCCCGCCACATGGCCCTGGAAACTCCCACCTTTACACTCTTTTTTAGTTCAACAGTCCAACTTTGTGCAGGTTACACATCCATCCCCGAATGCCTGTGCGGTGCGTCCTCTGCCTCACTCATTTCAGCCTTTTGTTTATCTGACTTTGTTAAAGGGAGACTTTGAACAAATGCCGCAGTTATTCTAAATGAAAGATTGAATATGTCTAAAAATAGAGTTTCTCCTTGCCCATTGCTGACTGCAGCAACACATTGTTTAAGCAACACAACTCACTCTGTAATCAGTGAGGCGGACTCTACAAATCCACCTCAGTGAGCCACATGAGTGAGGCCATGGAGATGTAACTTATCTCGAGATTGTCTCTAAATCACGTCACACGGTGCACAAATATGGTAATGTGGTAAATATCTTGAGTCACCCAAATGCTATAATTGTCCTCAGACATTTCAAATGATTATGGGATAATATTCGGCTTATCAATTTTCCATTACTCATTTTATTTGTCCATGTCGGGTCATATAGTGGTTCTTGCTGTAAACTAATGTAGAGCACGCAGAGAAGAGGGGCCAAGGATAGAAAAAAAAAGTGCAAAAATGGCCCAAAAGTGAAGAGATCATTAAGAGACGAAGGAACATTTTAGGGAAGTGAAGCAGGAGCGTTCATTGATGTGCGGCTGAGTGTGCGTAATGGTCCAGCAGATGTCTTTAGCGTTCCTCCCCGTTGAGATGTGGTCGGTGTGGGATGTGGAGTGAGTTTTTTTTTTTGCTGCTGCAGGGTTGAAGGTTTACACTCGCTGGTCTAAATCAGCCCGTCACACACCACTGGCTCCCTGTCAGAGACCTATCTGCTACCACTTACTCAGAAATGCAACAAATTTACTTATAATTAACTTAAAAATTTTGCCGTGCTTGTAAACACTTGCGCACTGACAGTTCATTTATTTTGTTTGATTGCTGCCGACTATTTATAGCGGAGGGCCTTGCCTGCGTATGGACTCTGCGTGTCATCTAGACTCTGCAACGAGACAAAAGTGCTCCTGATGATTATCCACTAGTTTCAGGGTGTTTATTTACTCACCGAGGTTGAGGAGAATTTGGCTGTAATTAACGCACATTAAAGTGTAGGATGGCAACCTTTAGGGAGTGTCTGACAGCAGCAGCGACGAAGTCTCATTACCTTATAGAAACCTGCAGAATGATTGCTTCCCATCAGTCTCTGCTTGTAGTTTGACGTCTTCTAAGAGCAGGTCTCTGCAGGCTGGTGCATTGACCCCAAACAACTAGTGGAACTTTCGAGATCCAGAGAAGGTGTTAACTGCGCAGCAGTGACCAACAGGTTTCAGGGTTTAGCTTCATGGAAAGAGTCTTTTAACACTTTTTTTTTCACAATTCCCCACTGCAGAAATATCCAAGTGTGAACAGCTCATTAAGTACATTTGTTTCCATCATTTTCGTTCTTCTCAGGCTGTAATGCAAAGCCATTACTTGGAAGCATTTGTCACAGATATGAGTCATAGGCAGTTCAACTAAAGCTGAACCAATCATTAGTTTTATTAAACATAATAATCTTATTATTAATCATTTTCTTATTTGTACTATTAAAGGGGATAACTGTAGGGATTAACCCAAAGCAAATGGTCCTTGGCTTCATGCAGCCTTTTAATCAACTTTTACTACATTGTTTTGTTTTTTTTAAGGTAAATTTAATCGGTCTGGTGTAACTTTATACAAAGGTAAATGATCAACCTCATTTCAAGCTGCAGTTGGATGCTGTTTGAATAGCTAGTGTAGTAGGCACTGAAATCCAGATGTTATCCTCGTCGTTATGGAGAAATCAAAATGTTTTGAACTAATGTTCAACCTACATCAGTGAAGAAATCCAAATGTGTATGTTGTCTCTGCTGGATGTTTGTCGAACAACTTCTCTCTTTAGCTGTTTTCACACATGCACTCCTTAACGTTCCTTGGATTTCAGAACAGCCTGGCCAATGTATTTATTCACACATTTCTTAGAGCGTGAAGTCTTCCCTTGACAACGGGGGCGGGGTCAGGGGTCTCAGGAGCCAGGGAACAACATAAAAGTCCACAGCAGCCGTAATTATTACAAGATATCCAAGATGGCGGTCGAAGCAGAGTCTGACGCAACACTAACAGTGCTACATGTTATTGGATGTATTTACAGTATCAACTCAAGAACGAAGCAGAACAAACTGGTGAGGCCGCAGTGAACTCTTCTGACTTTATGCTGCACTCACACATCGGCTCATCCCGACTTCACACAGACATTTTACTTTAAAAATGTTGTGAAAATTTCGGCCATTCACATTCACGTCTTTTTGTCACTTATGTCATGTTTTTATGCTCTCTGTGCGAGGTAAATTCCCCTTAAGGTATATAAATATAATAAAGGTATTCATTCATTCACACATGCAGCTCAACCTGAAACAATTCAGGACACTTTCAGGAGTTTTGTGCATGTGTGAAAACACCATTAGCCCTCTGTTAGTCTCTTGTCATCAAGCCTTTTGCCCACCAGAAAAGATAACAGCAGCCTCATCCCTCACATCTCCTCTCCTCTAGTACACGGACAATTAAGCACAAAGGGGGTGACAATGTGGCTGCTGTCCATCTCCTCAGAGCCTCCAGCTGCCGCCACGCTCCATTTCAAGTCCACAAACACACAGAGATGTTTTACTGATTAAAGCGTCACTGATACACGAGAGAGCCGTGAAGCCAAGTTGAGGCCAAGATTACTTTGACTAGATAACGTCCACTTTAATTGTCCCAATCAAAACTCCTCTGATTGTACTATAGTTTGATTTCATGGCCGCTGTTTTCCTTTTAAAGGATAAGCGTGTTGGACAGATTTGACACCAGTTAGTTGTAATTTGTCATGAGTCATTTTGGCATGATCTCCTGGATCGTTCCTGCTCGGGGGCTCATATGGTAAATATACACATCTGCTCAAAAGGATCTGAGAAAGTACAGAGTTGCAGATTTGAAGAGAGAAAAGTCTCAAGACCACAATCTAATAATTTCCAGTCCGAAGTCAGCTGGTTCAAGTAAATTTCTTAAAAATCATTTGAATTTTTTTTTCTTTCGCTGAGGATCTGGGTTAAAATCATGTGCAGAGATTGCTTTGTAAAAAAAAAACCTCTGTCGCCACGGTGGCCCTTAAAACTCAACTCTGTTTTGTATCAGAATCCAAAAGTCTGCATGATAACTGCTCCGCATTCATCTTTTAAAAGAGCCCCGGCTGGATTTGTCCCCTCTAAGGAGCCCAACTTAGCTGGGTTAAAGGAAAGCATTACAGCCAGCAGGCATGTGACCACATAATTTCAGCCAGAGAGGCCTACGCTTCCTCTGTTTGCTGTCATTATGCCCTCAGTAAAGCCACATAAAGGCCCAGCCATCCTGTGGAGATCATTGCACTCCTCGCCGCTCCGCCTGATTGGCTATTATCTAAATGAACCAATGTTCTATATCAGGGCTTTTGACTACATAACTACCCTGTTAATATTCAGAGGAAGTGCTGGAGGTCAGGGAGCTCTCTGCCGCTTGACCTCAGGGTCGCAGGAACCTGAGCCGCAGAGTGGCACATGGCAATGAATGAGCCCTAATGATTTAGATGGTATCTGTTACACAGCCCCGGAGAAAGCCAATCTCTCCGGGCAATCTGGCCGTGGAGAAAAAGCAGAGGTTCAAAAATAAACCCCACTTGTTTCAGAGAAGGGATAATGCTGCCTCCCTTGCAGCGCACGTCATTGGAATCCTATGCAGAATGATGAATAATTACACACAGATGAGCACACAGCAGCTTTCGGATGTTCTGCCCGTTTTGGTGCATTTTGCATGCAGTTGTTTAGGAAACTGAAAGCAGGAAATTCAGCAAATAATTGGGATTGTTTGTTTGCGTTGTTGTGCTTAAGTGACTTCAGCACCTTGTTAAAAAGGCCTTTGAATGCGGGGGCCCGTCACAGGATCCCCTCGAGAGGATTAGGTGAGCGTTTGCTCCAGTTGGGTTAAAAAAACGAGGCCCTTTGTGCAGCCATTTAAGACACTTGTTGATGCGTGGCGTGGCTTTGAGTTTCCCTAAAATACTCCGGTAAACATTGGGCTTATGCACAGCAACAAAACCATGACCTTAAAGAGCACTTTCAAAAGCAATTTCCCTCCCCTACTACTGCATGTAAACAGAGTAATTGTACTTGGGAGACTCCCAGTGCCAGCTGAGAGTGATTTATTTCCACGTCATCCACAATGAAATCAGGATCACGATGATAACGGCTGTGACAGCTCTAACTTTGTCCAACACTACACTTCTTTCTACTGATGTTATCTTCACCGCCTGACTGATGATGGATTCTTCTTTCGAACAATATGCAAAGAAATGTTTAATTAGCCGGAAAATACAAACATGCTGTTTGATTGAGTCTTTAATTTTTGCTTATTGTAGTTCTGAGGGAATTTAACGACTTTAAAAGCTCTAAAGCATGAAAATGAAAATCAACTTTAAATAGTAGGACAATAACAATAAAAAATATTGACAAAAAGATAGATTGTTTTATATTACATTTCATAAATTATTCCCAAGTTTAAAATTAAGTTTAGAAAAAAGATATTTAAGACAATTAAATCAACTTTTTTTTTTTATAAATGAATATCTCACTTTTTACATATTGGACTTTGGGTCCACCATCTTTTATTTCCACAGGTTGATCATCATATTATATTTAAAACATAAATCAATACAGCCTTGATGTTAATAGAAAAACTCATCTATTTAGCCTTCATGGGTTGAATAACTTCAAGGCTTTTTCCCAGCGCCCTGTGTGTGGGTCATCCAGAGGTCCCAGGTGAGACAGATGGCTCAGGAAACTCTCCGATGTCGGGAGAAGTCGGTGGTTCTCAACTGGTGGTGTTGGGACCCCTAAAGTGGGTCATGGAGCCATTTTCCAGAGGGTAGCAGATGTGTCCAAACGCCTGTGAATTGTTTTCGTTCATCTCCATGTTCTGTGACATGTGTTGAACCGTCCGAGGGCCAAATTGTAAAAATATAAATTTTTTAAATTACCAGAACTTTGGAGTTGGTGATTGGTCCTGAAGCTAGACCAGTAGAGAACCACTGGTTCAAATCATACACTCTTAGACCGAAAAAATCCAACTCACCCCATTCCCTTAATTCTTTGATTTCCTTTGCTATGTAAATGTGTGTGTGTGTGTGTGTGTGTGTAACAATGTCAAACTAGCGTATGCATTTATCAGTATGGCTTCAATTATCATTACTACTACAACTCACTTCTTCTTATCCAATAACTTGCGATACATTTCACCACCATCACCATCGTCCCAAGGTCACGACCCCTTATTCACCATCATAAGCTAACTATCTAACTAAAGGTAGTTAATCAAAGCTTAACTGTTACTAACCTGAATTTGTCTTGAGTTGATTTGTTTTGTGGAAAAACTGTCTAGAAATAATAGTTCAACAACGGTAACAGATGTTTGCGTTTGTGTGTTTCAGTTTAAATATGTTGCATCTGTTGTTGGCTTCTCTGTTTACCGAGATCTATCACACGGTGTGGACCCGAGATGTTTATGTGAGGAGGCCTTGGTGCAATGACAGCGTAAAACCCTTCACTCACTAATTCCCCTCTGAGTAACACACACACACACACACACAAACACACACATTTGTTTGCCGTGTGGAGCTACACGTGTCCTGCGGTCGAGCCAGCACTCGGAGTAACTGAATAACAAATAGAGTGAAATGAAAGAGATACAGGAGGTCTTTAAATTAAAAAAAATACCAGGAAGTGAAAGAGTCATTTACTCTCAAGGATCTGTGAAAAGATGTAAATGTGTTGCAGCTACATAAATATGAGTTAAGAAGCACATTTTGAAAACAAATGGAAAGTAAGTAGTCGATCAGAATGCTCGATGTGTTCTTCCTGGTTATTTTTTTCTTTTGAACTGGTTTGTTTTGATAGCTCACTCTCATTAAATGTCCTCACTTGTCCTGTATTCATTGGTTCTATACGTGTGGTGTATATGTGGTGTCGCCGTATAGTTAAAACCACGAGCGTGTTAAATTTACCTATTCAAGCTGCATTTACTTTCAACCTACAAGGTCATTTATTTATCCTGCAACACAAGTTGTATTAAAATCTTGACTGTAGGGTCTTTATGCCGACAACAAAATGACAATAACAAGAATCTTTATTTATTCAAAACCTGCTCTACACCTGCCTCATCGGGGAAAACACAAGTTCAGATCAAGAACAAATCAACCAGAGTTAATGAACAGCTGATGAACCACAGGCAGAGAGATGGATCTGTGTCCGATGATGATCACCCCGTGTCCCCATGTTGAATGTTAGTCCATGACTTTATGATTAGGCAGTGCGGTAGGAGGCAGAAGTTGAGCCTCAGCAACATCTTAAGTTATTTACTGACATGAAAACACATCTTGCTGTTCTAAATGGACATTTTAGAAATCTGAATTTGAACACTTGGGAATCCTCGCAGAGAGCTCCTAACTTGGCTTAAAGCATCCTATCAAAGGATACTTAGAGCAACTCTGAGCAAGGAAGAGACGGAAACTTGTATTTTAGTGAGGAGGCGTGGTCGACCCTGTTGCTAGCTATGACAACTTTATCCCAAGTCAATCATAGAATCTATAGTCAGACACGGTGTGTTATTATGAACACTATGAAATTAACATCTCTGTGTGATTAATTATAAGACATACTTTAAAAGTATATAGTCTACAAAATGTTTGAAATCACATCTGTACTCTTGCAGCAGCTTCTTCACATGCTGAGAGTTGACGAGCATTAATCAGTGATTGGACGCACCTGTGGAGGTAACCACATGTAGAGAAACCCAACGACTCACTTTGCACGGAAAAAAGTCATAGATTGAAATGTTTGCGTGAGTATTTTTTGTCTGTTCGGCCCGACTATGAGTCAATAATATTCTTCATGTAGTGTTTAAAGAACATTTCTCTGTTTTCTCCTCAGCTTCAGAAACTCTTCATCCTCTTTAAATTCATCCTCACTACTCCTCACAGTTTGACACTGTAGGAGCTCTCTAAAGGACTAAGACACTTTGTGAATAACTTTCATCTTCATCAGGATCCAGTCTTACCTTTAAGGGGAACTTCTTAAGCAGTTTGTCACGAGGAGCAACTCTTCTTACTTAAGAGGCTTCGTGAATACGACACCTGGTGTGACACAAAACAGTTTGATAGCTGATAACAGCCGATACATTTTCCACAACTTTTTTTTTGTGCCTTTATTGGAGACACAGGACAGTGGATAGAGAGTGGGGATTGACATGTTGGAAAGGAACCATGGGTCAGATTCAAACGTGGGCACAGAGGACGACAGACTCTGTACCACTCGCCCCTAAACTCTACAACTTTTAAGGACTATATTGCTGTTACTGGGATGCTAACAAGACTAGCTAAGACGTGCTAACTGCTGGTCTCGTTCTCGTTTATGTCTCTCTCCATTGCATCTAAATTCATGCAGCATGCAAAGCTAACACTACTTCTGCTTATCTTGCTATAGCTACCATTCTGGCATATTATTCAGACAATAGGCGAATCACAAGCGGTCAACTGGGAAAACGAGAGCATCAGTCGTCGAGGCTTTACGTGGGAGAAGTCAGTGATATCAGGAATTCATCAAAACTTTTTTCAGACTGGATGAAAAGAACATCATAAGGCCTCCATCATTCATTTGTATCTAATGTTACATGTCAACAACCTGCTGCTGCAAGTATCTCACACAATGGAAAAGCTAAGACGGTTGTACATTTCTTTCATCAGTTAAAGGTAATGACAGGTGTAACCCACTCATTAATTAAATGGAGACATCATAAGACATTTTCATTCCACTGACATGATGTATGGCAGCTTCATAAAGCCTGCAGTGAGGCTTGGTTGTAAAGGAGCAATATGTAAGATATCTTCTGAATTAAATCATAAAGTGACTTCACTATACGATCAGACTATTATTATTATTATTATTATTATTATTATACCATCAGACATGAAGGAAACATGCTATGTTGAAGTGCTGGCTTCTCTGACAACAATGCAGCAGCCAGTGTGTCCTCCTTCTAACTTTAGATTCTGATCCTGAATGCTCTGTTTTTATTTTGACCAGAGAAGGTAAGCAGTTTCAGAAACATGGCCGTTTTGGACGCCCCTCTGTTTGCCAGGCAAACATCAAACCAACAGGTGTTGCAGCGATGGTCAAGAGAAGTGGTTCAGATAGAAGTGATTGTACCCGACCTAAAAAGCGTCTGCATGTTTCTAATAAGCTCCACGAGCAGAAACGTGCTCAAACTAGGATCAATATCAGAGATGCTTTTTGAAAAATGGAGAGAGGTTAGAACACAGAAAGGTTTACAGACCGATGCAGAGCTGGATAAACACTGAAGCTTCCGTATACGCAACAAGGCAACTAGTGTGTGCATCGACTCTGCGGATGAGAGGACGGAGCGAGACAGCACTCTCTAATGTTATTGAATTTGGACTGCAACACCAATACCTTTCAAAACCTTTACAGTTCATGTTTTAATATTACAAAAATGTCAGGAATGTCATAATGTGGTCTTGTTTAGTTTTGTGTTTTGTCTATTTCAGAGTTTAGGTTTCCTTGTTTTCATTTCTCCTGTCTATCCTAGTGTTGCTTGTTTCCCTGGTGTGTTCTCTGTGTGTCTCCAGTGTTTCCTGATTTATATTGTAGTAGTCCCCATGTGCTTCTTGTCTTTATTCCTGCCTCTGTGTGTTTCCCTCCAGAGTTGATTGCCCTGATTTCCTTCACCTGTGTGATTAGAGGAATTCAAACAAGGAAACCTAAACTCTGAAATAGACAAAATACAAAACTAAACAAGACCAAATCATGACAAGGAATTGAGATTCTAGTTCATCTTGAATATTAGTGTTTGAGCATAATCCTGTTTTCTAACATGTGTTAGGCCTTTGTCAGTTTTGAATTGGAAAGCTGTATAGTGTTTATCCTTGAGCGTGATGAAGGCCTTATGTCATAAAAAAAAAACACAATAAACCTTTTCTGTGCAGTTGATGTATTTGTTAATCCAAAAAGATGTCTACTCGGGTCTAACTGGCATCAGCACGGCAGCTCTCTCTGTGAGCAGTTCGTGAATAAAAGAGCCTTTCCACCGAGACCTTGATCACGCTCACATTAATAATACTCTCATTTGGGTGGGCTCTCACCTCACTCCTGACAGTCGTTTCCTTGATGGGCGTCAAAACTTAACGATGAAGTGTTGTTTTCCAGGTTCCAAAATTTCAGGCCTGCCAAAGGTTAAGGAAACACGGCACTATAAAACAGAGCCGCTGTGTTTTTTTTGAAAGCGGGCAGTGTTTACGTGCAATTCTCAAGCTGTCGGACGTATACGCTTTTTTTTATTCTGAGGCAAGAACTGTGCTCTGTTTGACAACGTTTCTTAAGTTTTTTTTGTTTCCTGATGATCTTTAGGCCTTTAAGTGGAGCAGCAGTATGTTTTGGAGGCAAAACAAGTTTTCCTGTCTCAACTTTGATCCCAGTTAAAGTCACCTGTCCAGGCAAAGGTGACATGGAAAACCTCCCTGCCTCAAATGCAAATATGCACCATGATAATAACCAGTCATAAAAAATATTATACATCTATTTAAGAGTAATTACATTGATACTTCTTGGGAAGTAAACCAAAATACACAGAAAAAAAGACACAGTGTGTATGTGTGTGTCAGCAGAAGCTAAACGTCTCTCCGCACGTTCGAGTTCTCTGAAACACCAGCAAAAGGAGTTCCTGCTGGCTGACAGAGCAGTTAATCCGCGCAGAGGGAAGCAGCTCCAAACAACTGCAGAGAAACACAAGCTTCGGGTCTGCCACTTTTCATCACCGGCAGCCTACGACTCTTTGTGCACAGATCGCTCCAGGGCTGGTACAACAGTTGCAGATAGCTCAATAGCTTTACCAATCTGTTGGCAGAGGACTCAGCGAGATTGCTAACGACAGGCCTGCACTCGGAAGAAAGGGATGAATAAAAGGCAGAGCGATGAGGGGGAGGAAAAAAAATAAAAATTTCAGCAACTTGTGTCAGTGCGCGGCCACACAAAGGCAAAAGCTTAACCTGACATTCCTGTGTAATTAAGACATCTCTCACATGGCACGTTTCTCTTGACCACTTGGGACTCTCGCACAGGACCGGAGGGTGTTCAAAGCGACCAAGGGCAGCCCATTCACATCTGTGAGCACTAGAGAGTGCAACATGGCCATGAATGCAGTTAGACTGTAACACTCTGCAGGCATTGTTTTTAATACTCTGACGTTTAAATTGTGATCCCACTTGCCCTTTCCTGGGGACCGACTGCAGCGGAGGAACTGACAAAAGAAACAAGGAGGACGGAGGAGAAAGTGTTCAGGGAATTCAAATTAAAAAAGAAAAAAAAATATCAAAAATGTATTATGAAAAAAAAAATGATTTATTTATGTTTTTTTTTTTTAAAGGTTTGCCCTTCTTTTTTTTTTTTTTTACCTTTGGTGAATAGGACAGCTGGAGAGAGTCAGGTAATGTTGGGGACGACCTAACAGCTCGGATATCTGGCGCCCCAATAATTTCTCTAATTTCTTTTTGCCTCTTTCTGATGAAATGATGTGTGTGCACGCACTGCTACATGGAACTACTGATATGAGTGTACAGCTGCTGAATCAATAAGATCACTTGTAATGTATTGTAACTTGTCATGTACCTGGAAACATGTTGCATTAATCTTCAATGGAAAACAAAATCTGCCACTGCAGTGATTTTTTTTCCTTAAGTATTATGATTTGGGCTGGCAAACGAATCAGTTCTTTTAAATCTAAATTAATTGCGAAGTTTCAATCGTTCATCACGAATAATGTAATTGTTTTAATCACATGTTTAAAAGTCTATTATTAAGCATTTAAAAACAAATATTGTTGACCTTCTATTTGACATTTTTGTACTGCCTTAAGTTTAGACGACTTTACTTTCTGGATGAATTCATCCCTGCTTTTATTTTGAAATATCGATTGAGCTACCTTCTGGTAGATTGAAGGTCATGACATTAACCTAAATGAGAAAAAGCAACTCGTTATAAACTAAATGAAAACAGCTCAAAGGAACAGAAAAATTTAAATCATTGATATCATGAGGTGGATATTACTTTGGACTCGTCAGCTCAGCCATCCAGGAGTTTTTTTAAAGTGATAATAATAAATGTGAAATAAAATGAAATGAGATGTAGCAGTGTCCTTCTTTTCCATCCCTGTGACTACATGGAGACACTGAAGAGGCTCATCTACGGTGCGCCTTAAGGGTCAAAATAGCATGAGATAAATCACGATTAAAATAATGACTGCATTCATTTCAGACCATAAATAATCATGATCAACTAGTTAATGCTGACAGTAAAATGTAAATCTACTTATTTCAGGATTTTTTTTAAAATCTAGTTCTTCAATCATTGAGTCAGTCAGCTGCCTTATTTCTAGGAAATTGTTTGGGCAAATTTGTTTGGGCTAAAATGAGTTTCACATGTTATGATAAAAATAAATTCTTAAATGATAAAAGTAGAATAGGAGATTTTTGTTGCACCAAAATTACTTTTGTACTTTTGAGTGTTGTCAAGACTCGTCAGTATCCACAAAATCTTATTCAATACTTGTATAAGCAATTTAAATACACAGAAAGAAATCTTTTTTTTTAAAGAATGTGGAGTTACTTCTATTTTTTTGCGACAGCCTACATCATACATAAACACTTTATGTTTAATCCAAATTATTTCTCCTTAAGTTTTTTCTTCATGCCTTAAACAAAACGTTTGATTCTTCTGAAATCCTTCTCGTATTAAAAAAAATAAATGTCCCGTGGTTTTGTCCCACTCTCATCCCGCCCGGTGTGAGCTCCCTTTCATGTCTGTGTGTGAAAACGTTCCTGAGAGGACAAATTATGTGATTGTTTCATTTTCTGATGCCGGAGCACTTCACGTTCTTGTGTTAACAATTAGCTAACAATAACAACTCACTTTGATGCTAACCAGGGTGGAAGCAAGGTCACGACCTTTAACAGCTGCACGGCTTCACTGCAACCCCCCACCCACCCACCCCCCAGACCTGATTCACTTACAAACACACACACACACACACACACTGATTTAGAATTTACATTTAAAAAATCCACTTAGAGAAATGCAGAATCCCATGAAGAACACTGCACACTTTTTTTTTTTTTTTTTTTCTGTGATATCGATGGTGTCCAGATGTTTTAAGGGCCGGGATTAAAACAACAAGAAACAATCTGCAGCGAGCATGAAGGCCTCACGACTTCCCTTTATCTGTAATTAGTCTTTAAACTAAGAGTTAATTGAGTTATTTTTGTTGGAGATTGTAATTTACAAATGTGCTGTGACTAATTCTCTTATAATCTCCTCGTGGATGTTCACATTTTACTTGTTAGAACTAGTTTTTCTTTTTCGTGTAACTGTGGATACAATCTGGATGTCATTGACTTTTTTTTAAAAATAACTGGAAAGAATCAGAATGTGAATGAAAAGCTTTTTTGAAATGTCAAACCTAGGAAAACAGTCTAAATATTTTCTGCTCTTGAAGCTGACTCCTGCAGGTGTGGCCTGTTTGGACGTCATCGCTCTAAGTTAACTTATAAACATGGATCTGTTACAATATTCAGATATTTTTGGACTCCATCTAGTGGCATGAACTCGCTGTTGCTGAAGAGCTTTAAAGTGATCCAGTTGCTTGTGCAGGCCGAGGACAATCTTCAGTACTGTTCAGGGTGTTGATCAGCTATTGTCTGGTTTATTTTTTGATCAGGCAGTCTTAGATATTAGAGAGCACTATCAGGTCTGATATCACAGCATGCTTTGGCAACCTTTCTGTGCAGTTAATAACCAAACTGACTCAGACAGCACGGGGATTTATGAGCGCTAAACATCACACGTCCCTGCAGACTGATTTTGAACAGACTACTCTAAAGCTAGCCAAAAAGATTATCAGTGACCCATCATCACATTTTCTACATGTAGAGAATTGATCCCTGTGTCTATAAAACTTTTAAGTAGTGTAAAATAAGTCAGGATAGGCTCTGGAGTATCATTTGTCTTTGCGTGGTATTTTAAGAACTGGATGTTATTTATATTCTTATTTATTTTCTGGACATTATTTCACAATCTTCATTGTTTTATGTTTAATGTGTATGACATTGTTAGGGGCCACAATGAAGAAGAAAAAGAATTCTGATATTAAACTCGTGAATGGATTAAAATAAGCTGGTGATGGTTAAAATGATTATTCTGAAAGGTTGTATCAGAAGAGCAGCCGTCCACCTGCGAGAAGACGATGAAAAGAGAATCCTTAAAGCCACAAAAGAGATGATTTCCTCCAAGTCTGTGTGGTTCTTTCTTTGGAAAAGCCCCGTAGTCTTGCAGCATCTTTTCATGGTCCTGATACTTTACGACAATGTGATGCTGATGCAACAAAAGCCTGTGCAGTATCATATTGTCATAAGTAAAGCTCCGACACAACTAATGGGATATTTAAAGACATAAAGCTTACTTATTTGTGAAACTTTTACTAAAGTATGACTTCACAAGATGCTCCACGTTCCTCATGTTCAAACAGACGGCTGCTCATCTTCTGATTTAGCTATAGACTAAAATAATGACTTTATGCTCGTAAATTTGTAACTTTATTCTAGTAAATGTATGACTTTAATCACAAAATCTAAAAACAAAAATCCCTGTAAGTGTGTCCATAATACTCCGTGGTAAATGTGAATGATGTTTGTTGTCTCTTTATCGGCTGCAGCACGGGTGTAGAGCCCAAGACCCACATTTCTCACTTTTTGAGACAACAAAGTTCATCTTTCATCTTGATCTACGAGTGAAAAGTGTTCGTCTAGGCCATAAGCAGTTGGAGGAGTTGTGTCAGTAGCTCCTATATACATTCAGTGTATGACTTATTTCAACTTTGTAACACCTGCTCTGAATGGTGAGAGGGCGTTCTTGAGTCAAAACACTGACCTCTTTAGAGCCATTCAACGTTTATACATTTTTAATGGAGTTGACTTTGGCTTGGTTTTAATTAATGACTTGGCTAAAGCAGCTGCTACAGCTCCAGGAGGCGGAGAGCCCAAAGTGAGTCCAGCAGCTAAAAGCTCGGTTGATTGATGTGTTAAAAAGAAGAAAAAAAAAAAGAGAGCGAGAGAAGAAGAAGAAGAAGCCGAGGTCAGTTTGTGATCAGTGTGGTGCTGGATTCGATGCGACTACAAAGCATGACAATGCGGAGCAGGAAAAAACAAACATGTTTAGTCGTCGTCACCACAGAAGCCTTCACTTTGCAAAGTGGAGGAGGAACACATTACAACGAAGGTTTTCCACAGTAACTGTATTGCAAAAGTAAACAAGGCGGAC
Source organism: Labrus bergylta (assembly GCF_963930695.1). Classification (NCBI taxonomy): domain Eukaryota; kingdom Metazoa; phylum Chordata; class Actinopteri; order Labriformes; family Labridae; genus Labrus; species Labrus bergylta. The sequence continues at coordinate 27,760,748 of NC_089199.1, forward strand.
AATCATATCATTCAATAACAATATGTTTGCTCCTCGGAGTCTGCCATTTTTCCTCTTTATGTCTTAAAAAAGTGAGCCATGATCTCAAACAGAATCGTCTAAATACAGAAAAATATAGTTTCAGGTCAAAAAGGATTGTAAATACTTACTAGTACTGTAAATAACAGTGAGGGAAGACAGCTACAACAGGTATCATTCACTGTCCTGGCACAGTGGATGCATTTAATAAGTCAGACATAGAAAAATAAACCACGACAACGAAAACACACATGTTGTACAAATGGAAAAAAAAAAAACAGAAAAAAAAAAACCTGAAGAATACAGTATGTCCTAACGGCAGAGTTTGATCGGAGCGCATGTCATACTGTATCTGAGAGGCGGACGCATGGTTTACACTTCTGACTCAAACACTGCTGCTATATGGAGCACATGTAGCGCCGTTTGAATATGTCCGGACCAAAAATGAAAAAAATCAGTGTGATGGAGGCGTGGACGCAGTCGCTTATAATGATAATATGAACAATAAGAATCATAATGAACTGTTTTTATCATGATATCATAGACATTGAATGAAGACAGAGTGGAGGTTAAAAACAAAAAAAAGTTTGCTTATGTAGATTCGAGCGTGTAACATGTTCATGATGCCCCCCCCTCCCCCCCCCTCCTCCTCCTCCTCCTCCTCCCCCGTCACATACATCCAAAAACCAAGAGGAAGAAACGTCCCAAAAAAAAACAAAAAAAAAAAAAAACGTAAAAACAAAAATATTCTGCTAAGGGTCATTTCACAAGTTGATGAAATATTCCAAACGAAAAGAACTCTTAAGAATTGTACAAGTATAAAAAAGCTACAAACATTAATAAATTACATCACTGACACATAAACACTTCACAAGGTGCTAGTAAAATAATTCCGAAACCCTTCAGGATACTAGAACTCGAACAAGAGGCTGGTCATAGAAACTTTTAAGTGTCTTTTTTTTGTTTTGTTTTTTCTTTGTTTTTTTCCTTCTTCTTCTTCTTTTATATAATTTACACCCCCAAAGCTTCATCTCTTGCTCAAACAGAATCACAATACAATTAGCTTTGTGTATGTAAGGCCATATGACAATAAAATGTTTTTTTTTTATTTACGTCTTCAGTTGTTCTCCAGGCAACACCTTCCAATCTAACAGGACCGGAAATAATACAAAAATGAATCTCTGCAATTAAAGAAAAAAAAAAAAAAAAAATCAAAAAAGTTCCAAAATGAGGACTATAATGTATAACCATATATATATATATTTAGATTCATTTATTCATAATTAGCAAAACTGGTAAAAATGTAGAATTAAAAGCCTTAAGGGGATGAAAGGATAGAAAAAGTGGTAATTGAAAAGGCTATGTACAAGCTACATTCTACATACTGTACTGAGTGAAGCCACATAAAATGCAGAGAGAGGAGTGGGAAGGTGTCGGGTGCTGCCTGTGAAAGCAAAAGAAGAGAGAAAGTATCCCCATGTAACTGCAGACCTGACATGGATGAGGCTTATCATTAGCTACAGGTTCCTATGATGGTCATGTTTCCAAATACCCACAATCCTGTTCAGCAGGCGTCATCCACTCAGTCCCGTGGGAGCCAAATCTTTCAAACGGCGGGACTCGTCATGACCCTGCTGCTGCTTTGATACGACTTGTGCTTTATAATTTGTGGTGTGAAGTCTCACTTCCTATAGATATATATATATATATATAACAACAGGAATAAATAAATACCAGCGCTGATAGTGCTCTGCAACATAAGTGTTGACGTCATGGAGATAAATGCTTGACTCGACACAAATTCAAAACCGAAGAACGGAGGCGATTTCCTTTTCCTCCGTTTCAACCCGTGCATCCTCAGTGTGGCAATGATAAGCTGCATCCATTACGTAGGACTTAATGTGTAAAATCCCTCCCCCCCCCCCCGCCCCCCAAACCCACGACCCCCTGATCCAAGCGCACATGCAACTGAATACATGCAAGGGATACTTTCGAAAAATCTTGGAATGACTGCAAATGTACTTCTACTTCATGTTTTAGCAACCCCTGATAAACTGACAGCTGTAGTAAAATGAGACATGTTCTCTTAAAAAATATTTATAGTAGGTTCTGTACACTTCAATATCTGAAAGTTATAAAGTATAAGTAGAGGCAAAAACCTATTTGAGTGATGTTCTTCTTAGAAATTGAAAAAATGCATGATTTTCTGTTTCGTTTTCTCCTCTCCTCATTGTTGGCTTTATTCAGTGAACACGGGCTGAGTTTGGGATTGGACCCAGCTCGTGAATTCCCAGTCCCTACAGCAGTCTCTGCTGCGTGCTACAGGAGGAGCTTTCCATTTCGATGGATCTTTAAAATCTTTCCAAGTCTCTGTTTGGCTGTTGCCATGCCTTTCTTTAGCCGCTTAGCTGTGAGGAGAAGAAGGAGAAGACAGGGAGATGAGATATGAGTGTTACAGCTCCTTGTGTTACTTGACAGATTTCACTCTTTTCTTTACTTCAAAACAATCAATATAACAGGTACTACAGCGTGCAAGTCTGCAAGCATCACATTCTTGACCCATTACTGCCACCTATTGGCAACAAGGGGAATCAGATGAAACTCTTGGCAGTGATATGATTACAGCTCCTTCCTGCTCCTGCAGAGAAACAACAGACACAGTCTTCCATACATGCAGCATTAGAGCTTATAGTTCCTCCTTGTTGCCAGGGGAGACGGTCCAAAATTCTGACTGATAGGTTAATTCCATAAAAAAGAACTGATGGAGTTATTTCAGGTCAGTTTATTTTGAAACTGATCACTACGTGTAAATGTGGAAAATCAGGTAATTAAATGAAATCAAGCTGGATGAACATTCATGAGATAAAATCCAGGAGAGCCGACCTGGTCAGTGCAACAAAGTTAGATTCAGTGTGAAAAATCCGCTTCAGAGGTTTTATTTCCAAGAACTCTTTCGTCCCCCTGGCCGTATGATTGGCTGGAGGTTTAGCACACAGTGACTCTTGGATTAAGGCATTTTTTTATTTTTTTCCCTAAAGGAGAAAGCCTCTAGTATGACACTTTAATTTCCATCTTTACAAATAAAAAAATGTGCAACATTGCACCTTAAAGTTTTCACAGACTGCACGACCTGTTTTCAGAGTCTGCTGCTCCTTGCAACATAAATGCTGCTCTGTCACTCTGATCATGACCTGTAATTTGATAAAATCACTTCATAAAAGAAATCCATCTGGATGTACATTCAGTGGATGAATATTAATACTCTTCTTTACATTATTATATATTGGACCAACATGGCATGCAGCTTAGAACAAAGGGTTCCCAGACTTTGCCATGGACCCCCATATAGCATTAGCCACCGACAAGGATCCCCCTCGGGCAAAATGTTTTTGGCAAGTATTTTGGCAGAAATGAAACCTTGAAAACCTGAAATGATCCTTACAGAATCTAAATATGTTTCCTACTTTTTTTGATCATCTCATATGAATCGTGGTTATGATGACTCACCTTTGGCCTCCGCTGACCCCCCTCGGTCTGCCTTGGGCATGCTGCTGCTGTTGGTGCTCGAGGAGTTGTTGCTGTTGTTGGGAGAAGACATGGATGGTCGCCTGTGGCTGAGGAACACGCCCGGCGCCATGGGCTGCGGGCCTCCCGGCGACTTCACCGTGCCAGTGTTGAACTCGTGGTCGATCGGGCTGCTGTCGTGGGAGTCCAGATTGTGATCCGGCGAGCTGCTGTCCTGAGAGATTCTCTGGGGCTCCTCCATTACTATTGCCTTCTTTTTGGTACTTTTCTTCTTCTTCTTGGTTTTCTGCTGCTCCTCCTAGTGACACATGTTGTTTTGTTGAGTGTTTCTTAACAGGACCAGGTGCTCTTTAATGTAAAAAACACACACGATGACGACATACCTGATGGGACAGCTTTGCTGCAGCCGCTGCCAGCCCCGTCTCTATGGACGCCACTCTGGCTCCGTCTCTCGCAGGTCGCTCCTGTCGAGGAACCGAGGGTCCTACCCGGGCTGTGACGACATGGATGGAACGGTTTACAGATCATTCGGCTTTTATTAACTAAACATTACAGACCTTTGAATCCACAATCCACAGTATTCACCTGTCGGGCTGTACGGAGTGTCGTCACTGCTTTTCCGCTTTTTCGATCTGGATTTGAACACAGGATTATCCTCTTCGGACTCCAACGAGGGGTAAACTAGAATCCAGAGATGTCACAGATTACTAACATGTCATGCGTGTAAGGTCTTCACTGAGAGGATGTGGGAAGAAAAACATCCACCATTACAAGGTCATTATTTTCACATATGTTGAGCATGGAATGTGACTTAGGAGCACTTAATTCTGCTCCCTGGAAATTTCCAGTGACAGCATGCAGGACAGCTGTGAGACGGCTGTGGACTTCCCCTGTCTCTCTCTGTGTGTCTGACTTAACAAACCAATCCAATCCAGACCTTTTGATAACTGATAATTAGCTGATCAAGGTTAAAAAAATCCTGTTTACAGAAGAACAAAAGAGTCCCATTATGGAATAAAAGCTTCATGCAGGCTGTAAGATTTCAGTGCATGAACGTTCGTGCGACGAACAACTAAGTAGACACCAATTGGAAGTTCAAAAAAGCACGTAAAATAACTCGTGTTAATGGCTTATTAACAAGCTGGGAGGGTCCGCACAGATGTGTTTGGACGGGCTTCACAAAGAAAAGAAAAAAGAATTACAAATTGGAGCAGCACGAAAAGGAATGGAATCACTGCACGGAAAATAAACCTAAACCATCATCATCTCCTCCTGATGAAAAGTTCCAGGCCAAACTTTCAGAATTAAAGACCCGCATGTTGCTCCATCAGCGGGTCGATGTGTTTTTAACAGCAACCTGTTTGCAGATAATTATTTTCTCATTCAATTTGCTCAGAAAATCACCCTGCGATCGTGTCCTGACCTCGGGCCAGCTCCGATCACCTACCGCCTTTTTAAAAAACAAGTAATTTAAGAGGGAGGAGTCAGCTTCCACTGCTTACCATAATCAGAGTCCTTGAAGCATGCGTCCATGTGATCGTGCTCGTCATCGTAGTCCAGACTCTCGATGCTGCTGCTCTTTCTGGGTTTCTTCGGGAGCCGTTTGGTGGGCCGCTTGCCGTTGCTGCCGCCGCCGCCTCCTCCTCCGCCCGACTTCTTGCCGCCTTGCGCGCCGTGCGAGTTGCTCTTCGACTGGCTATTGCTTTTGGACTGGCTGTTGCTCCACGGCTGCTGCAAGCTGTCTGAAGACGACAGGTTGGCCATGGACAGCATGCCCTGAATGGCCTCCTGTGTGCTGGGAGATGCAGGTGGCTGACTGTAAGTACGTCAATAAAGAATACACAACAATACAGCCATTACACAGCAGTCGACACGCCGGCAGAGGAGAAGAGTGAGAGAAATCAAAGAGCTGCTGGGGGCTACGAGTCATCGTTATCTGAAATGATAACAGCTGCAGAATGTTTAACTGAATCTGGGCGAGCGAAGAAGTGTCGAACCTAACAAACGTCCACCTCGTTCCAGCTGGGCTTCAGAATGAGCAAATTGACCATCAAACGCGAGGTCCCTTCGTTCCCCTCACACCAACACAACTTCCTCTTCAAAAGCGCCAAAACAATTTGAGAAAATTAACATATTTCTGCCAAAGTCTTCCTCGGTTCTTTCATTGCTCATTTGTAGCTTTCAGTGCGGTGGAAGTAGACCATCAAGAGCCGAACAAAACAGCAAACAGCGACTAGGCGAAAGGGAAGAGCCTGGAGCCGAAACACGCTTTGATCGATGAAGGCAGGATGAAACAAACATTGACTTTACACAAACTGCTGACAGATTCTGACTAAACTGTTGCTTCAGTTGTTGCCTAATTTTTCAGCTCCGAGCAAAGTTATCGAATTAATCTTTTTTCATCCAATTACGTTCTCGTTGAGCGGGCCGTTTGTTTGTCAGTGAGCTGCCCCATTAAGGAGCAAACGTCTTCAAAGCCATGTACCGTGAAGACAAGAGGTCCAGCGGGAGCCATTTAGGGAGTAACGCTGGGCCTGTACTGTACTGTGTTTATATGTAAGAGTTCAATTGGCGTTGAGGGGAAATGGAGTGAAGAAGTAAAGGGGGGAGGGGGAGAGGGGGGGGGGAAGTCAGGGAGGTCAAGTCTACCTGTTGGCGCTGTAGTCGATCCCACCCACTTGCTTGCTCGCCTGCAGCAGGTCGAGAATCCCAGCGGCGCTGCCGCCCTTTTTCTTCACCTTGGAGTTGCGACCTTTGACCTCCGGCTTGGCCTCTGTGTCTATGTGCAGAGTCTCTTCGTCCGAGGACTCGACACTCTTTGATGGTAGAAAAGAGACGATTAGGACTGTGGGACAAAGCTAAGAGCCATCCATCATCTTTACAGCTTTTACAGATCAGGGTCACACGGGGGCTGGAGCCGATCCCAGCTGTCATAGGGCGAGAGGCGGGGGTTCACCCTGGACCAGTCGCCAGTAAATCACAGGACTGACATATAGAGACAGACAACCAGACACACTCACATTCACACCTACAATGTAGAGTCACCAGTTAACCTAACGTGCATGTTTTTGGAGTGTGGGAGGAAGTCGGAGTAACCAGGAAGCTCCTCGCTGTGAGGTGACAACGCTAACCACTGCACCACCATGCAGCCCAAAAGTTCAGATACCTGCAGTCTATTTGTTCTGAGAGTGATTTCTCTGTTTGAGCGATTCCCTTCTCTGCGTTGTTAAGTATTTATTTCTAATGACCGTGTTCCTGCTTTTTAATTTGATGTCATCAGTGAACCCGAGACTTCTTTAATCTGTAAGATCTTTAAAAACAGGTTTATTTACTCCTGCCTTCCCATCAGTTCAATCATTTTTCAATCTAATTTTCATTTAATTTCAAAGTGAACTGTTATATATATGCTGTGTAATGATTTTACAGTCTAACTTAATCATTTTAATATGATCACTATTTAGATATATTTTTGCCAGACGTCTTTCCTTCTTTTGGAGATTTTAATGTCTTGATTTAGTTTAATGTCAGATCTCTTTTAATGCTCTTAATGTTCCTAATGCTCTGTTTTGAACTCTGTAAAGTATGAATGCTGCTTCATAAATAAACCTGCCCTGCGTGGTCTTACATTAACTGAGCCTAAGAAAGAGGGGGGGCAACTGTAGACCCCTTTAGACCTCCATTAAACATGTAGGAATGTAGTTTCAGACACGTAGACAAAACATGTTGAAATACAGACGAGCCTTCAGACATTCCCAAACTAACGTGCGTTCACTAAAGTCACCAAAACACAAGAGACACAAAATGAATGTGGGACACGGTGAGTGTGGAGAATCTGGGTCAGTGGGACAAAAAGCCCATTTCAGTGACCCAGCCTCGGATCTGAGAAACTATAAAACATGAACGACATTGTTCCAACTTGTGACCTCTAACGTCTGGAGTATAACAGTTTCTTCCTCTGCCTTTCTTCATGCTCATCAGTGTGTGGCCGTCCACACTTACAGTGATTTCAACAACACCAATGTTACATTTTTAAACGATGCTGTGATCGGTGAGCTGGTGAGGAGACTAGCAGAGGGAACTGAGGGATCTTAATCGTCTCTTAAATGAAGTCCTCCACAGTTATCAATCAGGAAACTGTTTCTCACATTAACAGATATTAAACATTAAGTAACATGTCACACATACCTTGGTCGTCATGGGTTGGAACTTTGGTTTCTTGGCTGGTTGAATTGGCTCTCTGATGTCAGACAAAACTAAAAGAAACAAAAAATCAGTCAGTATTAATAATTCCCCCCCCCCCCAAAAAAAACACATAGAGGCTTATATGCACATTTAAAATGAATACAAAAAATACAAATAAATACACTTAATGCGAGAACTGAGCTGAAGATGTAGTCCACAGTCAGGTAAAAGTCACATGGTGGTGATGATGTTAAACAGTCTGACTGTTGTGAACAGCTAAAACAGCTAAATCACAATTTTTCTAATCTGAAGAGACTTTTATTTTGAAAAGGTGTCATTGTGCAGAATCTTTTGAATGAATGCTAAACATCATTCAGGGGATTATAGTGCCTGTAACAAAAACAAAAAGAATCAGTTTGGCTGTAGATACTTCAAGAGTGATCGTGATTCAAAAGTCAGGATTGAAAGTCGTCAACAACTCGTTCGCCTGGAGCGAGCTCGTGTTGTTAGAATTGTTCTTTTAAATACTTATCTGACTCACTTTTTATGATTCTTTTTTTTTTTTTTGACTTTCTGACAACAACAAATGAGCTCAAGGAGAAATGTTTATATATAATGAATCCCCGTGGCTCAAAGAAAGGAAGGAAGCTTATGTAGCTAACTACGTATGTAGAGCGATGATGTCACAGTTCTTATTCAGGATCACAAAGCTGTGATGGCTCCATTTGGGTTTAAAAAAAAAACAGAAAACTGAAGTGTGCACATCGAGGCAAAATGCAAACAGGTGCAGGACAAGAAATGTACAAACTGCAGAAGAAGAGAAAGGTCAGCGCGCTGCTCGGCTCCAAATGGGACAATTTCATTTACGTAAACGGGGCAGCGTTTCGATCTATCTTCCTCTGGTCTTAATGGGATTTTTTAAACTACAAAAAACAGTAAACCCAAGAGGAGGGAAAAGTTGCTCCAAGGGTCTGAAATTGATTTTTTTCAAAAAATACAAAAAAAACATAATTATCTGGCCAAACATGAAATGCCAATTTTTAACTCTTTTTTTTTAACCCAATGCTGCATTCATCCATCCATTCAATCCATTATCTACACCGGTGCTCGCGGGTGGGGCTGGAGCCGATCCCAGCTGTCATCGGGCGAGAGGCGGGGTCGTTGTGTTCACCAGCCAATCACAGGGCTGACATATAGAGACAGACAACCAGACACACTCACATTCACACCTACAATTCAGAGTCACCAGTTAACCTAACGAGCATGTCTTTGGACTGCGGGAGGAAGCCGGAGTACCCAGCATGCACGGGGAGACTCCACACAGAGAGGCTCCCGTCCGTCGGGGACTCGAACCAGGAACCTCCTCGCTGTGAGGCAACAGCGCTAACCACTGCTGCATTCCATGTAAGACATTTTTGAGTAAGCACACAGTGAGACTCTGCAAACACTCTTCTGACACTCACAGGACTGATCTCTCTTGACCGTGTTCTTTTTCCGCCTGATGGGGAACTCGTCGATCTTCAGCTCCCCCTCGTCCGAGACGTACTCATACTCGTCCCTCACTGGCTTGCTTTTGTCCTCTTTCAGGTTTTGTAATGATCCAAAAACACTCGAGTTGGTCTGTGGTTTCAGCGCCTTGGAGCTGAAAAGGAAAACCACAGGAGAGTATAAGGGAGTGATGTGTGAGGCTCAGCCAGGGCACTCACAGCGAGGAGTCCTTGAATTATCGCTAATGGAAACGCCGCTGATAGCCACATAGCTGTATAATAATCAGAAGAAAAAAAACACCACATGAAAAAAGGGCTAACGCGCTCTCCTCTCCAAAGACTGTTCATGAAACGTTTAGGCTGCAATCAGACATTCCATACATACCCCAGCATTTTCTTGTGAGACATCGTGAAGCTGAATCTGTCCTTATTGCCCGACAGCGGCGTTCTATCAAACTTGCATTCTTCCTCCATTTTCAGCAGAGAGTCGGGTTTACTGTTCTGTGAGGTGGAGAAAAAAAAAAAGGAGATGAGACACAAAAGAAGCTGACACAACATTAACTGAGAGACACAGCGGGACATGCACTTCTTTAAAAAGATTTATTTTTGGGGCTTTTTATGTCTCTATTGTAGAGACAGGACAGTGGATGAGTGGGGGGAAAACATGCGGGAATGTAGCCACATGCCGGACCTGAACCCGGGCCGCTCCTGTTGAGGACCCCCCCAACCCCCTGCACATAGGGCGTACAGACCTATCACCAGGCCACCAGCGCCCAGAACAAGCATTTAAAAAAAAAAGGACTAAAAGCTGAATTTATTAATAAGGGCACAAGAGGAAGAACATCTGTTTCTGCTGACCCGCTCAGCTCTATGAAGTATTTCTGTCTCTTCACACACTTGTTTTTGTTAAACAAGCCCTAATTAAAATATATAATTATTAGGGCTGGGAAACGATTATTTTTTTTTTATAATTGTTTAATTTCTATAGTTAATCATTACATTAAACCACATGTTTGAATTTACATTTTTTACTGTTAAAAATAGAAATTGTTAGGCTTTTATTTTGAAATAAGGTAAGGACCTTCTAGTAGATCAAAAGGTTACGACGGGTAAAATTAACCACTCTTAACAAATCAAAAAGTAAATGAAAACAGCTCAAAGGAACAACGGTACAAGATGTGAAATGTTTGATGTCATGAGGTGGATATTACTTTGGACTCTTCAGCTGAGCTGTCTAAAGTTAAATGAGACAATCAAAGACGCAGCAGTGTCCTTCTTTTCCATCACTGTGACTACAGGGAGACACTAACGGAGACTTATCTACGGTGAGCCTAAAGGGACAAAATAGCATGGGATTGACTGCGCAAAAAAACCCCAAAAACTTTAATTTCAGACATAAATTAATCGCTGACAGCCTGAATAATACTGCAGTAAAATATATATGTAAAAGAAATAAAGGAAGACATGGTCCAGCTGTAATGCTCGGGTTACTGACCTGTCCATCATACACACTCTGGTTTATTTATACTCATCAAAGCCTGGTGAATTTAACACTTCAGTGTGTAGTTAGTGATGAATGTTTTTCAGATTTATATATTCTGACACTATGTCGCCCTAATACTTTTTCAGGATGTGATCATAAGTAATTTAATTTCCTCCTACTAATGGCTGTTTCAAGCGTCTAAGTCTAGTAAAAAGTTATTTAATCAAGAACACAAAAATACAGAGAAAATGTATAAAACGATCCTAGTGTTGCTCTCCACAGATCTTTTCATTTCTAACTTCTTTTCTGACCCAATTTTCAGACAAAACCAAAATCTGCTCGGAGGAATGCAAACCAGCTGCCATGAGAATCACCACGGAGCAGACAGTGTAAATTAAGTGAAATCCAAGAATATATGTTTTCCAAATATTCACTCTTCAACTCCTAAATGAAAGGCATGTGATGCTGGAGTGTAACCCGACACTGATGATTCACATCGTCTTATTTTTTAATTTTTCAGTGCATTGACGGTGACATATGGAGCCACACTGTCCTGCACGCTGCACAGACTGAGCTGAGTGAACTTTTCTATGATTCAGCAGAATATCTAAAGAGATGATGGCGTGGTCTCCCAGTGACCTTTGTAAACATCTCACAGGGTCTCTGCTGTTCCTGATGCAAAGGAGCAGCGGGGCGGAGCTCCTCAGGGTCACTGCAAACATGCCTCAACAGAAACCGAAGCCCGTTAATGTCTCACCACCTCCTCCCTCATAAAAGCCCCCCCCCCCTGCTGGTCAGCATTAATTATACAGCAGAGTTTGAGGGCCATGTGTAAGTACTTAGATGGAACACAGTGGACATGGCGTTATTCCATTAAGTAAACAGCGGGCTGGGCGGATGTTTCTGAAGCGGCTCTAAACAACTACAGACAGAAATGTGTGACTTAGGCCACATCCTCTTTTTTTTTTGGCTGATTTCTTTGAAGTGTCCAAACCACTTAAGTTGCCCGGCTTTTAACCTTCACCCCTGCTGCGTCACAACTCCATCTTTCCAAGCTTTCCACTTTATTTATCCCTTAAATGTTTTTTTGTTTTTTTGTCGTTCTTTCTTTTTCTTTTTTTCTTTTTTATCTCAGCCTTTATTTCCATCCCTGACATATTTTTTTTCGTCCGATGAAATGAGCTTACCTTATATTTCCACTTTGCTTCTGTCTTGTTTTTATTCTGCTCTCTGATTTCAAACTTGTCCACATTGTTCTGCTTGGATATTTCCTTCTCTGACATACTCAGGACATTTTTAACAGCCTGGAAATGGACAGAATTCAATGAAGGGCACAATTTATATCTCAAAAGATTCTTCAGAAAGTACTGGCTGCATTGTCTGTTCTGCATGCTGTCACATCTGAATAAAGCGTTCTGCTCATGGCTAATCAAGATTGCGTGCATAAAGTTAACACTAAGACTATAAATAGTTATGTAAAAAGATAAGAACGCTTGTTAGTTCATGCTACGTCCACGCGTCGTTTCTCACCTTTGTCTTTTTCGGCTGGTCCATCTTACTCAAGATGTCTTTTGCGTGGGACTCGAGAGCTGCAAAGCTGGAGGGTTTAGGAGGCGGCGACGACTCCTTGGCTTTCTTGGCTTTCTTCTTTCCTCCTTCCTTCACCTTAGGTACCTTTGGAGGTTTGGGGGCTTTGGGCATCTTTGGGGGTTTGGGAGGTTTGGGGGGTTTCGGGGGTTTGGAAGCTTTCTTCCGGGCTTTCTCTCTGCTTGGCGAGGGGACGTGGGCCGGGGAGACGGGCTCTTCGGGCTCCGAGTGGGTTGACGGGGGCTCCTCCACTGGCACCTTGATGCTGGGCTCACTCTTAATGGCTTTTGTTGCATTCTAGAAAAAAAAAGCAGAGAACTTTAAAGTGAGCAATAACGACAAAGCCACAATGAACTCTGGCAGTGTGAGGGTTAAAGACTTATTAATAAATCATAGTTATTTGGCGACGCTGCTTTCAGCTGTTACGCTCCGAGACTGTGGAACGACCTTCCTGAGCGTCTGAGAGGAGCCAAGAATATCGAGATTTTTAAACGCAGTCTTAAAACTCATTTATTCAGTCTGGCTTTATATCAAATCTTAACATTACTGTATTGTCTTTTTTATCCTACTACAATTTTAAATATTTTCCTCTTATGTATTTATTTTAATATCTTGTTGCTTTGATATGTGTCATGTTTTATTTTATTTTATTTTTATACATATTTTTTTATTCTTATTGGTGTGCATTACTCTCTCAATGATTTTATAAACTACTGTTTGTTAATAACTTTTCTGCACTCTTGTTAAGCACTTTGAACTGCAATTTAATTTGTCTGAAAGGTGCTGTACAAATAAAGTTTGATTGATTGATTGATTGATTGATTCATATTATGTCCAGTAGAACTTGAGCTTTGCACAAGGAATGGATTACAGCTGCTGAACGTCCATTGCACCTTCTATCAGCTCTGTCTTACGGTCAGTTCACAAAGCATATTGCACGAATGATATTCAATCACAAACATTGAGAGTAAGTAGAACACAAGCAAAGATCTAGAGAGGAGGAAACAACATCAGTGAGTTTAAAAGAACAGCTTTAATTCCGACTGGACACACAGGTGCTGACAGGATGTGACCAGAGGCAATGCAGGTTAATATATCTATATCATACATTTCAGTTAATTGAGAAGTCCAGACTCAAAAGTTATGATGTCAGTTTGAATGTTTATGACCGCTTTCTGTCAGGGAGGAGACAGACACATAAAACAAACACTCATCAGTGTCCTCAAGAGCGTCCCAGAGACGCTGCATGCTGAGCTGTTGGTGGAGCCACAGGCGGCCCCTGAAGGATTTACCCCTTCATTATAGTATTTATTGCAATTTTAATGCCATATTATTAAATTTAATTTATAGACCATTTATTTCTTAGTTGTCAAAAGGTGGAACTGTTGTCATGATCACTGGAAAGTTTGTGTGTCACATCCCTTTATAAATACTGCGGCGCAGTTACCACCAACTCTCAGCAGACGGCAATTTTGTGTTGCAATAAGTTCTTTTTTTTTTTTTTTTAATTAGAAATATTTGCAAAAGAAGGAGACAGTTTTGCCCCAACGTCAAACATAATGGCACATTTAGAAATGCACAAACAGCAGCGTTGCACAGTGACACTGGTTTTGCTCTGCAGCTCTTTTAGGACGCTCTCTGCGCACAGCCCTCGTGAACTTTGCACAAAAGATATTGAATTATTTTCTAAATCTCAGAGTGGATTATCTTGCTGCATTTTTTGTCCCTTTATTTTTTCCAACAGCAATTCATATTGTTGGGTTTTTTTATGCTGAAGGTTGGCCAGTTTTTTTTTTTTTTCTTTAAACTGTTGCAGCAAAGCAAACGAGGCTCCTCAGGGCCTCCAGGTCGTATTCTCCTTTAATGGAATCAAAAAAAAAGAGAACATAACCATGTGAAGGCTTAAGCTGCAAACACAGAAGCTTAACATAATGTTTGTCCCGTTGGTTTCATGTAGAGACAAGGCAACGGAGTCATTACAATGAACTTACATAACCTCTTCAGATTATGTAATATTTCTAAAGCTGACATTTCAATGAGAAGCCAACATTAAACATGTCCATCCTCTGATAACTATGAATATCTCTGCAGCCTTTATTATGTTAACTTGGACAAAAACTAAAAGCAGAACAGTTAGGTCAGGTCTCACTGAAGCATTAGTGTTCGTCATGTGGGGCTCACAGGTCAAGTTCATTTGGAGTCTACATTATTTGGGACTTTTTTTTATGCCTTTATTAGAGAGACAGGAAAGTGGATAATATCTGAAATCTGGAGAGAGAGAGAGAGAGAGAGAGAGAGAGACAGAGAGCGAGAGAGAGAGAGAGAGGAGAGGGGAATGACATGCGGCAAAGGAGCCATAGGTGGGAATCGAGCCCGGGCCACCCACCACCAGGACTGTAGGGTGGGCGCGCCAACTAACCACTCGGCCACCAGCCGAAAGTAAAAATTGAAGCCATCAATTCTACCAAAGTAAAAAAAACAAATACCTCTGACAGTCTGATCTCTTTGGCAAGATCCTTAATCAGCTGTGATGGTTTCATGTTCTCTGGAAGCTCATCTTCATGTTCCAATAGGGCCTGTTACAAAAATACAAACACACACACACACACACACACACACACACACACACACACACACACACACACACAAAAATAATAATTACAAAGTGTTTCACAATATCTTAGAGTGTTTCACACATGCAGAAAACTCCTGAAAACAATCCTGATATTTCCAGGAGGAGCTGTATGTGTGAACGCAAGCAGACACATTTTTCACTCTGACTTCCCCTGGAGTTTCAGGACACCCCGACCCCCGACCCCCGACCCCCGACCCCCTCATGTCTGACAGGTATAGTCTCCCGCTGTGAGGAGCATAATGTGAACAGCCAGGTCAGGAGAATATCAGGAGCAGTAATCCTGAAATGATCTCGATATGTTCAGGAGTGCATCATGTGAAAACGTCTTTGGATGGCCACACATTCCACAGACACGTCCGTACCTGTTTCTTAGTCCAAGCTCTGAAGGCTCCATTGATGATTTTGGCACCGTGTACCAGATATGGGGCTGGTTGCTTATTTGCTTTATGTAAACCTGCAGAAAAAAGAAATGCAAATGTTATCATTGAATGAAACATGACTTTTAAAATCTCAGAGGTCATACGCTAAAAAAAAAGAAAAAGAAGATGTTCAGTGTGGAGAGCAGAGATTCAACGGGAGCAGACTCAGTGTTGTCTGAGTGTGTTGTTTCAGGGCATTAACGTGTGGGGGGGGGGGGGGGGGGGGTGTAGCCCCCAACAGAGTACAGGTCTGTGTGCACACACGTGTAGATCAGACACACTAAAGCGTGGCACCTTCCACCGGGTTTATCACAAAATCAAAAAATACTGTTTCACTTTCCGACTCACTGCTTCGTTCATGCTTTGCCCCTCACTCTCTTTGTTTACTCCCTAAAAATCTCCTCAATCACTGCCGGGTTTTTTTGGGGGGGAGGAGGGGCCGACTTTAACGGCAGAAAAAAGCAGCGTCCGAAAGGAGATTTAAAACCAAAACAGGAAATTATTAATAACATCAAGAGAAATACCACAGCAGAGGACGGAGACTGAAAGAGATGACCTTGAAGTTAAAAAGAATTATGGTACATTAATGGCAAAGCCTTGTGGGTAAAAAAAAAAAAGAAAAAAGAAGAAGCTGTGCACACACACACACAATACACACACAATACACACACATACACGGGAAAAATGGTGGAAAGATAAACAGCAGGCCCACGCCAGCTGAGCCGTTTAAACACAGGCTCGTAATGGAGCAAGTGATTCTAGCTGGGCCAAACCTTCTGAAGCTAATCATCTGTGAACTGGGCGATTCACCGATTTAATGACTGAAATAATATTAAAGCATCCAGCTCCTCATCTGTGCAGCAGACATGCAGCCACATGCTTAACGTGAAGTGAGGGGTGGAGGGAGAGAGAGAGAGAGAGAGAGAGAGAGAGAGAGAGAGAGAGAGAGAGAGAGAGAGGAAGTGTTTGTGTGTTCTCTGCTCTCGTGCATTCTTCTGCAGAAACAGAAAAGTTAAATAAAGCAAAGAGGTTTACATTCACACAATGAAAATGTAGACGTGTATCTAACTGATGAACGAGTTTACCTTTGAAACGCTCCAGCAGATGTCGCCCCACATACCAGCATGCCGTCTCGAAGTTCGGGAAGGGGGTGAGAGTTTTGACCTTTAGCCGCTTCTCGATTTCGTACGCTCTGAGGAGAAAAGAAAAGGTCGGTGGGATTTGAATCTACGATCAAGTTCTGATCCAGTCCCGTGCTAACGTCTCGACCAGATAAGATCAGAGGAGACATGATGTCATGAACTCCGTGTTGAACGATGAGTCGGCTCATTTTCTGAGATTTAGAGATTTGTGTATTTTTGTAACATATTGACTTTTCCATTCTGTCAGTGAAAACTGGAGTATTTATGAAGAACACAAGTTAACTATTTCTTCATGAATCATTTGATTTTCATTCATTTTATTTATAGATGTAAATACTCAAAGGTCAACCAGATGGAAGAATGAACTCCAGATATTTCCAAAATCCTTCAGCATGTGACAGAAAGAAAACGCTTACATATGTGATTTGTTTATGTCACCTGGTTTAGACTCTCCCGCTCTGTTCTGTTATTATTTAAATGTTTTAAAGGTTTTTTTTTATGCTTTTATGAGAGACAGAACAGTGGAAAGATTCAGGATTAGGGAGAGAGAGAGAGTTGAGGATGACCACGGAGACAGAGGTCGGATTTGAACCCAGGCCGCACACTTAAGAGTGCAACAGACTCCGTACAAGGGGCGTGCAGACACTAACCACTAGGCCACCGGTGCCCCACACTCTGTTCTGTTAATCGTTGAAAAATGTGCCTTCGTATTTGAAGTTGAATATTGTACTCTGAAGGGAGAAAATGTCCTTATGTCCCAGTAAATAAATCCAAATAAAAACATGACTCTCTGCAGCAGGCGTGTGTGTGTGTGTGTGTGTGTGTGTGTGTGTGTGTGTGCGTGTGTGTGTGTCATGAAAACAGGTCGACTCACCTCATCTGCATCTCCACACTCAGGTTGTGGACAAAGTGACCGGAGAACGCCAGGCAGTCCACGGGCGTCAGGATGGCGTTGATCCAACCTGAGGCACAAACGGATTGAAAAAGAAAAAAAGTGAGTGGATACAGATATTTATGTAACGCTTCAGATCAAAAAAAAAGAACAATTTCTATTATAGTTTTTATCCTCCCTTCTTCATCCACGACTTCATTACTAACTGGCTGATGTTTAGTGTTCACATTTTCCCTCCTCATATTTACACTAAAATTATAACTATTATAAGACTATTAAAGTAGTATTATTACAATTATTAGACTATTAAAGTATTATTATTACTAAACAAGAATTATTATTATTAGTTATGATTTCTGAAACCTTTTCATTTTTTCTTTGTTTGTTTATTTCATTTGGCCTCCTGCACCACAGAGTTAGATTAAAGTCAGAACTTTTTATCTTCATGACAGTTCTCCCTCACGTCCATCAAATGTTCAGAGCTCAAACTCGCATTCAAACATCAACCAAAAGATGTTCATTCATCTATAATTATTCAATAAATATATTCAAAAACGCAAAATATATTGCCTAAAAAATAATAATAAAAAGTGGACCACATTTACCCTATATATTTTGTATTTGTGTATATATTTGTTGTACACCTATAGATGTGTGAAACCTGTTTGATATCTATTGTCTGGTTCATTTCAGGTTCCTGGAGCCACAAAGGCCTTTTTCATTTCAAAGGCTGTTGTCCAAATCGTTCACTAAAATAATAAACTAATAGTACGTACTAGTAGAGTAAATACAGTATGCAGTAACCCATGCAAGATCTGCACTATGCCAAAAATACCTAACCCTAACCCAGTGTTTCCCACAATGCAAATGTTGAATGAGATCTGCAGTTTGATAGTAATATGTAGTAGGCGGTTTGGAAAAGAGTCAAACTATAGTTTTCTCGACTCTGACGTCCACTTTGATTGTGTCTGATAACTGACACAATTACCGTAGATTTTTTACACAGCAACTGAAGAAGAGAGTCTTGAAACGTGTTTTTTTTTTAATGCAGTGAGAAAATAAATAATCATCTCTCAGTGTGGTGAATGTTTGTACATCATATCCAGGAGTTATATTAGATACACTTGTGGTATCGTTTTACTGCGTTTGTTTTTAAGATATGAAGAGGTCAAAAAGCTCCGGCAACACTTTATTAACTAATCAGAGCCACACATTTGGCCTTGTGTCCTTCATCAGGGGTCTAATTAGTTAATAAAGTTTATCTTTGTACTACAAGTGCTGCTGCAGCTTTCTGACCTGTTCACTCTTGATGCACTCTGGTGAGTTGTTGAAGTCTTACCAGAATCCCCCACTCTGCGTCTTCTGTTTTCTTAGATATCAAAACTCAACACACATGAAGATTCTGTATTTTAAGACGACTTCTCCTAATGAACCAAATGGTTTGTGGTCTGACTCATGAGTGACCTGAGAGCAGCTCTGACCTGACGGGATGAACAGCGTCTGGCCCTGCTTCAGGATGCATTTGTAACACTTGTCCACCTGGTCGGCGAAGAACATCTCGCTGTTATTGGACGATGATCTCCAGCGCTCGTACAGAGACAGGTTGGCGGAAGTTGGCTTGATCAGGAAGAAGATCTTTTCTCCCTGCAGGAAAAAAAAAAACACAACACGATCAAGACTCCCGGCCATCAGCGTTACCTAGCATCACTTCAACATCAGAAAGTCTCTTCATCTGTAACTCAGTATAAACTGTTTCACATCAGCGGCGGAGCGTTACCGACCTTTAAGACGTGGTACCAGACGGAGGCGCCACCGCACTCGATGTGGAAGTCTGTGTAGCTGTCTTTGACACAGATGAGACAGTATTTGGTGACCTTCGGCTTCCCGAGCAGAGCGTCGTCGGGCCAGTAGTTTTCTACCCACGACAACCGCCGCACGATCTGCGGACTCTCCACGATACTGTTCATCCTGTCCCAGACAAACAAACAAACAAACAAACAAAACACCAAATCAGCACCAGGAGCGTTTTCCCCCCCCCACGCTTTCTTACACGACCTCATGTCCCCCAGCGTCGCCGCGTTACCTCGTGTCAGAGAACTCCAGGTTGATGACGTTTAAGACTTTCTTTCTGTTGGTGCTGTAGTAAAAATCCACAAACTCTTTGAGCTTCATCTTGCTGTCGCTCTGTTTGGTGACATCGACGACGTCCACTCCCACATCGGGACCTGAGACGAGAACAGAGGACACAATGAACATGAACCTGCCTGTAGTCGTGATACTGGAGACACTGTTTGTAGTGAATGATCTCATGACTGAGCACCAGGGCACAGGGAAATGAAAGAACACGTGCGCCCTCTACTGAAACAATACTATAGTTTACATAGAGATGATTTTACAAGTGGGGAAGTCAATGCACCAAAACACAAATATTATATATATAAATATATGATGTAGCTGTTAATATTCTCTGTTTTCTTTTTATGCTCAGGAGAGATTTACAATCACATAAAGGAGCAAAAAAAAAAAAACAGAATGAGGAGAAAGAAAGAAAGGAGTAAAGATGGTCACGTTTGTTAATCATAACCTGGAAAGAGAGAGAGAGAGAGAAAAAGGTTGACGTACAGTCAGGCATCAGACAACATCTGCACAATGCATACATAGTGATGATCAAGTTTATATGTTTTATTTTCTATCGTAACAAAGAGACACACAACTGTAGAGGACATGGAAACCGCATGAAGATAAAAAGGGAGCACACACACACACACACACACACACACACACACACACGATGCAAAGTTGTCCCATGGTGTGCTCTTAGGCACGACTGCCTTGTTTGTGCAAAAATAGTGAGCGAGGAGTGTGCAGATGTGTAACGGCGTAAAAGAATCAAACAGTGTGACAGAAGAAACAAAAGGTGCTCAGTGTCAGGGCCCTCATGGAGGTTTAGACTTCTGATGGACTGCGGCTTTTTGCCCGAGGGTAACAGGAGTGCAATCATAGCAGTCATAATTATAGTAGAAGTAGCAGTCAGGGTGACATCACTCGTGGTAGTAGTCATAGTAGTAGAAGGTGGAGTGATTTAGTAAGTAATCACAGCTATAAAAGCTGCAGCAGCATTACTAATAATTATAGTAGATGTAGAATAGAAAGCCTGCTTCGAGTGATAACAGTCAAAGTTGAGTTTTTAGTGGTTTTATGAGTAATATGAGTAAGAATGGTGGATAAGCACCATTACGCATGCCAGTTAATAAACAGGGGAAGTTTTTGTTTAAGGTGTACTAAGCTAGTCTGTACAGTGAATTACAGAAACAATAACACATTGTGTGTTTCTTTACATGTATGTTCACAGTCTTGATTTTACCTGATGTCATCCTCTGATCCCTCTTTATATTCTATAAAATCTTCTGCTTTTCTTCTTCCTTTTTTTTTTAAAGTTATTCTTTATTAGACAGGACAGTTAAAGAAAAACAGGAAATGTTTGGGAGGAGAGTGTAGGGGGATGGCATGCAGCAAAGGGCAGAGGTCAGATTTGAAGGGACGTAGTATCTAAAGTATCTTCTACTTGTCACTGTATCTTTAAATGACTGTTTTTCACTAATACCCTCATTTTTTTATTTCTGTTGCTTTAATCTGCTTTTACTTGTTTTTGTATCATTTACTGTCTATTTATGCTTTTATCTCTTAACTTATTTTTTTTTTTTTACATTTTCACTGCTCTTAATCTCTTGTCACTATTTCAATCAATCAATCTTCAATCAAGTCCCTTACATTGTTCAGATAGAGCCAATTCTTAACTAATGTTATCTCCAGACGCTTTACAAAAAGAGCAGGTAAAAGACTTTACTCATTGTTATATTTCAAAGACTCAACATGAGCATAGATCATTGGCAAGAAAGAAAAAAACCTCCTTTTAAGAGGCAGAAATCATGAGGGAAACCAGACTCATGATAAACAGCCATCTGCCAATGTGTATTGCTCCTACTGTTTAAGCATCTCTGTATTTTGTTGCCTTCACTCTTTTTATTCTTCTCATTTTTACCTTTTGACTGCTGTGAATTATATATATTTTTTGCTCTCATCCCTATGAATGTTTCTGTCTCTTTCAGTTGCTCACATCATCACATGGTGTTTCTAGGGTTCTTATGATGTTCTTATCATTATGTTGGTTTAGTTGGTTCTGGTATTTGTTGTTTGGGTTCCTCTGTGGTCAGGGTCTTGTGTTGTCTTTGTCTTTTTGCTGTTGTTTCTGTTCTTATTCATTCTTCTAAAGTTGCCTTCAGTAACAGAGGCCAACAGTAGCAGCAGCAGTTGTAGAAAGAATTAGAAATATTGAGTAACAGAATCAACACTATTATCAGCGTTGAAGCGTGCGCCTTACCGACGTAGTTCTCCACATCACTGATGTAGAAGGTGGGGGCCGGCATGGACATGCCCAGGCCGTCTTTCTTCTGAGCCAGGATCGGCTCATTGAAGCCGTTTTCCTCCAGGTAATCCATGGTCAGCTGACTGCCGCTGAGCTTCACCACTACATCGTCAGCACTACAACACACACACACACACACACACACACACACACACACACACACACACACACACACACACACACACACACACACATTTTACTGACTGAAGAAATTAAACGTGAAACTATCTGAGAAGCAGATCTTCATAGATTATATGACAGTGCCCTCTAGTGGAGTAATTACTTCAGTGAGGAATTATTAGAGACAAAGGCTGTAATCAAATATCTGGAGGTCTAATCAATATGAGGAGTCATTTCATTTTCTGCTAATTGAGCTTATTCAATATGCTCCTAATGAACCAGTGTTAAGTCGTGTTAAGTCGTTAAATCGAAGTTTGAATGGTCACTGCTTCTCATCTGGTTATATGTGATGGTGACATGTTTACAGGTTCATTATCAAACATAAGAAAATGATTGTTTACCTCGGGAACGTCCGACTGCGAAGCTCCTTTATGAAAACCTGACTGCCGTTCTGAACCGCTTTGATGTCCGTGCTCTGCCCCGTGTCATGTTTGCTCCAGTTCTTTTTTTTATTTTTCACTGAAGGAAAGCAAACAAAGCGTTATCATACAGACGACACTCTGGGAATCATTGAATTTCATATTCAGACAGAAAACAACACATTTTCCTTAAAGGGCAGGTTTTCTCTCACTCTCTGATTTGTTTTTAGAGTTTCATATCACGCCACAGAAAAAAGCTGGGAAGAAGTGAAACTGTCACATTACCGAGGCAGCTGTTTCACTTTTTCTCAAAAAAAAACAAAAAAAAACAAAAAAACATCTCTGTCAGCAAAAGTCAATAAATCTGCCCTGAGGGGGGGGGGGGGGGGGGGGTGGGGTTCTTACTGGTGGATTTGCCGTGAGTCTTCTCGCAGTTGGGACAGTGATAGATGTCGATATCTGGAGCGTCATCTTCATCCACCTCCACACAGCTGAAAGCACAAGAGAGAGAGAGAGAAGATTCAGTGATGAGGAATGTCACACTAAAGGATCGGTTATTGAGGTTATGTCAAAGTCTGTGATGACTCTCTGATTAAGATAAATGTCACCTCCGCAGTGTCTCACTGAGACTGAGTGTTCTTCATCAAGATGACACAGTTTATACATTCATTTGACAGCAGGGCTGCATTTATTGGTTTTTTATCACTATCAGTTAACCCAGCGATTCCCAAAAGAAAAGTTTAGGAACCACTGACTAAACCCAGCAAATATATTCTCCAATATTTGAAAATAATCAAAAATAAAAATGATTGAAATCTGTGTAAATTGTCCACCAGGCTGAGTTTCTAACGTCACATTTGAGAGTCAGGGAGCAGACTGGTGGTGACTGAAATATAAATTCAGCTGTTAATTAATTAAAAAAAAGTTTTTCAACTCTTCAATGAATCTGTATTTCTGAATGAACTCGTATTGCTTCAGCTGTAACTGAAAGTATCAAAATGTTCCCATAAAACACTTCAAAACAAACAAACAATAAAACACTTCAGCGACAAGAAAAACAAGCAGAGGTTTTATATTTAAACTATGGACAGTACAGCAGAGAGCAGCGCAGCACGCACAGCAGACAGCAGGCTATAAATACCGCTCCGAACATGTTGAGATGTTGTTTATTTAGCTCTCTGATTTACAGCGGGGCCCGCGTCTCTCTTCTTTCTACATCTTTCAAAAGCATCAGAAACATTCAAGAACATTTCAGAGACAAACTTTTCTAAATCAAATGTGATAATGAATGCAGGGAATGTCTCCTTTTACTGATTCATGAGCGCAGTGCAGCACAGACAGTAGTGTTTCAGGAGAGAAACGTTAGCATCCGAATGCTAGTGGAGCAGAAAAACAAGAGGCAGCATTGTGAAGAAGAGATGAAGGAACAAACGGAGAGTGGTCGTCTCTCCTCCCGCTGTTTTCAAACAGCAGCTGTCACGCTCTCTGCACAAGCAAATTCCTCCCATTTGGAGCCGCTGCACCCAAACTCAAACGAACTGGGAGTTTCCCAGAATGCTTCCTTTTCTTTTCTTTTTTTTTTCTTTTTTTTTTCCCCCTGTGTGAACTCCACGGCTTTACTACACCGCCTACTCGCTTTCACTGGAGGCAAACAAATAGAAGAGTGGGTGGGCCTGGAGGAATAGTGGAAATGCCTGTTCATGACATGCAGAACTCAGTGACTTGGAGGGAAACTGAAGTTTGTTGTGAACATTAACACAGGCAGACAAACAGACGCTTCATTGAGCGTGACGTCACCGGCCACTTTTTAATACTCAGAAGCAGAACTCGAGATAAGAAGATAATAAGGAAGACGTGTTATTCCACCAGTGCTATGCCATTACATCTCAAAGTACATGTTCTGGGTTGAGGCCTGTTTTTTTGTTGTTTTTTATCATTTGAAGGCAGGTTTGGTCTTTCAGTCGGGCTTAAAATCTTAACACAGCTCACTTTAAAATAAAGAGCAGCTGTAAAAATGATGTTTGTGTTAAAAACGGGCGGCTGGGGATCAGTGGTAGTCAGCTGTCTCTCAACCGTAAGGTCAAGGGTTCGATCCCCAGTTCCTGCATCTACAAGTCCAATGTGTCCTTGGGCAAGACACTTAACCCCAGATTGTTCCCGCTGCTTAATCGGCACATATAAATGTGTATGAATGGGATTAGTTACTACTGATGGTCTCACTACAGAGCAGCCTCTACCATCAGTGTGTGAATGTGTAGGTGTGACCTGCGGTGTCAGAGCGCTTTGAGTAGTCAGAAGACTTTACAAGCTCAAGTCCATTCACCATTCACCACATCTGTGTAGAATGCAGCACACATCTCTGGGTTTTTAACCGTCTTATTTTAAAAAAAAAGGAGGTGTCGCTCTGAAGTTATTCGCAGAGTGCAAAACTTACGAGGACTTCAACAGAAATCTGCTGCTCACTTTCAACCAAAGGTCATGTTACATCCTGCAGGCCTGATTATATCTGGGGGGTGGGGGGGGGGGGCAGTAATACATCAATCTGAGACAATAGAGCCTCAACAGATGAACATGAAGGAACTTCCAAATGTCATGGACAGTAGAAGGATTTCTATTTTTATGATGCATGAAGCTAAGATCTCATATAAGGTAATCCTTTATTGATACCCAGTGGAGAAAAGGAAGTGTTGCAGCAGTAAAAAAGACAAAAAGAAGAGCATGCATATGAGTGGATAAAATAAGAAAAATATCATGTATGTACAATTATTAATAAGTATAAAGTAAACTATATATGTATTAACTGTCAAACTACACAGGACAGTCAGACATGTTAATAAATGGCAGTCAAGTTAAAGTGACTGTTTATGAGCAAGTGACAATTATCTGATAGAGTATCCCAGGAGAATAACATAATAATACAGTTTATGAGTCAATAAATGTCAGGGATTATGAACAGCAAAGTTGTCATTGTGAGAGCTAGATCATGACTTATTGGTACAAAGATGACCTTGTTTATCTAATGGCACACGGGTACACTCTGAAAAGATCATCACAACAACGCTATAACGTCGAAACGAAAAACAAAATATAGCTGGAGTGAGTTTAATTCTACACATCACATCTCAAAGTCTTTCTATGAACAAACTATGGACATGTGACGATGGACGTGAACTAAGAAATGGAACAAAACAATATTTAAAAGGTGCTCCAAAGATGACACAAGTTTTTGTCCAGGTACAAATTCACCACCCACTCAGTACGTCCAAAGTCATTAAATACTAACCAATGAAACGGGCCACATTTATTTGCAAGGGACGCTACCAGCAGGCTGATTAGCTGATTTAGTCCCGCTTCTGAAAAGTCAAACAGCCAATAATATTTCAGGATTTTTTTGGGGCGCGGTCACAGGGTTGGCCCCCCCCCCCCCCATGGTCACCACAAAGCCGGTGTGTAAAACACTTTTTAAACACGGTGTCGACGACAGACATGACAACTTGTTGAAGTAATTCATAGAGTGTCACGATGTTTGACCTCATGACATGCTCCCACAAACAGAGTGGACACCTCTTTTAAGAAGGAGGTGTATTTTGTGATCATTCTACTGAAGTGTGCAGGCTAATAATCCTGGGTTTGTTAGTGGTGTCTGTAGGGACTGGAGAGGGGCCAGGTCAGCCCACGAGAACTGCTGAGGTACCCTTGAGCAAGGAACCGAAACCCCAAACATCTCTGGCGCGCTCCCTCTCAGTAACAGAGTGTAAACCACAGTTTTCCCTCATAATTCCCCTCAAAAGTAAGGAGCCGTGTCTATCTTTCTATCATCATGACAGTCCTTAGAGGTGAGTCACAGCCTGCAGTGAAGCAGAAAAATTACAAGAAATTGTTCACATCATGATGGGAGAAGAGGTCTTAAGAGGCATTGAATACGTATTAAATCAGAATGAGATACTGACGAACAGTATGAAGCTCTTTGCAGAAGAAATGACACCTACAGGACATGATTACCTCCTACAGGACATCCTACAGGACATGGTTACCTCCTACAGGACATGGTTACCACCTACAGGACATGATTACCTCCTACAGGACATGATTACCTCCTACAGGACATGGTTACCTCCTACAGGACATGGTCACCTCCTACAGGACATGATTACCTCCTACAGGACATCCTACAGGACATGGTCACCTCCTACAGGACATGATTACCTCCTACAGGACATGGTTACCTCCTACAGGACATGGTTACCACCTACAGGACATGGTTACCACCTACAGGACATGATTACCTCCTACAGGACATGGTTACCTCCTACAGGACATGGTTACCTCCTACAGGACATGATTACCTCCTACAGGACATGGTCACCTCCTACAGGACATGGTTACCACCTACAGGACATGATTACCTCCTACAGGACATGGTTACCTCCTACAGGACATGGTTACCTCCTACAGGACATGGTTACCTCCTACAGGACATGGTTACCTCCTACAGGACATGGTCACCTCCTACAGGACATGGTCACCTCCTACAGGACATGGTCACCTCCTACAGGACATGATTACCTCCTACAGGACATGGTTACCTCCTACAGGACATGGTTACCTCCTACAGGACATGGTTACCTCCTACAGGACATGGTTACCACCTACAGGACATGGTTACCACCTACAGGACATGGTTACCTCCTACAGGACATGGTTACCACCTACAGGACATGGTTACCTCCTACAGGACATGGTTACCACCTACAGGACATGATTACCTCCTACAGGACATGGTTACCACCTACAGGACATGGTTACCTCCAACAGGACATGGTTACCTCCTACAGGACATGGTTACCACCTACAGGACATGGTTACCTCCTACAGGACATGGTTACCTCCTACAGGACATGATTACCTCCTACAGGACATGGTTACCTCCTACAGGACATGGTTACCACCTACAGGACATGATTACCTCCTACAGGACATGGTTACCACCTACAGGACATGATTACCTCCTACAGGACATGGTCACCTCCTACAGGACATGGTTACCACCTACAGGACATCCTACAGGACATGGTTACCACCTACAGGACATGGTCACCTCCTACAGGACATGGTTACCTCCTACAGGACATGGTTACCACCTACAGGACATGGTTACCACCTACAGGACATGGTTACCACCTACAGGACATGGTTACCACCTACAGGACATGGTCACCTCCTACAGGACATGGTTACCTCCTACAGGACATGGTTACCACCTACAGGACATGGTTACCACCTACAGGACATGATTACCTCCTACAGGACATGGTTACCACCTACAGGACATGGTTACCTCCTACAGGACATGGTTACCTCCTACAGGACATGGTTACCTCCTACAGGACATGGTCACCTCCTACAGGACATGGTTACCTCCTACAGGACATGGTTACCACCTACAGGACATGGTTACCTCCTACAGGACATGGTTACCACCTACAGGACATGGTTACCACCTACAGGACATGGTTACCTCCTACAGGACATGGTTACCACCTACAGGACATGGTTACCTCCTACAGGACATGGTTACCTCCTACAGGACATGGTTACCTCATGGTAAGTGTTGGGGTCCTGCTCACCTTGAGGTTCTATTCAGCTATACCAACCAGGCACAGGCTGAATTTAGAGTTTTTACAGAAGCCAGTATAAGACTGTAAATCATGCAAAGCTCCTCTGTAGGTTTCACAGACTGACAAGATGAACGGATCTTAACGTCAAGGACAGAAACGATCTGGATCTGTTGACTATGCTGATACAACGTCTGCATAATCAGTGCAGCTCACTCACATTAGCTAACATGTTGTCTACAACCACATGATTAAGCTTTCATTCAAATATTCACAACATGCGGGCTGATCATCTTTTTTTTCCTCTGAGAAATAGCCGGCTAAATCCTTCACACACTCGTCCTCAAACTTGGGGCTCACAGCCCGGCATGCACTCGAAGAGAACATCTGTTGTTGTTGTGGAGATTAGAGGTGATCACACTGACACGGAGAACGAGAACAAAAGGTTTAGCAGGATGATACTCAAGTCGCTGCGGCTACACCACCGTCCACCACCTCCTCTAGTTTAATGTTGTCGATTTCGTTTGTTTCATTTAAAGAAACAGACACGCGTCTTTGTGTGATGTCATCAGTTCACCACCACAGTGTTCAGGCACCCATTTTTTATTCAAGAAAAGTTGTTGTATTCAGTTTAGAAAATATAGCATCGAATTGTTTCACTTCTCCAACTTTCAAATGTCACTACCAAAACCCCACAGTGCACCTTTAATCATCCTGATCTCAACATCCATCAAAAATAATGGTGATTATGATTTTTGCCATAATCGACAAACTGTGGATGATCTGTCTTCACCATTTATAATGAGGTTGGCCTTTCCAGGGGCTAACCCTTTATCCCTTGTTTTAGTTTGTTAAGTGGATTGATACAGAGGCTCGAGCAACTTAGTCAGGATAAGAAGTAACTTCTGTAAAATGCAAATGTATTTCTTCAGTGAAACTGTGAAAACAATTAATTAAGGACGTGTTAACTGAACAAGTAAATGGAAATGAAAAATGTCTGTAAACAATGCAACGAGAAATATAAAACCTTAGAGGATATTACAGAGACTTAATGAGTTTCTGTTACATTTATCTGTTTTACAGTGTAACTCTTCACCAGCACATGTCCTCTTATCATACATGCCAAATAATGTCAGCTGTTACGCCTGCTGCACAAAAAGGGGGTGTCGACATGGGAAGATAAAAATATTCTGAAGAAAAATCAATCAGGCATGTCGGCCACATGATTAGTCACTGTTATCGACACAGCGCAGACATTAGTCATGTTAGTACTGGTACAAGTGGAGGATCAATACTACAAAGACAGCTGATCTGCACTCAGCTGAGTCAGCTTTTACAGCGAGGACACAGCATGTTCAATTTAACTACATCACCCAAAAATATTAAGGACGAAAGCTGTCCAAAGACTTGTACCTTTAGCGGTTACTAAATTCATTAAAGAGGCCATTAGCAGGATAATCCATTTACCAAATCAGAAACCATACAGACTCTGTAATAATAGGCAGAGTTATCGTAAAGTAATCTCGACTTTCTGACCACGAGTATGAACTATGACTATTTTTCATCATCTTGGCAAATGTCAAAGCTTAGCAGTCTACACCTGTGACTAATCTATTGGATGTCTATTGATTGACCCTGGTATTTTCCACAGTGGGAGATTTTTGTTCAAGGTAGCAACTGAACAAAGCTATTCATGAATCAGACTAGAGAAGACAAGAAGACAAGCAGACTCTTCGATTGCTTCCTGGACGGTGGTGAGAGAGATGCGGGTGAACAACATGAAAACAAGACGAAGGTATCAACATGGCAAGTCTAAGAGCGATAACCATGCACTTTTGGACAGAGGAGGAGACAGTTTGTTGTGTCAGCTGAAGGACCTTAACATGTTAAAGTTTATGAATGGAAGGTAAATACGGGATGGCGACTGCTGATTGTAAGGCATTCGATGAAATATCAGGTAAACCAGAAGAAGGTGCAATAGTGACGAGCTGAAAGGGGGCATATCACCACCAAACTTATAGAGCTGGGCATTCTGATGTCAATAAATCAATTCTGCCCGTGTGCTTATATACTGGGGACAGTAGTCCAAGTAAATGGCCTAATCAAGCTTCTATGGCGTAGCGCGACCTAGACGTACCGACTGAACGAGCCAAGAAGCAAATAAGATCAATATTACAATACAACAATGAGTTTCTGTCACCAAAACGCTTGCTCTCTGATTTCTTGGACTGCCAGTTAGTGCCATAAACCTCACAGAGATTTAAAGTAATCCCAAAGACACCAACAACATTCAAAGCAATGATAAATTCAGCGACTAAGTTTGGCTGTATTGGTGTCCGGCGTACAGCCAGCAGGCTCCACCAGTCACTCACAGTGACCATGCCTGTAATTGTATCTTTAGGCTATTTGTTATTATATAGATTATGGAATTGAACAAGGCAGTAAACATGTATGGCTGCTGTTTAAATTAACATTTTAATATGGGGCCAAATTGGGATTTTTTTTCTGCTTTTGGAGCCAGCCTCAAGTGGACACTCCAAGAACTGTGGTTTTTCACAATTCCTTGGTTTCATTTCGTCGACACTGATGATTTCTCCTGGTCAACCACATGGCTATATACAACATGGCTGTGATTATAGTGAAGCTTTCATCATAGAGTAGCAGCAACAGCCAGAACCGAAAACAATATGAGTATGGTAGTGTGGCAGCGGCCTAGAGCTAATCCGCTGACAGTCAGGCTTTGTGAAGTTCAGGTCAAGTCAAGACAGATTCATTTCTAAAGACTGCAACACCAGTCAGAAATGGTACATGCAGTATGTGATCTATTTTTGAAAGCATGTCATTATGTGTAGAATAAATGACTGTTCCATCTCATTATATGTTTCTATCTTCATGTTTCCACATATGTCTGCATGTCATACACCTCTGAATCTCAAGAGTCTGTGTTTGTATCATCATGAGAGGCCTCAGAGGTGAGTCACAGCCTGCAGTGAAGTAGAAAAATGACAAGAAATTGTTTACATCACCATGGGAGAAGAGGTCTTAAGATGCATTGTATACCTATTCAATCTGGAATGAGATACTGCCAAACAGTATGAAGCTAAGGGGGGCTCATGGCACAATATCTAATCTCTTTATATATTGAGCCTGGAAACTGTCGTACTATTCAGTGATATTATTTTTCATTTCCAAGAATCTGACCATTTAGGAATGTTTTTTCTTATACTGATGTTTTTTTAATCCCTGCCTGGACCTGCTTGAGCTAACAGGAGGATAAAAAGGAAAGGATTTTCAAACTGACAGCCCTTTTTCTCAGTGCTGTGCGGTTGGTTTTTGCATGGCAGTTCATAGTTGGTTGGAGTGGTTTGTCTGGTTAATTCTTGTAGCGGATGAGGTTCCAACATGTTAAGCTACTTTCTGGCCCACCCTTCTGCCCTTCAGCTTTTTATTCCCTCTTTCACTTCTTTCCCCCGACCCACCAGGACCTGGGAGGGTCTCCGTGTCACGCCTGCATGAGTCGGGCAATGGGCATGCCTGCGTGAGTCATCTCTGTGTTGTTGACCACATTTTGCTTTTTTGTAAGTCCAGCTAGAATGCTGCAGCTGGAGTATGAGCGGTGCTAGGAACTGGAACATATAGGCCCAATAATGTCTACCTCCAACACGACATACTCAGCTAGACACACAGCAGGTTTCAACTATGAGCTTTCTTCATCATCAAGTCTGTGTTGATTTACCAATAGTGGGTCAAAAGAAAGAAATAGACCTGCCCTCGTAGGTCTCTGGGTCATATTCAGTAACTGAGCAGTTTGTGTGCCTCAAAACCTTTTGCTTTCTTAACAGGTTCCAGGAGCTTGCCTACTTGTTTATCACTCTGAAGTAGGGAGTTGCACATATGTCGTCACCCACAATTAGCCTACTAGTAGTTGTTACTGGGTGGTTTTCCAATAGTGTAGTAGTGGAAATTCATTTGTAATCACAGGTGCATTCAGCAAATTCAAAACTAAAAGCTAAAGTTTTAAAATAAAGAGAGAAAGTGAGAGCAGCAAGGTACAGAAAGAGTCTCATCAAGGTGAGTACATGATAATATTTAAACAATAGGTAACAGCCAGGCAAAGTACATTCAATGATAAACACTAGTCAGGATATATATGTTCAAGGTAACAATCTAAAGTGCAAAAAGCAGAGTGGTAAGTTCAGAGGATACATTAGTTAGTTCAGTGTCTGTGCATCATTTGTTTACAGTCTGATGGAGGCCTGTAAAAAAAGATCTCCTGTATCTTTGTTTTGAACAGTGGGGTGAATTATACTTCAACTGATAATAATCATGTAGCTTCTTTATCAAGTTGATGGCTTGTTAAATAGCTTTTATCAAGTTCTAGCAGCTAACAGATCATTTTTATTATCACTACATGTTATAGCAACAAGTTCCACTGAATGAGCACTGTGTTCCATAAATCAGAGGTTAAAACTTCTGTTTTTTCATTGCAAAATACTGGTAAATAAATAAAGAGACAACAAAATGGTGTTTTGTGTGATTATTTGTAATTTGAATACATCAGATTTCTCTGTTTTGACATTATACACTCCTGAAAATATCGAGATCATTTCAGGAGGACTGCTCCTGATATTCTCCCGACCTGGCTGTTCACATATGCTCCTCACAGCCCGAGATTATCCATGTCAGACGTGAGAGGGGTCGGGGGGTCTCCTGAGGTAAGACTTGGCATAAAAAAGAACGACGAGGAAGTGGCAGACGAAGCAACAGAGTCCGCTATACGACGCTATAATGAGAATATTTCCCTTTGGATCAATGCTTCCCGTAGTTTGACGGAACAGAAAATGTAATACAGCTGTTAAATCACGTGCAGACAGTTACTGCACCGAGCAGAAGTCACAGGATAGAAACGTCATTCCCCCCCTCCCACTGACTCGGAGGAGAATTCTCCGCATAATATCCTGCTAAATTTTCACATCAGCTCACTTGGACTTCATGCAGAAAAAAATACTCGGGTCTGGCAGGAGAGACTGCAGGTTAAGTCAGATTGAAAAATGCAGCTAATCCTCGTGAAATGAAAAGGAGTTTTGCAGGGGTTTTTCTGCAAGTGTGAAAGCCCTATAAGAGAAAGCCATTACAGAAACGTACACACTCAGCACACAACTAAGCACCGCTCATTCCTGGCTGCTGAAAGTGTTGTCAGCTGTAGAGACATTTACAGTGGACAGACACATCAGGGTGATGGAGTTACAACCGTCTGGTTCAACACGACAGTCATCCCCCTAAACTGAGAGGATTGGAGCAGCCTACAAACTGGATATGAGCTGCCCTACGGCTCTATCACCTAAAGGCAGAGAAGTCCCCTCCGATGGATATTTGCCCTGACTCCTGTAATACAATTATCAAAAGGCTGGTGCCAATTATCTATATTTTAGTAAAAACATGTAGCCCTATAAACAGAATGACCTGTTCATTTAACTCACCATATCATTACTTCATGACTTCTCACAGTGGCACTTAAGACATGAGAGCAATGTGAACAGAAGTGAATGATGTGACGACAAAGTTGACAGCAGAATAAAAGAAGAAGAAGGCAGTGGGATATTTTCTGACTGTGGTTAAAAGATGATAACCTAGCATACACTAGGTTAAGACTGGAAGCTAGCGACTAACTACTGGCTATGTGAATCATTTTTCATCAGTGGAGGGGAGGGAGGGGGTGCAACCCATTAGAACAAACGTATACAGTCTTGCCCAACCTGTATAATGGATATAGCAGGTACCGTTTGTCGGCTGCCTGTTTATAGGCAAACATTTGACATCTTTGATGCTGCTATGTTTGTTTTCTAGGAGCCACAAGTTGGACAAGAAAGTGAAGCTAGAGAAGAGAAAGGCCGGCCAACGGCAAGTTACCAAAAGCTGCACAGTTTGTAGGGGTGGCTCATGTCTCAGCGGGAGCGCGAGGAAACCAATAACCCACAGAATGAGATCCTACTTGTGGTGGTACATGACTGGAGCTGTTTATCCATTCCACTAATGATGCTAATAGAGAGTGCGGATTGTAAGAGAAAGCAACCTGTTAAAGACGGATTTATACCTCTGTGTTGAATCTATGCCGTAACATAGGCTACACCATAGGTTTGCGTTTAGAAGCCATATGCACGTAGCCTGACGTGCTAGTCTACAGAAGCAACGCAGACAGCAAGCCGTGTTATTTAGTCTGCAGTTTCCTCTCCTGGCTTACACCATTTGTAAAAAAAAAACATTGGGATACCGAGTCTCACTGTGACGAGAAGATCAATATATCTTCTTTTGTATCATGAACTTCTGTAGGCTAACTAGCAGCCTAAGCTAACAATGCTATCGGGTTGAACACGTCCTTTACATGCCAACGCCGTACTTCCATCTCCTCCAATGTCCACTCTTTTATTCTTTGAAATAATCGCAGTGTAATCAACTGTTGCTTAATATTTAAAATGTCCAACTCCAACAGAACACGGTCAGTTTTAGCCGCCATGGTTTTCTTTTTTAAACAAAGCTGAGAATGAGGCTTAACCAGAAACTGACGATATAACTAGCATAGAAATCTGCCAACAAGCATTTGTAGGCGGAATATCGTAGAGCTACCCAGACACACCAATGCACGAGTATGAAGTGCTCACAACGGTGTAGCTACTGTGTGGATCAGATGCAGAAGTATACCAGGCTTAATGGTAAATAAATACTCCACTCCATACTTAACAACCAGTCGACTCATTAGCCAGGAGTCTTCTGTGAGGACAACAAAAATCCTGAATCCGATGCACTGTCTGCAACAAACAAATCCATGTATATAACAACAAGCCAGCTGCACTGAACACAGACCTCACTACCTGCTAAAAACACTCTGAAAAAACCTTGAGCGTAGACTTCTTGAGTGGTCTGTTAGAACAATATAAACCACTCACAGCATCATAATGTTTGTCTGCCTGGTATTT
Organism: Labrus bergylta; assembly: GCF_963930695.1. Taxonomy (NCBI): domain Eukaryota; kingdom Metazoa; phylum Chordata; class Actinopteri; order Labriformes; family Labridae; genus Labrus; species Labrus bergylta. Next base: position 27,795,672 of record NC_089199.1, read on the forward strand.
GCATGAATAAATCCTCCTGGGGCCCCAACAACACAGACAGAGAAGAGACTTTAGGTTCAGTGTCTGAAAGGTGACTTCTAAAAGACAACAAAGCAACCCCACTTTACAACGCACAAGTATTTATTACTTACTTTACTTATAAAGCCATAATTGGGAAAACGCTGCCATAAAACACTTCCTTGTTGAACCAGTCTCATAGTCAACACTCAACACGTTCCAGTAACGGTCTGGAGCTCCAAAGTTCCCGGGCCAAACACATCATTTGGTGAAACCGCTTCTAGCTTCTCTGCAGCATCCACAGGAACACTTTGAATGAGACATTTAAACTTCACACACTTTGTTCCTATGAGTCGAATTAAAACTATGATTCAAAACTACTCTGCCTTTGAGTGTAACTGTGTTGTTGACATTATTTGTATGTATTGGTTGTGCACATCTTTGTTGTTGTACTCTTGATATTAAAAATGAGGGCATGTCCGGTAGATAAATAAGCTTCAGTGACCAAAAAAATGTGATTTGTTGTGTTTTTTTTGTTTTTTTTTGTTATACTGAATTGCTCAAGTGGCAACTATGGGAGCTAGAGTTCATGAGACTTTCTTGTTAGCTCAACATGAGGCTGCTGTTTTTGTCTTCACATATTAATGGAATTAAGTTGTTGTGGTTAGCAAAGGATTTACTTCCCTAATGATAGCGTTAGCACCCAATGCTCATGTACAAAACCCCAATGCATGGAAGCTAGCTGTACACAAAACCAACAAAACGCAACTCACAACTGAACAGTTCAATAATATATTGTTCAAATAGTATAAACTGCATACTAACACGACTTTTAACATGCTACTTGCACCATGCTAACGCTTGTCTGGTCTGTTAAATAATACCACTAAGCTAGCTCAACTGTCAGGCCATAAAGAATTTAACAACAATATGTTTATTACTTATATAGCAATGTAGTTATTTGAATATTATTTGCTTCACTTGTTGGCCAGCTCCACCATTGGATAGACTGAAGAACCACAATGCATTGTGGGGCAGATTAGAACGACATGTGAGCTCCCAATGTCATACTTAAAATAGTGGCAAATCGAGTTTGCACCCGGGGACTGAAACATACTGCACACTGAATGTGATTTCATAGTTTGAGTGTTATGACTAATATAAAGTATACCGTTTCCAGACAGCCATAGCACATTTAACACGTCAGCTTTATTTATCATTATCAAATTATGCCACACAACTTAGAACTGTAGTTTTGAGATTTGCAGTTTCAGCCATTAACCCTTCATGATCAATGACATCCAGTGTGTGAATGATTTTACACAATTTAAGAGAGGAAGGATGATAATTACATTGTTACATGCTTTTTTTTTTTGTTTTTTTTGTGTAAACAAAATTGAGTTTGTCTCATAAACTTCCAGGACTTCAGCATGAATCATTTCCTAACTGAGTATGTGACATGGCGAACAGGATTATCGCAGTCAGATTGTAATAAATCTACAACAAAACAATGGTTTAAAATGCATTAATATGTCAAGATTGTTCCCTTTTGTTTTGCAATTTTCAGGGTTTCTTGCTTATGCTGAGGTCATGCCTGATCCTCAGCATTTAATTCACCACTTCATAATGTAATAATAACATATGGTGAAGGCAGCTAGAGGAGGGGGGGGTGGGGGGGGTGGGGGAGCATTAAAGGGTTAACGTTCAGGCGCGTAAATACTCTTCATTGCTCCTCTGACGGGCTCGTTCACCGAAAAGGAAACACGATTAACAAATCATCTATAACCAATAAGACACACCGAGTGCAGCCGAACAGCGTGAAAGATGCCAAAACAAATCGGGAGTGTAAGGGGCAGACACGAGTGGCAGCAACTACAACAACAGGAGGGAAATAAAACATGATGATAACAGGGATTTAGTGCTGTGAGCATTAACAAGCATATGCGCGGCGGGGGGAAAGTGGCGAGGGGCGGTGGACGATACGTCGGCGAGTTAATCCCCCAAAATGAAACATTGTAGGGAATATGTTGAGCGCATAAAGAGCGACAGAACGAGATCAGTGCATGCAACAATGTTGCTCTGTTAACCCGCTGAAGCTTACAGGCATCGGGGCTATTGTCAGCCATAGCTGCTGCCTGGCAGGAAAGCTGTTACGGGGCTGAGCTCAAGACTCGGGTCGTGATTTTAACCGTGCTTTACTGACACAGTCGGTGCAAAAATAGACAAAATCGGATGGGTTGTCGCAACATAAACTGATAATAAAGAGGAAATGTCGGCTAGAAAGCGGGTATGAAGAGGGGAAATGGGCGAGAAAATGAGCAGAGAGTCTGCCTCGGCTTCCCCCCGCTGCCGCTCGTTTCCAGCGGGGACGGTTCAGACCGGGGCTATGCGGGGATGTTACCGAGCCATCAAGCGCAATTAAAAAGACGAGGCACACGCCGAATTCACTTTATAATGGACAGTAACTTTTAAAAAATATGAATCTACTAAGTGTTATACACGGAAAAAATGTCACAACCCCGCTCGGCTATATTTAACTCCGCCTTCTTCTTCTTCTCCGAGCGGCCTCTCTTCAGATGTAGACGGGGCGACTGAGAGCCACAAAGCTGTCAAACGCGCCGAGACCTCGCCATTTTTGTTTGTTTTCCACAAATGCAAAAACGCCACACACAAAAAAAAAAACAACCACAGTGAGCAATCTTCGGTCCTTACCTGCCGTGGAACCAGTCCTTGCAAGCATCGCACTCGATCATAAACTGGGTCACGTCGTAAGGTAATCTGCAGATGCAATATACTGGTACAGTCGCCATGTTCAATTCACAACTACGTCGGGATAGACTGGGGGGGCTGCAGGAGGAACAACGTCCTGCAAACAATATGATCCAATATGATCTTCCCCAGGAAAAAAAAAAGCCAGGGGCAGACCCGCCGGACACATGAAACTAAACGCACATCTCCATCACACCACGGCCGTGTGGTGGAAACGATGGAGGCTCGTCGTAGCAGACTTTCCTGAAATGCATGATTATTATTATTACTATGTGCATGCCCCCTGGTGACTGTACGTTACGGCACCAAGGCGGTCATATTTGAAGCCAGAGGAAAATGTAGCCTCGATGTCGTTGCGAAATAAATAAATAAATGTTGAATGTTACGTCAGGGAGCTGGTTTTAAATCAGCGGAGCTCGAATCGGACGAATAAATACCCGGATCAATTACAAATGCAGATAACAGTGAGGGTTTTTTTTTTTTTTTTAATCCTCACAACACGTAGCCATCATGAAAAATTAAAAATACTATTTTGTTATTAATGTGAGTCTGCGGAAGATAAAAAAAAATACACATGTATGCATTAGCAATTACGTAATACGTAATAAATATAACTATATTAAATAATGACAATTAAAAAGCGTAGACTTATAAATACAGCAATTAATTATAATGTGCATTATTTTGCACAAGATTATATAAGAATATGAGATTTAAAAAAAAAAAATCCTATTACATTAAATGCATTATGTCATCACAGAATCATTTTTTAATCCTTTATCAGCTACGGGGAAAAAAACATTTAGACTAATATTGATGAAATATCGATCTTTGTTAAACATTTATGGATTACTACCATAAACTGTAAATATTAAGGTTACTGCACTCGTTATGTTTTAAGGTTTTGACCCTTTTAGAATAAATGTTAGAAAGATTTTTTTCGTTAAAAAAATCTAATTGTAGAAGCTATTGTATTATTCATTTAAATGACATAACTGGCAGCAGTGTGAAAATGGCTTTCAAACCACATTAATATAATAATGAAAGATGTAAAATCTACAGAAAATGTCGTTTTATATCACTTTATGTAAATTGTAATATTTTAATTTGAAAAGCAAATATTTTAAAATGTGTTTTGGTGGTTATAATTAAAACTTGCACAGATTGATGGCTTAGGCGAGGGATTCACATTCAGTATTTGTGTTTGCAGCAAACATGAGAGATTGGACAATATTGTACACTTTACAAGTCTTCTCTTAAATTTAGTTAGAAAAAAATGATGTTATTATCAAAAAAAAAGTCCAAAATATCTTTTTTGCATTTTTATTTTCATTTGTAGAAGTGTCATATTGACAACTCTTTTATTTAAAGATGTTTTAATGACATAATGGATGTACTTTGGAGTAAAAAATTTGACAATTTCATCTGATCTCAAGGTGCACTTATAAGATTTTCTCTCAACTTTCAACTCTATAATACCATCGTTATCAGCCGTTTCTAAATGTCATAGTTATCGACATAGACACTTTTCATACAATAAATCTACGACAATCTTTCATCCCATCTGCATGATGAAGAGTGATATTGCCTGCCTGGAAAGAGATAGTAGCCCTATTTGTAAATATTAAACATGAATGAAAGATATTGTAGTTTAAAGGGTTAACAAATAGTGTGTTTTATATCACTTGACTCTATACAGGTCTTCAGAATTGGGATATAATCTTAAAATATACATAACCTTTCCAGGAGGCAATTTATTTTGGGCTTTTATTTTGAAAAAAATATTGGATTTTTTTTTTTTGCCTTTAAAGCAGATTTTCTCACTCTGCTGCTTTAAAAATGGATGCAGGGATTTAAATATTCAGGAAGTCAGTCAGTGAGCAGGAAAAGGGTGAAATATTGATGCATACATGCTGTTACAGCAACGATACATGATGAATAAACAAACCACCCACAACTTGTACTAAAAGAATATAGTTTTATTAAGCTTTGTAGCTAAGCTTCTTCAAATATACCACACCACAAATCCATCAACATCCAATCAATCCCAACAGCAGTTCATTCTTTAACAATCCAAAGAGTTAGGAAGAAACTTACATAGAAGGTTACCTATTCAGTCTTGCGGGGGACAAGGGGGGGGGGGGGGGGGAGGGGACAAGGGTACACCGTTTGTGTGATCACTAGTGAAGGATGAGAAGGAGAACTCAGAAGAATTAGGTTGAAATGTTAAACGACAATTCTGGTGTAGAAGAAGAACAACTTAAACGGACACTACAACAGAGCACTAAATTGATTACCGCAGACGGCTGAAGTCTTAATCTGAAGGTGGAGAGTGTTGCTTTCAGTTTCATATGGAGAGATTCTGATCAAAGCGTGTTAAGGTACATGTTCAGATATTTGACTAACGCAGGAGAAAAAACAACAGAGAACAATATCGTGTCACTTCACTATTTCAAAGTGGCTAGATAACTTTTTTGCTCTTTTTTTTTTTTGTAATTCAATGCAACAGAGATCAGTATCACTAACAAATCAAGATCAGAACAAATCGGTTACAACAGTTAACAACTTGTATGGGCCATCGGTGACATTAGCCATTTCTTTCTTTTTGCAAATGGGCACAGTACCTGTAATGATAGAAGAAAAAGGACCACATGCATTATAAGTACACACCTCTTAAACTGCCAACCATGCAGAGAAGGGCTTTTATTGTTGTGGAAGCGGTTTTTACTACAGCTCTCTATATTTGATTCAAGAAGTCGAGTATCAGAGATTCCTTGTGTCGGACTTTTTAAACGCAGTTTCTTGAAATGCTACAGATAACTAAACTTACATGGAGCTAATCTGAAATAATGGACACACAGTTGCTTATACGTGAACAAAAATTAAAGTTGCAACCAAAGGCAGTTGTGTTGCAGTTTCCTTTTTCTCGGTTACCTTGACGACAATAAACTGATAACCCCGATGCTAACGTGTAAGGCAGATTTGAAAGGAGAGTATTAACTCATAAGCACTGAAGTAATTAAAAATCAAAGCTCCAGAAGCTTTAATAGCTCGATAAAAAGGAATTGTAGTGTTCTCGTTAACAAGTAGAAATCAGTTTCATTAACAAGTGATGGGAGTGAACAACTCCTTAAACTAGCAGTGTAATAAATCTTGTGTTTCTTGAGAGGGGTTGGAATTTCATCTCTTTTCTTTGAGGAAACAAGTACATTGACTGTAGGTTTTCCAAATTTCCAGATATATTCTAAACCCTGTTCCATCTTTCATCCTTCACCCTCGCTAGAAAAATAGGCTTTACTCTTCTTTTCTCAAGACAGCGGCCTCTAGACCTTCATCTCTATGGCAGCCGCTGTCTTCGTTTAGTGCATTTAAGTGAGGATTAGAATTGCACGTCTTGGAGTCGCATTTGAAGGCACTTTCAGGTTGGATGGGAGCCCTGCGTTCCGCTTCATCTCCGTTCAGCTGGTCCGCCTCTTTGTCCTCCACGCCGTTCTCCGTCGTCGAGCCGTCGCACGGTGACGCGGGGGATTTTCTCTCCTCCGCTTTGGACCGCTTTCTCTCTTTCACTGCATCCTGTCCAGATGTATGGGCCGGTTTGTGAGGGGGCTTAATCGGCTAAGAAGGAAAAGACAAAAAAAAAAAGAGATTTTTTTTTAACTGATGCCAAAGAGGCTGAGACAGCGACTCTGAGCGCTCTTCTTTAAGTGATGTGAGATATGGAGAAAACACAGAAGAATGCTGAAGGTCATTGTTACAAACAAAATGACTGCAGCACAATTTAGAAGTCAATTAGCAGTCAAATTAAAGGGTTTTAAACAGCACAAAGACCTGCTGAGGGGGCTGTTTAGCTCCCACTCACCCCGCGCTGAAAGCTCAAACAATGGCGCGGGAATGTCGTTGTTGCACTGTAATTAAACAGTGAAAAGAGCAACAGCTGTATTATGATCTCTGTCTGTGGTGGAGCGTTACGACTAAGATTATAATCCTGCATTCCTGAAAAAAAAAAAAGAGGCCGCATGGTGGTGTAGTGGTTAGCGCTGTCGCCTCACAGTGAGGAGGTTCAAATCCCAGTTGAAGAGGAGTCTCTCTGTGTGGAGTCTGCATGTTCTCACCATGCATGTGAGGGTTCTCTCCGGGTGCTCCGGCTTCCTCCCACAGTCCAAAGACATGCTCGTAAGGTTAATTGTAGGTGTGAGTGTGGCTGCCTGTCTGTCTCTATATGTCAGCCCTGTGATTAACTGGCGAATAGTCCAGGGTGTAACCCCGCCTCTCGCCCAATGACAGCTGGGATCTACTCCAGCCCCTGTGCGACCCTGAACAGGAAAAGCAGTATAGATAATGGATGGATGGATGGAAGGATTCCTGAAGAAAAGATCCTAGATGTTGCTTAACCAGCTTTTGATTCTTCCACCCTGGCCTTTTTGTCCCTTTTTATTTTTAAATCAAATGTTCAAAGAAGCTCTCCAACATTAAAGCTCTAGTTTCAGATCACTAGAAGTGTGTCGTCAGTGTCTCTCTCACTTAAATATTCTCATAATCACACAGGTGATCACTGCTGCTGTTTTCAGAATGGATGTTTGACAAGCAGCAACCCTAACTTGACCCTCGAGGGCCCGGGGATTTAGTGAAGTGTTCCTGATCCATACAGAGCGTTCTGTGTTCTGACAGGATAAGAACGGCCTTCAGAGTACGGTCATGTGTCGAACTTGTCCTGCTGAGGGGTCTGTATGTTAAACACTGAATTTAAAGTCAACTCATGTTGGTACTTTAGATGCAACCTTACAAAATGTAATTTGTGACATTCTTGTTAAAGCGTCACTTTCACCCGTGTTCTTGTTCAGACACCTCGACAACATGATGAAGTGCTTTTTAACTCATGTCAAGAAGTGGACTTCACTAAGGCTCTATCGGAAACACCCGAAAGAGGCATGCCAAAAAGAAAGCATCAGTAACTTTTGACCCAGTCGTTGGGAAAAAAAAAATCAAAAATATTTGAAAAATAAACAATCAATCAAATTGTATACTTTATATATCGCATCATTCAGGCAAATCTAAATGATCAACGTGCTTCACAGAGGAGCAGAAAAGTGATCAACATTTGTAAAAATAATCAAGAGACTAATGCACACCAATAAGAATTGAATTATAATAAAATAAAGAGGGATGATAAAATAATAAAATCAATAAGATCACAAGAATTAACACACCAGAAACCTTTAAAATACATTTAAATATTAAATGTGATGACTGAGTGATGAAACACTTCTAATGCTGAATAATTAACACAGTTCAATTCTAAAATAATGTGTTAATAACGTAAGATATAAATAGAATAATCACGATGATGAAGAATAAATATAGAAACTAAAAACCAAAAATCAAACTGTCAAATGTTCACTGAAAAGTAGAATAAGGATATTGATCAAAACATAAGTACATAAATAGCCATGACATTATAAAGCACTTCATAACAGCCGGACTGAATAAATACATTTTGAAGATTTTGTTTAAAAATCTCCATCACACCACGAGACAAGACGCCGATGCCGAAGTATTTTTTCTAATTGCACTCACTCAAAGTTTGCTAAAAACATTTACTGCTTAAATCAAGATGCACAAAAAGCCCCACAAGTTTGTGGCGCCGGTAGCCTAGTGGTTAGTGCGCACGGCCCAGGTACGGAGGTTAGTCCTCCAAGCAGGCGGCCCAGATTGGAATCCAACCTGTGGCTCCTTTCCTTCATGTCATCCCCCACTCTCTCTCTCTCTCTCTCCCTGATTTCTGACTCTTTCCACTGTCATAAACAGAACCACTGTTTGACGTTTATATGAGACAGAAAGTGTCAGTGATTATTATTTCAAACTAAGATCAACTGATGTGACCCTGGGGTGTAGTTGTCCCTGATTCTTGCGTCTGCAGCTTCTTACAGCGCAGACAGATGGGTGATTAGATTAGCATGAGAGCACAGGATGAGTGAACGCTCCCTCTCCCACGATGTGTAATGAAATGTTACGATCATTATGAATGCATTGTAAAGGCAATATGTCTCCCATGTGAATGATGATTCATGTCTCGACTCACCAGGTATGCTGTCTGACTCTTGAAGACTCGAGTGTGGTACCTGCCCCCGCGACCGAACGCCCTGATGACGGGCGTTGAGATCACTCCTCTAGGACGACTACCAGTGACAGAAAAAACAAGTCTTTACTGTTAGCTACTAAAAAAAAGTAGCAGAAAAACTAAACATGAATCTCAGGAGATAAATACCCTCTGTTCGGTCCACCAACAGACACCACCTGGAGCGGGAAGCCCGCTCTTCCTCTGCCGCGTCGCGCTCCAGCCCACTGACCCACCACCGTGCCGGCTATCTCCAGCTTCCCACCCTGAGACGACATGCTTTGAAGTCCTTGTGGGGAGAAGAAAAACAAACAGGGTTTATACTAGAAACTGAACGTGTGATGGTCCGAGTGCAAATCTTGAAACACAAAACTAAATGGCCGCTGACCTTGGCTGTACCCTCCAGGCATCCCTCTGCCTCTCCCCTGAGGAGGCATCATAGGGGGCGGGGGGAAGAAGGAGCCAGTGGGGGGGTAGAAAGGCATCCCGTGAGGAGGTGGAATCGGCGGCGGTGGGAATGGAGGAGGATGAGGCGGTCGAGTGAAGTTGAGACCTTCGAGGATGCTGTGACGCATCTTCTCCGCCTTGGCAACCAGCTCCCCCTGAAGAGAGAGAGAGAGAAAGTGGTGAAACGACAGATCGTTCTACTCATCAATAATTCCTAAAATCAACCCTGAAGTTAAGAACAAACATGAGCTTTGAGACTGGAAGAGGTCATGCAGCGTTTTCTAATGCAGAATCTAAACGTCTAAAAGTAGAATCCACCTTCACAAGGATGTCACAGCATGTTTGTATTTTTCACATTTACTAAAATAACAGGTCCGTTTGCAGCTTCAGGATTTTCTACTAATCTGAAAATGTTGTTTTAAAAACATTTTGTGTTTTTTTTGTAAGGTATTTTTTTGAGGACATTTTGCCTTTATGGGATAGGACAGCTGAAGAGAGACAGGAAATGTCTGGGAGGAGAGAGAGCAAAGAGCCGAGGTCGGATTCGGACCCACGTCCTCTGTTAACAGGACTAAAGCCTCTGTACATGGGGCGAGCGACACACGGTCAGTAACCACAAGGCTATCCGGCGGCCCATGGTATTTTATTCTGGACAACCAGTTGGACATAGAAAAGTGCAAACATATAGTGATCAAAGTAAAAAGAAAAACAGAAAGAAAGACTTTCCAGGTGAATAAGTGCAGTTATCAAATCAGCAGCAATCATTAAAAATGATCAATATGAGTCTCTTGTCAATATCCAGGTGTTGAACTTGTTAATTTAAAGGCACAGAAACGACAAAATCCTGAAAGTAGGTCTTAAAAAGTGTTATTAATGGTGTAAATAATGTATTTTGTCTTATTGTCTACTCTTTGAAATGTAACTATTCCTGTAAGTTGTCTCGTTGTTGTTTCTTTATTTTCTGGTGCAGATGTTGACCTTTACCCCGTTTGACCCTGCTGGTTATTCGTCCTTATTGGACAGTGCAGGACTGAAACACAAAACAACTTACAGGTTTTAATTTTCGATGACAAGGAGAAGGTGTAGCTGTGTTCAACACTTTCTCAGAGTTAAGTAGAAGATGTTGTTTATATTGTGAAGTTTTGAGGAATCAAGCAAGTCTTCAAATTAGCATTTAAATGTTAGCAGCTCACTTTTGTTTTTGTGTTGATGACATGTTTAACATTAAACAGTGTGTGGTATGGGTAACATACATCCATGTTTCACATTAACATACTTCTCATTCGGCCTTCTATTTGGTTTAATGTGGCATGGCAGAGTTTACATTTCATTGTTTAATATACAGTTTCTGGGGGTCTGTTCTCCGCATACAGACACAGAAGAATAACAGCCTCTTATATTGTCTTAACTAACGGTGTTATTACTGTGGTGGAGACCCTGATGGATAAGGAAACGATTCAGAGCAACAATAAGCTGCTAAACAAATAATTATGAGTTCATTATTTACCCCAGGACACTTTACGTTCTAGTATACGCGTAAAGATGATTCATGTGCTCTAAGACGAGATTAACAAAGACTCAACAACAAGGGAGGAGGAGGTTAAAAAGGGGAATCCTACCCGCTGTGCTTCTTTGAATGTAAAAAAAAAAAAAGAACATGACAACTTTAAAACCACAGTTGTTTTTTTTTTTAACCAAAATACTCTTCATGTGTCTGACTTTAGACTTAATTACGTCATAATTAGACCTCTTCTCTCTCTCGTGCTTTGAAAACTATTAACCAGACAAAGAATCTGCAGGAATGGATCCTGCGTCACAGACACGCTCGTATGTCTGCTGCATCAACGCGCGTAGAATAAAACACAAAAAGCAGAGTGTCCACACGACACATGAACGTCTGAACGGAAAAAAAAACATGGGGACGCCTTTAAAGGAGAGACTTTCTAAAAGTGTGAACTTCGATAGCGGCGCTCTCACACGTTCCTGCGACAAGAACGAGCTGAGACTGTGTAGTTTAATCATTAACTCACCCTCTAGTTACTACAGTTACTTTTTCTAAGTGTAAGTGCAATGGGGTTGTTCATGAACTTTATAAAGATGTGGACATGGACAATATGTTTAGCAGGCTGTGAGCTGAGCAGGACTCAAACTTTGTCATGTTTTAACTGAAGCAAGCAGTAGCAATGGGGAACTAAGAAACTAAACAGGAAACAGAAGAAGTTCAAAGAAGGAGTGAAATATCAAGCTTCTGATCCGTCCATTCAGAGCAGCTTTAAAGCAGGTCATGTGATCAGGTGACTGGTGGGTGCTGTGTGTGAAGCTACCTGACCATCACAGAGATCAATGAGCTGGACCTTCTCCCGGTTGGCTCTGTTGAGTTTGCTCTGAAGCAGCTTGCCGTCAAAGTACATCCAGGGACAGCAGTGCTCCCAAGGTATCGGCTGTCCGCACGCGTCGTTGGCGAACAGAGCCATGTCCACGCCGCTCATGAACAGAGCGGCCAGCTGGACTCCTCGAGGGTCCAGGTTGTCTATCTGTCGAAGAGAGACATCCCCCGCTTATTAAACGCCCCCGCAAAAGAACATTAACAAACAAGACGATGCAATCATCTACCAGAGGCGCAGAGCAAAGCACAGAGCAAGCTTAAAGGGCTCATTCACTCGCGGCTGCAGAAACACCACCTGATCCAGCCAACACAACAAAAGCTCAGCAGACACAACCGAGATGTTCTGGCACAGCAGGAGAGCAGACAGGCTGACAAAGCTACACAGACTTGGGTTGCCAACTTTTCCAGGACCCAATAAATGGGTACAAAAATGTTTAGTTTGGAGCTCAGTGCCACAGCGGTGCGGGTATGAAGTGTGAATAAAGCGTAGCATATTTGATCTGTAATTTTAATAAAACTGTTTTATTGTGTAAGTTCAAAAGAATGATCCTACTTTTGTTTAAGATTTTATTCACCTTTGTTCCAAAAATGAGCCCTAAACCAACAAATCACACCCCAGTCCTCCATCAGAGAGCAATTTTAGATTCGTTTTTGGGGCTTTTTTATGTCGTTATTCTAGAGATAGGACGACAGTGAATAGAGTCAGAATATGGGGAGAGAGAGAGAGAGAGAAAGGGGAACGACATGTACAACAGGAGCCACAGGTCGGATTCTAACCCAGGCCGTCCGCTCTCAAGCTAAACCTCTGTACATGAGGCGCGCGCACTTACCGACGCCCCCTGATTTGAGATATTTCTTTAAACAGGAAATGAACAAAAGTTTCACATTCTGCCAAGATGATTAAATTATGGGCCCCGCTGTGGACAAAATCATTCAGTTCCAAATACGGGATGTCTCGACTAATACGGGACGGTTGGCAACCCTAACATAGACACACCACAAGGACCAAAGCGCACAGCTGTGTGGATGGTTTAAATCAACTGAAGGGGCCAAATGAGAGCAGAATGAGGAGACGGGGCGCTGTAACGCCTCGGTCTTCACACTTGATAAACCATCCACACATGACACGGGGGAACCCCCCTGCGACTCACTTGAAGCTCTACATCAATTCATCTTTCAGTGCAAAGCTACAGCTTCGGGAACAACAGGCTCGGACAAAACATGGGTTTTGTAGAGCCTCGTTGCAAATATGAGGAGTGTCCAGAGAAAACAAGCAGCATGAAATCAGACAGGAAGACGTTCATTCTCGCACCGATTTGAGTGAAATCAGGAGAATTTAAAACACAAATAGGTTGAGTACGTAAAGACAGGCGAATGGTGTTGCATACATTTCATGTGCTTCTTGTCTCTTTATGGTTCTCCGACACTCCTCATATATTTATCACTACAAAATCACCTTCAGTTCCTGCAGCTGGTCAGGCTCATAAAGTTTAGTGGAAAGTGCTTGGGCTAGGAAAGCGTCAAGTTCGTTACGACGCAAAATTCTTACTCCTGGCCATTGTAACATAAACCTGAAGCAAAACAAAGAAGGTTAACATAGTTATAACCGTGTCTGGATGAATCCTTCCTCCCTCACTCTCCATTGAATTCACACTACACTCACCTAGACATGTGACATCTACAGTACAACATGTTTCTGTGTGTCAGGTGTTAACAGAGTCTGGTCCTGGCTCTCCAGCAGTTAAAAACTCACCGCAGCACACAACAGAGCACCATGAGCGGCATGGGGACATTGGCAGGGTTCAGCATAGCCGGAGTGTCGGAGCGCATGCAGGCCAGGAACGCTCTCATCCTGCGGTTCTTGTCTTCGACGGCCTTGCCCAGCCACAGCTTCCTCAGGTTAGGGCAGGTCCACTCCCTGAAGGGCAGAGCCTCCACCAGCTCCGGAGTGTGGGGAGACTTGCCTTTGTAGGCGGCCCACTCTTTGACGAGGACGTGTGTGTCTGTGGAGCAATATTTGGGGGATAGAGATGAGTGTTTTCATAAATCACAGGATCTCTAGAAGATGCAGCACAAATTTGACTAAGGACTGAAAGCACTTCTACCTCAGAGGAGAGAGAGAGAGTTATTAATGCTACTACATACTGTCACTTCAAGGTGAGCTCATGCAGGGTTGCTAGACACTTTTTAAAATCAAAAAGAGCTTTTAAGACCAAAACGAATACAAATTAAGACCATATTATTGCACTGTCAGCATTAGGGCTTGTCGGATTTAATGCAGGATTCAACAGCTTTGATTCTCATTGTCCCGGGTTTCAACGCTTTTTTTTGCACATCTTGTAAGCAGCCTCATTATCGCTGTTTGCTCCGCCAACCAAGTCCCTGGATTTCTCATCTTGAAGCCAAATTTCCTTCAACTTTATGTGTCTATCGTCTTCTTCTGTTTGCAGTTTGGGAATGTGTTAGTAAAACACAGCCGTAATCAATGCTGTAAATCCTTTGAATTGTCATGTGAGCAAGCAAAACAACAAAACAAAAAATATATAACGCTGCCTAGATTGTGGATTTAATAAAGTGTTCAGATATTTCTCAGGCAATGAGGCATTAACAAATGATTTAAGACCTTAAAAAAAGGGTTAGGGGGAACCCATGCTTTATTACAGCTCCCAAAATACATGTTTCTCAGTCCATCTTCTTTAAGTTTTATCACACATGCATGAAAAAAAAAACATTTTATTGACTACACTGGGCTTGTGTCATGATAAAGTTCAGCTCCTCTTGTTGCTTTTGGACCGAGGTCGATAACTTTAAAATGTATTTATTCTGATGCACACATTGTTTATTTAAGCATCTGTTATGAGACTGTACAGAGTAATGAAAGATGTTAGTCTCTTAATCCCTGAAGTCCCAAACCCCCTCTGCTCACAGCTGGACCACCCAGTACCATGTCTCCCCTCGTCAGCATCAATAACTTCATCTTAAAGCATCATCAGGTCTGCCAGATAACTTCTGATATCTGTAACTTTGAGCTTAAGGGACACTTCACCCGCTGAAACATGAAACTGTACAGACATTGGGTCATACATGTAGTAGAAATGTGAATTAAATGTTTAAGTACAAAAACACTACCAGGTTTCTAATGATACAACGCTTAATGTAAATGGGTGAAGTATCCCTTCAAGCTTTACTTTTACTGGTATCTTGAACAAGCTTTGTGCTGACTCCCATCAGATATTTGAATGCCAAAGATATCTTGGATGCTTCTCCCTATGCATGATTTTCTACGGATATTGAACATGAACATTTTAACTGTATCAAGCCTCCCTTATATTTAATCTTTGTCCAGTTATGTGCCGTGTATGATTCACAACATCACTTCCATTTTTAGTTGAATTTGATGTATTTATTCTTCTGTGCTTCAAGAATGGAGATGAGAAAATACTTGAGGTTTAGTGTTTGTATACAGATACCGTAGTTGGTCAGGTATCAAATATCTCCCCACACACAACCAGGTAGGCCATGGCTAGTTTAAGGTCACTGAAGTAGTGACAGAAGACGCTTGATTTTGTGTGTGCACAAGTGGGTTGAATTTCCCTCGTAGCACACAGAGACCACTTCAGTCACATTCAGTCGGACATGTTACGACACCTCCCAAATATCAGATGAGTGGATAACCGTGTGTTTAATTAAAAAACTCATAAGAAAAACTTTTCTACTAAACCAGAAGTGCATGCTGGGAATATTTTGCCAGTAAAAGCTGTTCACCTTTTCTGAGACTCTAGATGTGATGAGATGTATAACGGTGGCATAAAGGTAACTTTGTGACCACAGGACTCACATGCAGGGAGGCAGTTCTTCCTCATGGCGAGTCTCTCAGCCTTCTTCCTGGCCTCCGCCAGGCTGAAGAGCACTCCGTAAACATATTGACGGATGGGACGAAACAGCTGCACGGCTGAAGGCAGGTCTTTGTTAGCTTCATCTTCAACGGTGACAGACAGCTTAATCTCACCCTGCAAAGACACACTGTTACCTCAAGTGGTGCATGATGCCACACACAGCCCACAGTAAACACTACACACTCCACAGATAAACATCATGTCTGTGTATGCTTTTGACAAGAACGTGGTGATGTGTTGGATTTGTTGGGGTGGATTAGTCCGACCTTAGTGACAACATGGTAGATGTAGGGGTACATAAGGCCCTTCTTGTGTCTGTGCTCAGCCACCCGCAGGACTTCGGGGGCCACAGCAGGGAGAGGCGGGATGGTGATGTCCATGTGGTTCCTGGTTGGCATAGAGAGCAGGGAGGGGATCTGGGCATTCAGGCTGTGGAGACCTCCGGGCTGTGACCCTGGGCAAGCCTCAAATTTTACACAGAGGTCCACCTAAGAGCACGGGATGCAAAATTAAGTAAGCTGGTGGGATGTCTGATCAGATGTAATGCGGTTCCTCTGAGGTGTTACTCACTTTTGTTTGGTCCTCCAGGTCTCCCTCTGGTGGGTTCACAGAGTGGGGAGAATGTCCGTTTTTCTCCCAGCCTCCCTTATGGTCACTAAGATGACTAAAAAAACAAAATATAAACGACTGAGTTTTTAAGAGAAAACAACAATTACAATATGCAAATTAGTTCACAGATAAAGTGCAGAGTCGTGTGATGACAGATTACAATTCAGAAACAGAGAAACTGACCAATGCTCTCTCGTTTTTTAAAGTGGAGATACAATTCTGAGGTCTGGACCTGAGGACAATCTCCCCGTCCTAAGGTCCTGTCATGAGCCCAGTTTGAGATCACACTTCTGCAACAACGCTGTAACTCCTGTTGAGTGGTGACCCACTTTACCACTGAGCCATGACCCCAACCCAAACAGTAAGGGGACAGTGAACTAGAAAGGAGTTTCTCATTAAAAGGAGCCAGCAGCAGCAGACATGTGGCCGTGTGTTGTGTTTGGACTCACTTGGCAGTTGTGCCTGAGCTCTCGTCGTTCTCAGAGGAAGACGATGCAGAGCAGGCGTGGAGGAGAGCGGCCCGTGTGTGGTTGGGACTGCTGGCCTGGCCCGGGTTGCTCGGAGAGGACCTCTCGTACAGCGGTGTGTGCTTCCCTTCGTGAGGAATGTCGCCGAAGCTGTTCTGCTCCGTAAGGCCTCTCTCCACAGAGTCGAGAGCGAGGCCGCGCTCCACCAGAGGCTCTAAGAACGGGAGATGGACCTACAGACGGCAGGGGGGGGAACAGACTCATTAATAAGCTGAACCCCTTATAATATTTCACTGTTAAGTACTTTACAGTCATTTCCCAGTCTTACCCCCGGTTTAATGGGCAGCGGCGCCTGTGGAATGTTGAGCATCTTTGGAGACGGCGCTGCAGCAGGCACTCCCATGTGTTTTGGTCCAACTGTAAAAAAAAATTAAAAAATAAAATTCAGCATTTAGACCAGAGAGATCCTGGAGCTGCTGCACAGAGATTTAGATTTTATTTTTGGGGCTTTTTGTGCCTTTATTGAGAGACAGGACAGTGGATAGAGTCTGAAATCAGGGAGAGAGAGAAAGAGAGAGTAGAGAATGACATGCGGGAAAAAGGATTTTTCGGATTTGAAACCCAGGATGCCCGCTGTGAGGACCGTAGCCTCTGTACATGGGGTGCGTGCTTACCTCTAGGCCACTGGTGCCCCCACAATGTAAGAAACAAATAGGTCTATTCAGTATTTTTTCACAGGAATTGCTTAGTTTGTTTAATGTCAAACAAAGGTGAGTTATTTGTAGGCTTATTTGAATTATATTCCAAATAAAATATAGCTGAAGTATTGCGAAGCCCATACTGTGTTTTAAGGCATCTAGCATTTTTTAAACTAAATAATAAAATCAGTCAACGATAGATGAATCATTAGACCCACAAGATTGTATTTCTCTAACACTGAAAGCACAGCATTAATATTTGTACTTACAATTTTCTTTCTAGGCCCCAAGCTGCACATTAACACAGTATATAAATATAGATAACTGGATGTGTGATTTAAACACATGCACAATGTTAGCTACATTATAAGCGTGCAGCAAATATGAGACTAATGGCTTGAACTGGACTCGACTGGTCTACTTGGACAGTATTTATCTTACTGCAGCTCATCAAACACACACTGCAGTAAACCAGAACACCACAAAAAGGCAAGAGAGTGTTGTCTGATGTATAGCGCTTCTCTTTGCTGATGTAGCACTTTTACGGGCATGAGCAGCTGTCTGAATGCCCTCTCTGGCAAAAACATACACAAGTTACATTTCTAAGTGAATCATATGAGCCCATTTTACAAAGAGAGGGATTGCTCAACCTATCCGAATCGGAGTCCCTCCAGCTCCTCTAAATGCAAACTAAAGCTGCTGATGAATACCAACTGTTGGATTCCAGTTCAGAGTAAATCATCATACTGTACAGTGTCATAACACAGAAACCCACCGAATAGTGGAGGCAAGTGAGGGGGTGTGCTGGCCACTGAGTAGTACTCCACTGCCTTCTTGAAGCGGACCACTTTGTCATCGGTGCACGACTAAAAGAACATAGAATGAGAGTAGAAGAAGAGCGGAGTCAGAGGATTGGCTGATTATTTGTCAACAGAGGAACGAAACTATCCAAGTTAATAACGATGTGACCTTAAGACAGAGTGGCTCTCTGCGTTCTCTGCTTATTATGGAGCACCTTGGAGCTCCGAGGAGCATCAAGTCCTTTTTATTTTACATTCGAGGAAGTACATAACGTGTTCCACACTGCAGTGTAGCCGCATTAACAAATACAAGGTGTGACATTTAAACTACTTTAAAGGATGCTGTGGCTAAAAGAGAGAAACAAATCTATCATTATGTCTGGTTGGTATAATGTATGATTACACACTGCAAAGTTTGACCATGTGAAATGATCTGTTTTCTTCTTTTTATAGGGATAAACATTTATGAATCATTATGCTCTGTTTGAGTCTGAGGCTGTACATATTTCACCGCACTCTTCATCAATTCACCAAAGTGACCGAGTGAACACATTTATATAAAGCTTCCCTGCAACCCTCTCCTGATGCTATAAAGGTTTTTCTGTAGGCTCATCATTGTTTACTGATGCACCACTTTATACACACTATACACAATCCAATGGGTTTTTCTAAATTCAAATATGGAACACTATAAATCTGTAATAACAAAAAGTCCTGACATAGTATTTTTATTATAGAAGTTTCACCCAGAGTCATTAATGCACTTCACTACCTGTGAATGCTTGAAGATGTCCTTGGCGATGGCCTCCAGGTCGGCGATGTCCGGGATGTTGCGGACGTAGTCGGCCACAGCCTTGATCACAACGTCGCAGGGTGGGAGCACGAGCTGGTGGGCGCGCACCTGAGGGGTCATTATAACACAGAGGTCACGGACAGGTCAACCACTCACATTACAAACGCTGATCAATCAATCAAATCAAATCATTATTTGCATAGCGCCAATTCATAAAAAGACTAGCGATAATATGCAGGTAGGATTTCTCCTTTGCATTCCTGTTGTCCACACTTCCTCGCCGCTGAGTTTGGAGGTCAGAGCAGGCCGTGCGTGAATGGTTGTGGGGACGATGCAGTCTGATGGTGGCGGCTGGGCGTCAGGGACGTCGGGTCGTAGTAGTGCCAGATGACCTCACTCAAGGTTGGGGTAGCTCAGTCTACACAAGACTGGCAGATGATACCGACATGCATGTGTCACTCTGAATAAGTTCAAGAATAAGTGAGGCAGCTGTAATGTAGGTGTGGTTGTCTAAATGGCAGAAAATAAAGAGAAACACCCTCATTGCCTCAGTCTTTACACATTAAGAGATTCAAAGTTGTCCATGTGACAGCAGCTGCAGATTAAGACTTTTAATGTCTTTAAACTAAACTCATACATCTCCAGGTCATAACATTATGTACCTTACAGTTATGGTGAAAGATTTTATTGATATGGTATATATATATTCAGGCCAGGAGTTATAAGCCAATCAAACAGGTGGGAGTTATTATATTTGCTCTATCTAATGGCACATTTGAACCTGATGACTTCGTGTTTAATCACAGCCAGCTAGTTATTTAAAAACCAACAGCTGAAGCATTAACACACCCTGCCCTTAAACGGTCTGGCATTGCTGTCATACAACTCTGTGACAGAGCTGACCAATCTCTGAATCTTCTGGTTCTGTAGACTCGCCATGCATGAGAATTCAGCCAAGTGACTACAGCCAGCGCGGCGGCAGCTGGTAGTTCACAGCTAAGAGAGCCATGAACAGTTTCACATCCATTTGTTGTCATCTGGCAGTTTTGTCACACATCTGTTAGAGACTACATGAGGGGATGTTCACAGCGTTGTTTGAACTCATACGAGAATACTGTGTGTAGCCATTAACACCACCCTTAGCTTAGCTTATAAACCAATGTTTTAAATCAAGAGGCTGGATGGAGGATGGACGATAGCTGTGGTGTCAAACTGATACTCACATACTTTAATGTTATTGTACTCAAACTGGGACCATACTTTAAGTAATGGACAAAATGATGTGATGCAGAAGACCACAAACATGCAATTGAAACAACTCACTAGAAACATTTTTCCTTAATAATCAATAAAAAGAGAAGTTGTGTAATGTTGTCGTTTTCTAAACAATAAGACCCTGCTCCTGGTAGCCATTTG
Source organism: Labrus bergylta (assembly GCF_963930695.1). Classification (NCBI taxonomy): domain Eukaryota; kingdom Metazoa; phylum Chordata; class Actinopteri; order Labriformes; family Labridae; genus Labrus; species Labrus bergylta. Next base: position 27,816,065 of record NC_089199.1, read on the forward strand.
GAAGAATTGCAAGTCAAAGGCACCTTCTTTTTTTCTTCACTTTTAGAACCAAGAAGCAGTGTCCATGTCCTATACATGATCTTATTTGAACTGAAGACCATGGACTGTCCTTGCACTCAAAGGGAAGTACATTTAGGCTGACCTCTAGTCTTCAAAGCCCAGAATGAATCATCAAGAAAACTGAATGGGTGTATTTTTTTAAGGTCATATATTGAACTCCTTTTCAACATAAATAAGTCTAAGAGCTGCCCACAACATGTCTGTGAAGTTTCTTGTTCTAAATCCACTCTGATCCTGTATTTGATCATGTCTATATACCCCTCTCTTTCAGCCCTGCTCAGAACAGGCTGTTTCTGTGTCTGTACCTTTAAATGCAAATGAGCTGTATTTGACCACGCCCCCTCTGGAAGGGCTTGAGTTGCTTGGGGCTTTCTTGAATTCTTGCCCAATCGTTTACGGTAAGAAGGCAGACTCAGAGGGCAGAACCTCACCTCTGTTACTACCTCTGAAGACGGTACAGAAATACATTATGTCTACGCGACATTCAGATTGGAGGCGAAATGTCTAAAGGGTGTAAATATTGGGGCTTGAAATGGGAGTCTAAGAAAATGAGTGACAATGTTGTTGTTGTTTTTTTGTGGGGGGGGGGGGTTATTTGTTCAGAAGGCCTTCTGCAGGAGAAACGCCTGAAACTATGACAAATGATATTCAGCTCAGCGATGTGATTATACCATCATTGATTATTATTGATTATTGACCCATGTTATATTAAGTATTTACCTTCAAGGATGCTAAAGGATGTTCTGGACCAAGTAAGCTCCAGTGAAAGGCAGCCAAGTCTTCATCAGGCAGAATGTGATTACCTGTTAAAACACACAACGGCACACATCTGTGTCAGTACGCATCACCTGAACTGTCAGTGTCATCTTTTTTTTTTTCTTTCTTTCTGTCGAGCGGAATCGCAACTTTACCTAAAAGTGATGCAAAAATGACAAAACGATTTGGGTTGAGGTCGAGCTGCCGCGCAACTTCGTGCATCAGGTACTGGCTGGTGGTGAGGCTTTTGCTGTTGCGGCTCAGCTTGAGGGCGTGGGCGCTGAAGTAGCATGGGATGTTGCACAGAGCGTAGTCCGAGTCGTAGGCCACCAGGCCGTGGAAGCCGTTCTCCCTGCATAAGGCAATCACTTCCAGGTGGTGGTCCTCGATGCTCTGGACAACCTGAGGAGGGGCAAGAATTAAGGCTTTAGGCGGTAAAAGACTCAAAATAAACCTCTTACATAGACGCGGTGCATTAGGCACGAGAAAAGGTTAAAGAAACAGGATTATCAAGCAGGGGCCGTTTTGTTTGAGCTGCTCTTAGTGAATTAGTCCTACACACCTGATTGGATACTCAAAGAAAGGGAGACAAATAATGAGCTATGTTTAAATCTTTGTCAGAGGGCGGGTCAACAGAAGCCGATCTAAACAGCATTACTGTATGAATACTGACACTATACACTGATCTGACAACGTAACTCCTCAGTGCATTGGAAAAATGAAATATTTTACAGAAGCAGAAGACATTTTCTTTGGCAGCATTGGGCCGATTTCCATAACAGCCTTACAGGATATATAGTAATTCAGGAGGCTACATGTAGCTGAGGTGAATTAAATTAGACTAATGCAACTCCACTTGGCTGTTTTTTAGGCCTTGACAGATGACTTTGTCCAATCGCAGGTCATTTGGCTTGCACTGCTGTATTGGATTTGTACTACAGAACCCAATATGGGAACGTCACCTTCAGGTGGTAGAAGCAGACGCCCGATTGGCTTGGATGAAAAAAATCATGCAAAACAACCTGCTTCTCCCAAAAACTGCCTCCACTGAACAGCAGCCACTCTAACTAACCACAAAACACGAGGACACATTTTGTGTTTCAGAGCTTGAGAGGTGACCGCAGTAGCCTGAAGTTGGATAAAAGGGTTGTTGTTCCTGTTGCTGTGCAGGTTATACGATAACTTCATATCCTGTCATATTTAAATGTGCTGAAGTGACAGGTTTGGTTGTGTAGGTAGACGGTAGTATTCACAGTATGCAGGTCAAAGTCTGTGGATATGCCAGTCTGTCTGTCTATCTGGTGGGACAGGCATGCAAAGAGAAGAGAGTTGCAGAATGACTTCGGTGTGTTTTTTGGGCACATTAAAAAAAACTGCTGAGTTAATGATTGATGTCTGGTTCAAATGTGTACTTTTTTTTTTTTTTTTTTAAACAAATCTCTCTCGATACCTGAAACAAAGAGGATCATTTCCCATCTTTTAAATCTGTACATGGATCTCTTTGGAACCTTTCCTTAAGGTGTCATCATGACCACGGCTGACCCTAACCTAATGAATATTTCTGATATTAGAAAAATAAAGTTTAAATACTGACATAAAGCTGCATTTAAGGTGAATCAGGTATCGGCCTGATGACTTGATGAACTTAACTCCGTACAACAGCTCACCTCTTGTGATCAGAGACCTGTCATCATGATAACATCTGTCTCTCCAAACTGTTATCTGTTCTGCACATGTTACATTTACAAATTATCCCTGCACTCATGTTCACTTCATCTGTCTGTCTACTCGCCGTTATATTGAATAGTTTCTGCTTATAATATGTCTACACTCATGCACTTTAACTTATGTCAATACTGTCCATTTACAACTCTGTTTTTGCACATTTACATTTAATCTTTCAGATTTAAGACTAGTAATGCTTAGTTAAATCCTGGTTGTATATATTCTCATTCTTAGTTTTGATATTTTTAGTGCTTTAGTTACTTTGTAGTTAATATTATATTGTGTTTAAATTTGCTAACATTGTGTTTTTTGCTCATATTGTGTGTTTGGACAACCTGCTGCTGTAACGCCACAGTTTCCCAGTTTGGGATCAATAAAGTAATTTCTATTCTATTCTATTATTAAGCTCTGTACTGTACCTGAATACCAACAAAGCAGATCTAAAGAAAAAATCCATAATATGATCTGAAACTTCAAATAAATGAGCAAGTAAACCAAAGTGCAATAATTTCTGCATACTTGAGACAAAAACTGCATACAGTAGGAGATAATCTGCTAAAAATATGTATGAATTTATGCACTTTGAAATGCTGCTGTGCTGCAATCTTCAGAGGTTGTTACTAATCTTTTGCTGTATTGATTAATTCCCCTCATCGTGTCATTGACTATTCGTGAATTGGGTGCGTTTATTTAACTGAACAGTGGAAAAAAAGTAATCAGTGCATCATCAAAGCTGAAGAGGAAAGCCTGTCAAACTGATCTAATCAACAAAGACATTTCTGAAATCCAGAAAACATTTACATCTCGCATATTATTCAATTGCTGTTCTTCTTCTAGTTAACCCTTCTTACACAAAGTGCAGCAAGTCAGTTTGCTCTTCTCTGCAACAGCAAACCACCTGACATTTTTTTATTTAGATCAAGATGTTGATCAAAATGCATCTGCTGTCATGTCAGACTGAGCTACTTATTTGGGTTTGTAACAAAGTCACTGAGTTCACTGCTAACGCTCCTCGTCACAGATTCACTTGGAGGAGTTTGATCTTTTATGGAGGTTTAAGTTTGCAGTGGTGACATGATGGTGGTGGTGGTGGGTGGCTAACAGGCTAATCCTAGAAAAAAAAAAAAAAAAAAAAAAGCCTGCTAATGTCTGCGGGTGGTAGCCCAAAAGTGGCTCGGCTCAACAGGCGCTGCCAGGCCGAGTTTTCACTCACCCCTACGCGGAACCTGAGGAGCGCCAGTCGGATGCAGTGGGCCATGCACACGGGGGGCAGGAACCAGACTTTGGGCGGCGGGGTGCCCTTGTTCTGGACGTGGCTGATGATCTGCTGAGCGGTCTGCCTCTCGTTCACCTGTCGCTTGACCCACTCGTGAAGACGGCCTTTCTCCAGGGCGCCATTAAAGCACACCAGGAGCTCAATGTTGCCGCTGAAGCAGGCCTTGGAGAGGGCGGCCAAGTAGCCCAGCATGTGGTTCCACTGGCCCCCGCTGACCCAGTCGGTGTAGAAGCCCCCGTAGAGCCGGTGGAGGCAGTTCTCGGCGTCCACCAGCAATCTCAGCGGACTCTGAGGGGGTCTCTGCCGGCCACCTCCAACTATACTCCCCCTGGCTAGCTTCTGGAGCTCCACCGGCACCACGGCGCTGGGGCAATGCTTTTCAATGTACTCCAAGAAGCCCTGCACACCCATGTTGGAAAAATAAGTTTTAGCAGGAAAATTATGGAAAAAAAAAAATTAAAACCCGAGGTGGTTGCAGTCCGCCTGTCACCTCGACAGTGACTGACAGCCGCTTTGGTAGCCGAGGATATTGCAGGAGTTGAAGTAATTTTAAAAGCCGCTATTTAGACATCTTCGGTGAGGTTTTTTTTTTTGGTGAGTTGTTGTTTGGGGTTTTTTTTTTTGGGGTTCATGGCTTCAAGCCGCCATGTGTCGATTCACGGTGCCATGTCTGGAGGGGGGGGTGGATGTGTGAGTGTGACTGGTGAGAGAGGAAGACCAAGGGGGGGAACACATGACGTCATTACGCACGGGCACGTACAGAAGAACACGTGGAAACGAGGGTGTTGTTATAGTTCATTGTTTCCCCCTAGTGGCGCGCTCGGATTCAGACGAAAGCCTTTGCTGATTTCCTGTATTCAGGTTTTATAATCTGGAAATGACATGTTCTTAAAATATGTGAATATCAGGACTGGACTCTTAAACCATTTAAACCAGCCTGTGGCTCCTTTCCCACATGTTAATTCCCCCTCTCTCTCTCTCCCTCCCTGATTTCCACCTCTATCCACTGTCCTATCTCTCCATTAAAGGCACAAAAGCCCCCAAAAAAATATATTTAAAAAACGTTTAAACCAGTTTTTCTTTTTTTTAGTATCTATCTATTTTTTGTACATTCTTAATTTTTCTTTTTTAAATTTAAATTGTACTGTGTTCACTTTCTGTTTGCAATCTTTGCTCTTTGCTGCTGTAATGTAATTGTAAATGTAAATTCCCCGTTGTGGGATAAATAAAGGATTATCTTATCTTATCTTATTTTCCCTTTACAGGGTTAATCAAAGTTTGAGATTAAGATAAAGTGTCAGTTGTATCCAGAAATGAAAGTAAATATGGATTAATTTACCCTGTCACTGAATGTATTATTTTACATACTTCCAATATTTAAAGTACTGTATAAGACTCTCGTTCATTTCTTTGAGTTCAGATAAATTTTGTTATTTTGGTGCTATGATTTCTGGAGGTATTTGATAAATTGGTTGATTTATGTGTGTAAATATGTTTGCTTCTAAGTGTCTGAATGTTTTAAATAATTGTTCATGATTTGACAATGGTTTTAAAATAATTTAATATATATATATATTATGTATTTCATCTTGTGTTTATTTTTTTTCTTGTTCTTTCTTCTTTAAGGTTAAGGCATTGTCTACACTGAGGTTGTCAAAATTAGATTTTCATATATCAGCTAAAATGACACTTACTGGATAATTTATACAAAGGTCTTATAAGAACAAATTATTCTGTTGGGATTTTTATTTTTCGTGTGAGTCCTGGGGGGCTCAGCCTTATATCTCTTTTCTAGTCTTCTGACTACTCAGAGTGCTTTTACACTGCAGGTCACACCTTCACATTCACACACTGATGGTAGAGGTTGCTATGAAGTGAGATCTTCAGAAGTAACTAATTCCATTCATACACTTTGATACGCCTCAGACGAAGCACAAAACTCAACAATAAACTTATAAAAAAAAAATATCAAACAAGCACTACAAAAAACAGGATACAAACCAGGATACAATAAAACAATGTAAAACAGAAAGAGCAAGATCATATGACTACAAGACCTCTTTAAGAACTGTTTCAGATTTAGTGTAAAATGACCCCAGTCTGGAGTAATGATGATGATAATGATGATTAAATTAAAAGTTTGGAAACCATTCCCAAATACTATGTAGATCATCCAATTTTTCTGAGGCCTAATTGAACAGTGATCACATAGGCCTACATGAAGTCATAACCTTAAATTGCTGCTAGGGGGCAGCACCATATAAGTGAGTTTTTTTTGCCAGTAGTGAATCAAGTGTGTACAGAACAATTAGCACCATGCGTTCAACGACGTAGCATGTATCCAACCTGCATGTTATTCAGCACAACTGAAAACATAAGGTAAATACAGGTATATTATAAAATTCTTAAACTCTCTAACATTATCAAGGTATCAGGTATTAGGTTCCTATCAAAGCCAGATTACCAGGTAGGGTTACCTTGTTCATAAGCTAAAAGCTAGAATGCAATTTTAAAACAAAACCAAGTAGAAAAGTTATCCAGAAATAACAGATTTTTTAACAGAGTTGTTAAGACTGAAACAGCTGGGAGATGAGAGACCCCAAGATTTTTAGAATACATTTAACCCTCACTTTTTTTTGTATGGTCTGCTTAAAAATAAAAAGGAAGTTATTTTTTCGGCCTTTTTGCCTTCATTGGAAAGAGAAGAGAGACAGGAAATGTTTGGAGAGAGCGTGGGGGGTGACATGCAGCAAAAGGTCGTGGTCAGATTCTAAGCCATAACCACTAGGCAATCGACTCCCAAATGGCAAGATAGTCTGAACTTTACGCTTGAGCCAGTTAAGACAAAACACACACACACACACACACACACACACACACACACACACACGATACTGGATATGTTTCACACAAACCAACCAACATTGAGACACCTTATCTCACCTGATCTCAAAAGTGTTCTTTTTCTGTCATCCAGGAAATTGCTGCGTCCCCTGTGAAACCAAACCACAGTGCTAACACCTTATCTTGATTTGAATTACCTCAAGATTTTACACATGGATACAGCCGAACTCAAGTACATCCTCTGTAAATGTCTCTCTGAGTCATGACTGTCTACAATGACGCTCGAGTCCTGCCATCTGTATTGTTGTCAGGGCTGTGTTTACATCACGTTTACGTGGACGGGACGGCCTTGTGTATGAAGCTGTTTTAGACGCGGACTAGAGAAAAGAAGAGTAACATACTGACTGATTATTTGGATGTCACGTTAGTGTCTTTAGGTCACGCTCATTCTGTGTCAATTTATGTTCAATATGAAGCTGTGAGTTAACCAAAGTGTGCTAACATTAGCCTGCTAACACAACAAAGCAGGACACAGGCAATTGCAATGCACATGCACACTATAATCTTTATAGTGTAACTTTACAAAAATTACAATCAGTAGTCACAAACAGATAAGTGGAAAAGAAGCGCCACCTAAATAAAAACTGCAGACCTGCTTCACAAACCAACATAAATAAAGGGTTTGAAGGTTTTTTATTTTGATATCAATGAAAATCCAACATGTTTTCATACCTGTGTCAAGAAAATGAAGGAATGCATAATACACATATTAGAATATTTACTTAGATATTAACACACAGTAGAACAAACTACTACCCTAGTGAGTGTTCCCCTTATGCTATAGTTTTAGTAAAATACATACAACATTTATATAACAGTTAAGAGTAAATAAACTTGCTGTATATAATGTCGACACATTTTATAATTAAGTTGCATTTTAAAATGGGCTTGACTAAAGTATCCTTAATGTGCAATTTATTTCAGAACTCCGTGTTGAAGTTTTCTTTTGAGTACAAAGTTTATATTTTAATTCCTCCGCTTGTCCCAGCAAGTTTTCTAATTTCATCAACATTTAAACCAGCACCTGCTTTTATTATATTGACATCATTCAACATACAGTTACAGCTGGCTGGTGAAGCCAGGACTTGATTAAATATGAACAGAAAGAAATAATGAAACCTACAGCTACAGGAAGTTACTGATAAAAAAAACAAAAGTCTTTTTCTGTACAAATAAATCAATATGCCTGATATGTGCCTTCTCACAGGTCCAGCGATATCCGAAAGTACTGTGCTCTTCGGGCAAGTTCCTTCGCAAACTCTTCGGCCTCATGCAGAGCCTGCTTATCGGGGAAGTGCAGCGCCGCCTTCTTGGTGGCCACAGCCAGCTGCTTCAGGAGAGCACACAGGTGGTTGCTCTTACACAGCAGGCTCTCGCTGGAGGCTCCACTATGGGCCACCCTGCACAGGGTGTCCACCAATCTCTGGCCCACCATGATGACCAGCTTACTGTGCGAGATGAATTTCTCCGGCGGCTGGCCGTCCTTAAGGCTGCCCACGAATCCCCTGATGGCCTTTTGGAGAGCACCGAAGTAAAGCCGGCAGTGCTCCGACTTGGAAGGTGGCAGATTTTGGAGTTTGTTATCAGCCTGAGCAGTGGAGAAAATAAAACAAAGAAGGTAAAGTTGTGTTTCCCTGCCACAAAGTCGGCCTTAAATCCTTGAAAGATGTTTTTTTTAATATACTCACATGCGCCTTGTTAGAGACTGGTGTGTCATTTTCTTTGGCTGCTGCCTCCACTTCCTTCTTCTGCTTTTCAAAATCATTCTTTGTCTGAGGTAAATAAAAAAGGATAAATATTTTTAACACTAAATACCATATGCATTTTAGTTTCCAAGGTAAAAAGCGAACAAATATGTAGCTGTTTATACAAATACACAAAGCTCTAAAATGTTCTGCTGCATGGGCGGTTCTAGGCAGGGGCCAACAGGGGCCAGTGCCCCTGTAACACTGAGCTTGGTTACCCCCTGTAGCCCCCCCTCATAACACATACACAGTATTTGACTCAACAACCGGACTCACAATCTAGTATTAAAAACTGTTACTGAAACAAATATAAATCATGGTATTTTATGTTGTGGTATTTAATGATGTGTGCTATTATTTGGCATAACATATATTTTTTAAAGCGATCATCTTTGTCTATTTTTCACCTGGGTTTAATGTTCCCCTCTGACAAAACAACTGGCCCCAGTTTGGCCCCCTCAGTAAAAAATGGTCTAGAACCACCACTGTTCAGCTGAGCTGCAAACGGCCAAAGTTTTCACCCTGACTTAACCCCGACTATTTTTCCTTCCAGTCCCCCAGTAAAGTGTCTATGTGAAGTCGGAGTGTAACGATGTGTGAACACAGCAGGAAATATCTGGGAAAATTCACCACAAGCGAGTGGCAGGGTTGATTGCGTTCATGCGACTGGTGCACAAATGGCGCGATAGTCGAGAATATAATGAAGCTGCCTTCTACTCTTTTGTGCTCAACAGTATGCTCTTTTCCACTTTTTTTTTCTCGAGCTCATTTTGTAAAAACAGCTACAGCATCTTGAGGATGAGGAGTTTTTACCTGTAGTTCCACATAGTCGTCATCGTCCTCCACTAAGTCTTCTCCTTGTTCACCCACGACAGGACTTTTCTTTGTGTCTGGCTGACTTTGGGCAGGGGGGCGCTCTGGATCTCTCTGAGGAACTCTGAAAAGAAGTTTGCCGTTTGCGTTGACGATGGACACCAGGCGCTTGACGTCTTCTGGAACAGTGCGCGCGACCATAACAAAGCGCTCCAGTTGGTCAGGTGTCTGGACCTGCCCTGGGTCCTGACAGAGCGTGTTGAGGGGCCAGCCAGCCAAGTTCAGAGTGCATACTGTTTGTTGTAGGATGACACTTGAGTCTTCTATGATGGACAGCTGTTTAAAAAGCCTCGTCTGAAGGTTGGAATCCGTCAAGCGTCGGGCGTTGCCCTTAATGTCGAGGGCAAAGTGAAGGAAGCATGTCAGAGAAGTTGCGATACTGTCTGCTGCTTCTTTGATCTCATTCAGATGCTTCTCCAGATGTTCTCTGCTTCTCCAGTGACTGCTGACAAAGTCCATGAGACGGGGCACGGCCCTGCAAACACACTCCTGCAGGTCCAGGAGTCTGCGGCAGGCCTCCTCCTGGCTGAGCGTCACTTCTCGCAATGGCTCGGGGGAGGAGGAGCTCAGAGGCAGAGATTCACAGGAGCTGGTGGACGAGCTGGAGGCTGTGCTGCTTCGTTGACTGTCTGACGCAGAGAGACGCAAGGTTCTGCCCCGCTCAACATCGTCCTGCACCGATGACTCCCCGCTTCCTGGAAGGTCGTGGAAAGACGTATAAGTCCGGAATTTCCTCATTCTTTGGAGCTGTACCCTTTTCAGTTCATGGGCATTGCTTGAGTCACCCCTGCACTCTAGGGGTATATGATCTCTTTTGGAATCGCCGAGAATTAGGGGGTTCGGTTCCACCTGAGGGGGAACTGCGTAGACCATTTCCTCTGTATGAGTTGGTGGCTTGTCGTAGATGGGAGTCCTAGGTAGAACCTTAGGGGGACTGTCAAGAGTGCTGGGCTTTGGTATATCATAAAGCGAGGGAGCTGGACTGCTTCTTTGAATGGGCCATGCATGTGCTGGGAGAGTGCCACACAGCTGCCTGCAAACAGCTTTGGCTGGCATGGTGTCATAGCAGCCCGGTGGTGGACTTTGTGTCTCAGGACCCACAGGCACATCGTAAATCCACTCAGGCTTGTGAGGGCTTGGCAGGGTGCTAAATCCAGCCATGTTTATCTGTGGTGCTTCTGTCACTGAGGGGACAGGGATGTCATAGTTGGGATCCTGACTCAAAGGTGGTGGAACTGCGTACACCTGTGGACGAGGATAAACTTGTCAGAATCATTGTTCCAAAAGAACTTCAGGAGAGAAACACAAGTTAGAAGGACAGTTAACAATCCTCTTAAGATGGTTTCTTTGTTTAATCTTTACACAATGTCTTTTCATTGCATCACAAGTAACACATCGGGTGCGTTCGAATTGTCCCTCCTATCTCCTTTCACTATCCATTTTACTTTAACCCCGGGAAAACGTCATGAGGTTCAGGAAAGATGTTAGGAGAATTCATAAAGGACTTAGGGAAAGGCAATCGCGTTGCTCTGACAATCCGACCACATTTCCACTAGGTGACGTCATTAAATGCGACGGGCCGGCGGAGGTTAATGACGTGGGTCCGCCGTGTTGAAACTACAATGTTCCGAAAATGGACTACTAAAAGCACGTCTAAAAAACTTCCTGTCCACTCAGAAATCAACATCAACATAAATATGATTGTATGAAATTAATTGTTACATTTATGCAAAATATAGCCTACACATAATGTTTTAAGCATACAAATGTACAACTGCACAAAGCATTCTTAAGTGAATGAAATATGTTGAATAAAACATCATCTGGATAAAAATGTGTCTTATCTTTTATCCCTTACATGATCAGTGTCACTTTATGATCATCATTTCCGTGAACGGTCGGATGTGCGACTTGCTTTAAATGTTGCGGCCGAAAGGAATTGTGGGGCGGCATATCTCATCTCCTTTCGTAAAGGATGGTCCAGTGTATCCTATTCTAAAGGAGGTTATAAAGGAAGCACTGACCCACCTTTCCTTAGCTTTTAGAGAATTCAAATGGCTCTTATCATGGCCGCCACTTAAATGCTTCCGGGTCATTCCACTCAGTTAGGAACCTTCCTAAGCAAAAATGACAATTCGAACGCACCCATCATGTATGCCTTAGAGAGAAGACTTCTACAAAAGTATTTTTTTCCATATATCCTTCCAACTTACATATACATCTCCAGGACTGCTACACCTCGAACTCTCCAGAGAGTCCAATCTTCTCTCCAGCTCTGAAATTGGTAGCAGTTTGTTATTTCGTGGCATGTGTCTTGGAGTGATCGATTCCTGTAAAAAAGAACAAAATAACAGTCAGGGCCCACTCAGTCAAATGGTAGGATGTCGACCAATAATCTCGACTTTTGATGCATTTTTTGCTGTGTTCATTTGAAGAATCTCACAGTGAAAAGAGAAGGGCGTCTCGCTTGGTTTGGGACATCGTAAACCTCCCCTTTCGCACCGAACGCCATGCTGAAGAATGAAGTCTGCAGACAAGACAAGACAGGATGTTATAGCGGAGTCGACTGGCAACATCTGCACCGCTTTGATCAAAGCTGCATCTACCTCACTGACCTCTACCTCAACACGTTTTATGGGGACAGTGTTTGCTCTGAAGACTGCTGAGACATAACCCCATTATGTATGCACTTTGCCAATTAACGCAGCTCTATAATAGAAGCCATGCTGCTAGTTGAATATAAGGTGGCTACTGCAGAAGGGAAGAGGACTCCCCCGGAGCAGGAAAGGAAATGGTGAACATGTGGGGATATTTCCCCCCACCTTCTGCTGCATAGGCACCCATACACACACTTCTGTCTTTCTGGGGTCTCTGGCGGCATGGGTTGCTGTTTGCAGTTAAAAGTGTCTGAAGTCTGTGTCTGTTTGTCTTTTACGGGCTAATAAAGACCCCAGTGCTGCATGCCTGTCCCCATGGAGAGGCCCCTGGTCCCCATCTGTAAGCTCTTTTGTCAGCAGGGGGTTCGCTGCGTTGCATTTCTGCCTCTCTAATCATGAGTGAACATTTCCCTAGAAAAGGGGGACCAAGGTTGACCTCAGAGCAGTAGACATACTCACAACCACATTAAGGTTTTACTCTTTATTCACAAATTCAGTCGTTCTTACATTAAAGTAAAAATGTCTGTGCTTACCTCAGGTCCTTCTTGGCTGAGTTTAAGTGCTGATGGGATTGAATTTCTTGAAGCAGATAAAGGAGCGGAGGGCACTTTGTAGATCATGTCCATGCGTTCATAAGCTGGGCTGCTGGATGGTCGGGGAACGCTTGGGATTTGGTAGATATTTTGCGCACCGTGATCAGCTTCGGCGTGGGTTAACCTGGGTTTCTCATGACTCCATGAACCTGCAGGAGTTTCGTTTTGTGGTAAAAGCTGCAGTCTATTTGCAGGGGCCAGGCCATGCCGTCCATGAAGAGAACACATCCACCATCCACTGGTGCCGGCCACGTTTTGATCCATCACTGTGACGATGTCGCCCTTTCTGAAGGCCAGCTCGTCTGCACATTCTGCAGTGTTGTCATACAGAGCCTTCGCAAGTTTCTTCTGTAGAAAGGAGAGGAAATGGAAGTTAAAATTGGGAGTTTCAAAAATAGTAGTCCTGAAGTAGTGCGTGGCACATTTTAAAAGACAAAAGTAGTCACAAAAACAACTTCAGAATGTAATTTTAGAAAGGTACTTATATATTTCTAAATTGTACTTTACACGTAGATCCCCTTGTAAATATTTGGAAGCTGGAATGTGACTGGAAGAGGACGAAGAGGAAGTTAAATGCCCCACACACATACATTCAGCACAGATATACAAAAAATGCTTAAATGCCAAAAATAGTCTGCATAAAACTTTTTTGGTTGGTTAAGTGGTTAATGGTTCATTTGTGTCTTTTCTAATGTAATCTTGTGTCCTCTTTTGTGTCTTATTTATAACTTTGTGTTCATGAGGTGTATTTTTCACACAAAATGCAGAAAATGTAATAAATTTAAAATGTGTGGACTTTAGTAGTTCTTGTGTTTCTGCACTATTTTAGCTCTGCAGAATTTATATAGCTGTAGCTTCATACAAGTATACTACATAGTGTTCACGTGTAGTTTTGTATGACTTTCATTTAGCTTTATTTATAATATTTTAAGAATAGCGACAAAAAAAATACCACTTAAACTAAATCCAGAACTTGACACATGGTCATGCAGTAGAAGAAGAAGTGACCTTATTTTAGTTTCACTGACATCTTGACTTTGATTTGAAGAAGTATCAGAACAAAGTTTTAATGGCAGACACAGACCTCCATGTAACCATAGTAACTCACTCCCCCCTGGACCAAAGGAGAGAGAGAGAGAGAGAGAGAGAGAGAGAGAGAGAGAGAGAGAGAGAGAGAGAGAGAGAGAGAGAGAGGGAGCTGTTCACTGATATATCTTGAGAAGCATGTGCATGCTGTTTAACAATTTTTTCTTGTTTGTTGCAATCTTTTTTGCAGCTCCTCAATGCAAAGGGTTCTTTTTTTTTTTTTTTGCTGCTGTGGGCAGATGACAACATTTCCTCTTGCAAAATGTTGCTAAGTCTTGAGACATCTGGGTCATCATCAGATTCACAAGAAAATCACAAACGTAATTTTACCAATCACAACTAACACAGCTTGTTGATGCAATCTCTGACTTATTTGTCCTTATTGTTCGAGTTATTGTGAAAGAAATACAAAACAGATTTTTGTTTGTTTTGAATGAGGTCTATCTTTACTCTATCTTTCACTTCCTATTTTTTGATTTAACAGAGAGATAAATGGAAAACAAGCGTCCACAAAGCTTCCTCTCACGGGCTTACAAAAATAGAATTGTGCAAATGAAACCATATTGATTTTACATATCTCAAATTCAAGGATGGTCTATTAATATTATGCATTATTACTATTTGCATGTGTCTCTGTGAAGTCTCAATGCTTCTCTCCTACATGTCCTGTTGTGCAGCTGATAAAACTCTCCTGATTCAGATTCAGCCACATTTAATGACCACGAACTGTCATGTGTAGAGATATTGTATATTTCAGTGTCAGCCTTTTTGCTTTTGTGGCCCCCATGTTTTAGGGCTGTCCTTAAGAGAAACAGGCCTCTGAACCACAAACCCATACAGAGGGCTGATTTCACAGCCTGCAGCTTGTTGTTTGATCTACTGCGGAGCTGTTCACACATGTCTCTCACCCATTTGTATAAGAAAAATCTGTATGAGATCAGTCAGAGGGGAGACAAATCAAACTGTGAGGTTAGTGTCACCACACTGACACAAGAAAAAGTGAATGTCTAACAGTAGAGTCAGTTGATACACCAGTATATGAGACACAAAATATATATGAGTGGATGGTATCCTTATTGATACATCCTGAAATGAAAATGTTTTCTCGAATGGCTTACTGACCAGCCAGTGGGTCATTAAAGTCTCTATGCAGTGCAGCCAACATTGCACACTTTAAAAAAAAAAAAACAGCTGATATTTAAATATCTATTGATGTCTACAACTTAACAACCGAAAATGGTTTTCAAGCACATCCCACACTATAACAAACGAAAACATCTGATGTAGAAAAATGAAGCCAATGTGGAAGTGCAAAATCCTGCAGTTCTTCCAAGTGTCTGCTTGAGGCTGGTGGCAAAAGTATGGGAAATCCCATACACACAAAAATCTTTTAAACTTTTTAAAATTTTTAAAAAGCAGAAATGAACGCATTGGTTCACAAAGCGAAACTATTCTAATTAGCTCATTTCTTGGTAATCACACACTGTGCAGGGGGTTTCATTTTATGATACCTCTTCTGTTCTGATCTTATGAAGGATAATTGTATTGACAATAAGGCGCAGAGGTGATCTGATCGACAGTTTGGTAAAGAGGCTTAAAACCCGCCTCAGCTCCAGCTCTCAGCCTTTCGTTAAGGTAACTGAAAGTTAGGGTGAGACAGCTAACTTGAACCACATCACAGAGTAAGGACCCTACAGACTATGAGAAAGGACTGATGATGATAAAAATAGCTGGACATTGAAATAATTCAAAATGTATTCTTGGTCATCGTCCTCATCTCCTCTGGAGAGTCTTCTGTTGATTCTCTTCTCATTTACTCTGAAACATGATCCTGGCTCTATTCTGCTGCAGAGGAAGAAGAACATCATTCACATGCCTCTATCTTTGTCATTACTCTGATTGGCTAAGTGAATATAATACCTTCCTCATAAAGATTCTACTTGCAGCAACATAACTGCTGCAGTGATTTTTCAATATTGTTAAACATTTACATGTTCTGCAGAATGACGACCAACTCCAATGCGACTATAAAACTGAACTAAAGTACTCAATCTCCACAGAAGCTATGGCTCAGCAGAGGAGTCAGAAACTGAACTCCAAGTTGCTCCAGAGTGGTATAAGTAGTGTGTGTAGAAACAAGATTAGTTAATACTGAAATGTGCATTACAGCATCCTCTGCAATCAGTGTGTGAATTGGTGGAACTGGCATGTAGTGTTAAAAACTCTCAAAGTTGTCAGAAAAATGGAAAATTTGCACTATACATGAGTACAGTCCATTTAAAATGTAAAGGGTAATAATGAACAATACTGGAGACGGTTCTTTTTAATTTGAGTGAAATTATGATCACTAACAAAGTAGACACAAAGTCCTGCATGTTTAAGAGTTATCAGCATGTTGTTCATTAGTATCAATAATAGTTTTGTTCCATAACGTATGGTTGATTGTAATTACTGTTGCATGGACATGTGGACATCATTCTGAAGTTGTATGTGTATTGAAGCTAATAAGAACTACGTTATTTAAAGTTTGATGGTTAAAACATGACGCTATGGTAATGTCTTTTTAATAATAAGGTCATCTGATAATACAATCTTTGAATCTAAAATGTATCTGCTAACCACAAATGTCAAATAGATGGAACATTTACCTCTTCAGTACACAGAAGCAGTTCATGATGCTACATTGCAGCCCTGACATGTATGAAAATCCAAAAGGAAAAACAGTTCAGACGGACCTCGACAAAACAAACACACCCTCACGCCACCCTCAGCTGATAAGTGTGCCAGTGTGTGTGTGTGTGTGTGTGTGTGTGTGTGTGTGTGTGTTGGAGGGTGCTTCTGCAGGCTCTGCCCTCTGTCTGAGGGTGAATCCTCTGCAACAAAGAGCCCTTTCACTAACACAGCCTGACACGCTCAGCACCTGTTGGGATGCAGGCCTGTGGAGCACACTGACCGCAGCACAGACTATGCACCCCCCCCCCCCCGGCTCATATACACACACACACACACACACACACACACACACACACACACACACACACACAGACACACACAGACACACACACGCACACCAAGACTCAGCAAACTCCCTCCTTAATCCTCTGGGTCATGCTACAGACATGCAAGTGACATACATAGGCTCGTATGACAGCCGGCCACCGCACCAAGATTTATGTTGTCCTTTCTCTCTGGTCTCTTCTCTGTAACCTCAGGATGACATTATGTCCTCTGACATTTTCAAACTCTAGCTGTCAAACGTATACTGTTTTTATCCATCCAGGTCATGACCACACATGTTGGTAAAAAGCCTGCAGAATTTAAGTGCTTGAAATAGATAAATGGAACGCATGTGCCATTTAAACCATGGTGTGGTGTGGTCAATGGGTTCTGTGACACTTCTTTTTACCACAATTCAATTTCTATTTTCATCTACCCTTTGTCCCATAAACTCAGCATGGCAAACTTTCATAATTCAGACAGCTACTTCTAAGCAGAATCCCCCTCCCCGTGCTGTGTTTACTGTTAATTCTGTGCCCGCATGTTGATCACTAAGTACAGTAACAAAGTCCGATTCAGCTGTGACTCTTTTGGATTCCTGCACACGCCTGCTTGTGCAGATCAGCCCCGCTGACAGCTGGTCCTCAGCGCTTTAACCACACAGCTGTCTCTGCCTCTCCCTCGCCTCTCCCGTCTCTCCGCTCCATCCTGTTTGCAAATTAACATCGGCCCGTCAGACGCAACGCAAGAAATGCTTTTAAAAAGTCCCAGAAAGGAACTCCTGTTCAGGCTGCAGGTCAAGTCAAGCCAAATGAAGACGCTCCAAGCTGTTTCAGCGATCTCAAATCAGCAAATATCCAGATACGAATAACTGTTTTCATGACATACAACATGAAGTCAAACGTCTTTAACAAAACACTCAAGTGGAGCTCCAGTTAACTTTAACTTCCAGTATTGATTCATTGGTTATATTCTATAAACCATAAAGACAACTTCCATCACACTTCAAGTCAACAGGCTCTGTCTGTCTGAGATTGTTGTTGTTGTTGTTGTTCTTATAAAAGTCTCACAGCTAACAAAAAACAAGTAAAAAAAGAAGCACCGCCATCGTCACGCCTTCGAACATTCATATTGATTCTGCAACTGCTTAATATTGGTGTCCCAGATGGTAAATGGACTTGAACTTGTTTAGTGCTTTTCTATAGTCTTCTGGCTAAAGTGTTTTTTTTTAGGTCACACCTACACATTCACACACTGACGGTAGAGGTTGCTATGTAAAGAGTCCATCAGAAGTAACTAATCCATTCATAGACATTCACACACCTCCGAGGAAGCAGTGGGAGCAACTTGGTGTTAAGTGACATCTTAAACGTACAGGATCTGGGGGATTGAACCCTCGACCTTCTGGTTGAGAGACGACAGATTCAACAAACTCAGCCACAGCCGCCCCCAGACTGTGAATTCACAATGGGTTATGACTAATGGTTATGGTTAAATGATTCCTACCTGCTCTTGTTGTCCTTTCTGTAGGTTTTCTTAAGACTTTTTTAGAATGGTAAACGTTTATAAAATCTGAACATGAGGGAAACTGTCAGTAACTCATCAAACGTCCACAGACATACAAATACATTGACCTAAAGATAGCTAACATTCGCTAAGCAACAACAGTTTCTGGATTTATCAGGCTAGGTGAGACTGCGGTATTAAACTCAGAGGGCCTGAACTAAACCTGAACTCAGAAATAAATAAATAAACTGACTCATAACAAGAGCAAAATTGTCCTCAGCTGCAGGATGTGTTAAAATATCACTGTGGGTCACTTTCTAATTCTGAGTGTGACTTCTAGTTGGGGGCAGATATCCGCTATTTTTAGGGAATTTCTGCAGGCGTTATCTATTTGTGACTAAGCACCAAGGTGTATTAAAACAATGTGGTGTGTTTTTTAAATAGAACATGAATCCCCCATTTTGAGAGTGCAAAGACTTTTCCTCTTCTTCTTCGTTCTTTCATAATCAGAGCGCATCTAAATGGACAAACATCTGAAGTCAAGCCGGAACTGGAACAGGACGCGGTCTCAGAGGAGTTTCTCAGTGTGGGAAAGACACCTCCTAAGTTCACTATGACCTTTTGACCATTGACAGCCAAGGCATGAACCCAAGGTCAGGTCAGACTCATCTATTATACATTCAGACACATGCCAGACCCCGCACAACACCCCTCGATGGTGATGAACTAATCTCTATATCACAACCATAGACATTTATAGAGGAAGTCGTAGCCACCATGTTGTCACCTACAGATTCTTGTTAAGGGCTTCAAATTTGTCAGATCTTTTTTTTTTTTTTTTTGCAGCCAGGAGTGACCATATTTGGACCAGAGGGTGGAGCAGGAGAGTGAGGGGTTAACAAACAGAACTCACCAGGAGATGCTAGAGCTGGCTTGGCAAGCTAAGTGCATTTGCAATTTATGAAATGTGGTGGACATGTTATGTAGGTATCAAATGTTTACTGAGATAATAAATCAAGTGAGAAAGAGATTTTTACGAGATCATTTTGTCGCCTGTTGGCCGATAGTAATGGACACGTTTAGTGTATTTCCTAATTCTGCTTAACTTCAGGACTTCTTCAATGTACAGGACTAAAAGGTCAGTCAAATTTAGACAAATGCTTATTTTCCCAGACAGAGTAGCGAGAGGTTTGTTCATGATGAGACCGAGCCCATAGTTAAGATAATCTCTGAATCTCATGAATTGAAACAGGAAGTCAGCCTGTAAATCTGACACATTAGACTTTCCCACAGTTTCTTAAAAACAGAGATAAGGGGGGGGGGGAGACAGCCACAGAAAACAACACCGATGGAGAGATTTACTATCACTGAAATGTACTTTCTGACATTTTTTTTGGAAATGTGTTGCCTGGTAGATCACTTTTACCGATGATCTTAAATGATCCTCACATGTGTGCCCCGACGGAAAATCGCCTCTTCAACCAAAACAAATTGAAGAAGCATGATGACTGATTCAGGCTCCGTGGCACTGACACTGACTCGCAGCTGCCCTGGTATTTCCTGTATGGGAACTGGTGAGAACTGTGTCAAATTCTCAGACGCAAAACTGATGAAAGCTTTGGAGGAATTTGAAGTGGACAACCTGCAATCCATCAAAGATTCTTCTCAAAACAATTGAAAACGAAAGAAACTGTGTAAAGACTTACAAAAACATAAAATATAAAAAAGTCAAACATGTCTTTTTCGTTCTTTATGATGCACATCTCGAAAAAAATATTAATAAATATTAAATCAATTTGACTGTGGAGCAATTCAACATATGGGACAAAATAAAGATGTGATACTTTGGAAAACTAGCATGATTTTGAAAGTAGCATTCCCTCAGTGCCCCGTCTGCACCCAACTCCTCCCCTCTGTGCTCCTTCAAAAGCCACGCCCCCTCACTTAAATACACGAGCGCCGTTGTTCCAGAAGCGGACCTCAGCTCATCGCTTGCAGTTATGAGTTATTAATATCTGTCAGGACCTAAAGACAATTTTAACCAGAATCTTCTGAAGTGTATCTGGAGAAAATTACCAACCCTGCCTTTAATGTTTAATAGCACAAGTTGTGGATAAAGTTTTAGAGGAAAATTTTGTAGTGAATCATCATCTTTCTGTTTTTTAATCAGTTTGCTTTTTGAGTTTTAACTAAGTGGACACTGCA
Organism: Labrus bergylta; assembly: GCF_963930695.1. Lineage (NCBI taxonomy): Eukaryota > Metazoa > Chordata > Actinopteri > Labriformes > Labridae > Labrus > Labrus bergylta. The sequence continues at coordinate 27,836,448 of NC_089199.1, forward strand.
GTTCCTTGAGTGTCCACTTGAGGCTGGATGCAAAAGCCAAGAAATCCCCATCAAGACCCATTTTAAAATGCCCATGTTCTTCTATTCATTATTTGTACACACTGGGGTTGAATTTGTTTATAACTCGTCCATTTAGATTTTATTAAGCCGAACATGTATTCTCAAATTTGCATAATTAAGGGGGCGTGGATGATTTGACTGACACGTGGAGACATTGCTCTGTTTTTCCAGGAGGCTAAAGGCTTGCCTCAGCTCCACCTCTTTGCCTGTCATCAGATTGATCAAAAAGTTAGGTTGAAATAAAATTACCAATATGTCGATCGCCATCATGGGGTTCATGAGGTATCTTTGGAAACCAACGGCTGACATCACGGAGACTATGATTGTATACAGCTTATGGCTTTTTACGCAAGATTATGACATTCTACTACTAGCCATTTGTTAATTGAATGACTCACTCAGTCTAACCCCACCATTACAAAGGCCGTGAGACCAAAGCTCCAAAACCAAGCTCAGAGTAACAGCAAAGGAGGCTGCGGGTTTCCTCACAGCTTTTGAAAGATTTTTTTTAGAGAAGTACGACAGCCACAAGTTGTTGATTCATCTTCGTTTCAATGTTGGATTTAGGCTGCATTTGAATTACAAGAAAGCTTTTTAACTTGTTTAACTGAATCCAAGACATATATATCTGCACTGCAAGCTGCAAGTTGTCTTCAATCATCTTATGGACAGTTTGTTTCCCAGAGGTGTATCTGTGCGTTTGGATGACAGGCTGAACAATGTGAACAGCTGCAGATAAAGGGCACGCTGCAGGCATCTTTCTCTGTGGCAGGAACTTATCTCACCCCTCACACTCTGCTTTTATTTATACTCACTTCCTGTGAACTCATCCTCTGCCTTTTTCACACTAAGTATGTTCACTGTGTGGCCGGTCTGTTGCTGTACTAATAGGTGTTAAAGTTGCGGGTTAAATGAGCGCGATAGGTGTTGTTACATGTGTTGAGTCCCGTGCAAAAATAAACTGCACCCCCCACCTGGGGAAAAAAAAAGAAAAAACCTACCCATATTTAATTTAAATGTATTTAATGATACACTTAAATGTCAATCCTCCTATAACCTATTATCAATACTATATTATATAATGATTTTATAGCAATATATATGGAAAATTTGGCTTAACCAACCTCCCATAAAATGTATTTATAATTTCAGTATAACGTGTTCATGTAGTAACTCTGATAACTTTAATTCACCCTGTATACTTTCTGAAGACCATCGATGCTTGACTCCTGCTCTTAGATGTCAACATGACAACCTATAAATTAATTTCCTGATGATGGATTTTGGGAAGACAACCAGTTACAGGCAGAAAATTAACCCAGAATTTAGAGTTTGTGCTGAAAACTGAATAGGTCAAGATTTAACCCCGACCATGCCAACGACCTGCTGGTTGTAAAACAGGTTTAAAATTGTTAAAAGTTGAAAATTAGGTCCAAAATGAATGCGTTACTTTTTCTTCATCCCATTAATTCTGTGCTAATATGTCCCTTACGGTGCTCCGTAGCTAATGGACCGCAGAGACAGAAGCGTCTCGTCTTTTCCATGATTAAGAGAACATTGTAAACCTTCGGTCTACAACAAGTTCCTTTTTCTTTCAAATTAAAAGCAGGTTCATTCTCAAACAGGAAGTAAAGTTCACTTCGCTTAAGACTACAAAAATACAAAATAAAAGCATAAAAAAACACTTTTTTGATGAATGTGAAATGTTGGCATTTCAAACGTGATTAAAAATGCAATCAAACCCGATAACTGTTGAATTTCAGTATAAAATTAATTTTCAAATGTAATAAATGCAATCGTTTGAAAGCCCTAAGGCCAGTTGTACAAGCATATGTAACTATTATAAATGTATATAGACACATATCAGGCCCAACACCACACCTACAGGTGGTAGTGATCAAATCTATTAGACACAATCATAACTAAGTGATCAGAGTGTCACCCATCAGTTTGTTGACTACTGTTTTGAAGAACTGAGTTTGATTTTTTTAAATGTCATCATCTCGTGCTTTCAGAGCTAGACGTGGCCATATTTAGATAAAAGATTGCTAAAGCTCGTCGAGGCGAAAGACAGTGCATCGCCATTGAAGTTACCCTTACTTTAAATTTAGGCGCTCACATTACAGATCAAGTAAGTGTGACTGTCATGCTTATGAATTAGCATCTGCCTACCCCTCTGTTGCTTCTCCACTCAATTCCAGCGTCATTCTAACACATCAGGTCATATGGCTGCAGGAAGGACACAATGAGGATCGTTGGTAAATATGTAAGAATATAAAACTTGTATACATTTTGACTTGATCAGCCAGTTGATTTGAGCAGTGATTAAGAGCAGTGTGGTAAGAGAGTCGGCCCTTCTTTTCAGCTGAACCAAACCAGTCATCTTCTTCTTCTTCTTCTTCTTCTTAATTCATTCAGAGAAATGGTTGTGGAAAGTCCCTGTGTGGGTGCAATGTTTCATGTGTAATGTTTAGTTCTTGTTTATTTACTGCTACCTTGGAATTTGGCTGATCCAGGTCTCACTTCTATTGGCCACTGACTATTACAGTTATTTTCATTAAATGCTCTGGAGGGTCCACACAGGAGATTTTAAACCCCGTTAGAAAAATATCTTTGACTTCTTTTTGGCAGACAGGAAGAAGCATGGGGTAAATTAATATTCCAGAAAAGGGCTGGATAATATCAAGGACAGATGGTGAATTAGACCCCCTCAAAAGGTCTTTACACGGAGTCTTTACACTGAGAAGAGGATGCTGCCACTCCATGCCAGCCTCCCGCCGTCCGTGAGAGCTCTCATGACTGTCTACTGACTCCTGCTCTCAGATGATAAAGACTGACAACACACAAGGCGTCCCAAAATAGCTCCCTGCGAACTATAAAAGGGATAAACTCCAATATGAAACAACCTTATAGAACGGAAATGAGATTGCTCAAACCGGCCGTCATCGACCACACTCGTCAGTGTTTTTAAAGAAGCCAGTGAATATGATGAGCTCAGCCACATATTTACATGTCATGAGAAAATGTCAGGATGATGCATATCCTTTCCCTCTACTGTGAGCAACAGATTTGTACCAAGAAGTTCATGCCTTGCTACCAACATTAATCATGTTGAGGCTTTTAAAGCATTTTCCACTGAAGTGCTCCCAAACCAACTGATGAGAGAAACATTCACAGAAAACCGATGTTGTTCTGGGTTATACAGCACCTTTAAAAAAACATGCACTTCTGATCATTTCAAGAACATTTTAGGGGACAGGCTGCCCCTGAAATCTTCCTGAGTCGCCTGCTCACATAGTGTATGAGCCTCACGCTTACCGTCCATGTTAGACAGTAGGAACAGGATATGATGTAAAAGAGGATTATGCAGAAATGGTGTGCAAAGAAAGCACAAGCGCCTGACGCTATGGTAAGTGTGTCGAGACCACCCTAACCAAGACCAAGACATTACCAGAATCTAGAATACTCAGAAACCGAGGCAAGACCAAGACCATAAACATATAATAATAAAAAAATCATCATGTTACTTATTTAAACCATAACACCTAGAAGGTTGGGTTCATAACCGGCGGCGGGCAAACCAAACTACAAATGAACTGAAGTTATTTGTTGCTTCAAAAATGGCCGGTTTTCTATTGACGATAATGACATTAGAAAAAAGCCAATCAATGGTGGCCTTGACGGTTCTGACCAATCCGAGACAAGACGCTTGTGATTCCGAGACCAAGACCAAGACCTTTACAAAAGGTGTCTCGAGCTCGGTCTTGGTCTACAACAACACTAGCCATGGTGACAGTTTTTGCTAATCCAACTTGTAACTTGACATATGAACAGATAAAGACTACATCTGCAAGCAGAAAAGAGTAAGAAGCAGCTTCAATACATGCACAACAATCGCGCTGGTCTCTCAGGTGATATCAGCGTGATATTTAAAACCCCCACCTTGTCGCTCGTGGTGAATTTTCCTGAACGTTCAGAAATCAACTCACTCTTTTTACTCAGGACTAGCAGGAAAAGGTCCGACTAAAGTCAGAGTGAAGGAATCGAAATTCAGGAGTTTTGTACTTGTGTGAAAACACCACAAGTCAAAGTCGGTCTACTAAAAGCTTGGTTTAATAAAAGTATGTAAAAACTTAGAAGAAACAGACGTTTGACTTGTCACTACCAAAGGTGCCGTTTAGTTCCAGAAACTACTTTTCAAGGACTACAAAGTTTGTCTGACTGTTTTTGTCTGTTTCGCCCACAGTCTTTCGACCTGCGGCGATTTATTGGACTGATTCTTTGTTGCTGCTGTTATTGTTTGTAAAGGACTTCAGAACAACAATGCTGATGCTGAAATAAAATGCAGCAAGTACTGGACCAATCAGAAATGCTTTGAGCCGCAAGGCTTTTGTTTAATTTAACACTATAACCTCTAGGAAAATCAGTCCCAAGATAGACAGAGAATTAAAGGTCACATAAGGCAAATGTAGAAATCAAAACCAACAAAAAGTTTTACTCTGCAGATCCCTGAAAAAGTTTACAATACACACGTTTTAAGAGTTCAATCATGAAGGGAGCTTGATCCGCGGTTTAGCTGCACACAGCTTGTTAAGAATAGCAAGTGACAAATGTAGAGTTGAGACATATTGAGGATGCACAGGTTCACATAAGCAAACTGCTAGATTGAAGAAAATCAAACATCTGCATGGAAAATGAAGAGTGAGCAGCCTGTGATTTTCTCACTGCTAAAGGCTTGTGTTAATGAGGCTCATAAAGTTTCACTCTCAGCTCTGTGTGAGGATCAGCGCTCTCAGGTTACAGCCTACAGTGGAGCAGGTCAGAGGGGCCGTGTGTGGAAATAGGCGGTAGCTGACAGCGCAATTTAATGTGAAATCCAAGCAGGTTGTCCAGAGGGACATTTCTTCTGGATGGGCAGAAGAAGTACACAACGCAGGAGATACTAAATGCATCACTGTGAGCATTAAGAAATGAGATTATAAATCCATACAAAGTTGACTGAGTAAAAGCAAAGCTAAATTAAGGTTTTTAAAAAAAAAGTTAGTTAATGCAACTGTTGTAGTACTCACCATGTTTGTTACGCAGTTGTGTTCAGTGCCACTTAGAGAAAAGTAAGTCCGTCCACAGAGGGTCAGTTTCAGTGAACCATCTCAACAATGAGTGTGTGTGAGAACTTAAGGGTATTTACTCCTGTGTGTCTCACAAGCATAATGTCTGAGCTGTCACTGAGAGCCAGACTGCTTTACTCCCTGGGCGGGGAAAAGGAGCTCAGAGTCACTAACAGAGCTGCTCAACTGCAGCCCCATTGGCTGGAGAGCCACCCCCCCTCCTTCTCTGCAGCTGCCAACCCCATCACTCTTTTTGTTTCAGCTTCTCTCTTTCCCGTTCATCTTCCTAGAAAAGCAGAAGTTCGTCTGTTGACACTAGTTCACTTCTCCAATTAACTATGGCGGGACTTTTCCCCCGTATTTTATTGTTGGTGTTTCATTTTCGAATTAATTTCACATATTCCCTAATAAGGGGGGGGGTTGTTTGAGGCTGAAATTCTTACTGCTTTTCTTGTTGTTGTCTGGACAACACAGACAGCAGCGTCTGGGAGAGTTGTGTTGGGGGTTGGGGAATGCAGGACTGATGTGGTAGGGTGACCTATCAGTGTCGGGGTGAATGCCAGAGCAAGGTTTTACTGGCCTTTTTAAAAAAAATGTTTACACATTTTCAGTCGGTCACTAAGCATGTCAAACTGTTTTTTCAGATCAGAAGATATAGAACGTTTGTCCAACAGAATGTAATTCAACATCTCTTGATCATATTTTTAAATCACAGTTTCTGATTGTTGCTAAGTGCATAAACCAGAGAGCAGAATAAGAAATGCATATGCACGATGACTTTGGCATTGAGTGTGTGTGTGTGTGTGTGTGTGTGTTTGGGGTCTATCAATGCCTGTTCGTGCTCCCTGCAGGTTGCTCAGTTCTTGCAGCAACAACTGTGGTCTTAAAATAACTACAGCATACCATCATCATAGCTGTGGTTATTAGCTCTGAGGGGGGACTTTCATCTGGAAATTCATAGAGGTCTTTATTTTTTCTATTAATTGTTTAATAAAAATCTGAATTTCAACAAAAGGACATAGACAAAATATAAAAGTGAAAAAAGACAACAATCCATCTCTGGTGTCTCTTAGAACGTACTACTGAGAAATATGAGATGTGAGAAGAGTTACAACTGAAGTGTCCAGGCAGTAAAAGAAGTTTGAAATTCGAAGAGTCTCAATTGAAGACGATAAACTTTCAATGTGTCACAAAGTCACAAAGATCTGTTATCAAAAAAAAAGTAGAAATAGTGCCCACGCTCTTTGAGAGATGAGATGAAGTAGTGTGTGACCGAGGTACTGTCCCACAAATTCCAAAGCAGGAATCTAAATTGAAAAAAAAAAAAAACATTGAATGACATGACATTTTAGAAGAAAATGGCAAGTTATCTGAGGTCATTGGAGACCTAAGTCCAGCATCCTGTTTGGTTTTTGGCGAGAGGAGTTGAGGCAGAAGAATCAAAGGAAACACGGGGATGTGGATGTGTCTCAGTCTGTGGTGGTGCGCCGGTACCAGAAGCGGGCCCTGAAGTCGTCGCTGCAGGTCATGAAGCCGGGATTGGTGGGCGAGTGGACGATGCAGCGGACGATGTTGTTGTGTCCCAGAGACAGCAAGTTTTTCCTCTCTGCTGTGCGCGAGTCCCAGCAGCACAGGCTGATGGTGCGCTCGTCTGGCAGCAGCACGTAGTCCTCCGTGTGGTTAAACACACCCTGTGTGCGATGCATCTGTCGGCCGCTCAGCCCGGCACCTGTAACACACGGGAGGAAGGCTCAGTGCAATGGTCTGACCACAAAATGTAATCTAACCTGAAGAGGCTAAGCCAAAATGTTTATTTAAATCCACTTTCTATGACCATTTCTCAAAGTATTTTATGCTCTTAAAATGATAATGTAAATTGAAAGAAAATAAAAGCTTTAATTTGCAGATTATATATAAACTTTAGCTAGCTTTGTGGTTCGGCTAATGAAAGCTTCACGAGGGGGTTAAAAATGTAATCTGCCAGGTGACAGCTTAACTCATTTAAAAGCTTAAAGGAGCAATATGTACGATTTTTACTGAATTAAAATGATAAAATGACCTTAAGCTAACATGCTGCATTTTTCTAATAAGCTCCAGGACTAGAAACGTGCTTACACATGGATTCAAGGGAGAAGAGGGCGGAGGGATACGGCTCTATTTAATGTTTTGAATTTGGACTGCAGTACCCATTTCAAACGCTAGGTGTCAGAGTTACATATTGCTCCTTTAAGCTTACTGAAGAGATCTTTAACTGTATACAGAGAGCACTTTGAAAGACACGTGACGTGGTAAAGACCTTGGGGCCAGAGCTACATATGCAAAAGGGGAAAAGTCAACACCACTTAATGGTTCTTTCAGTACCTTAACACACAGTCAGGTACTGTTGCTCCCAATCCCAAAAAGTATCTTTCATTCCTTCGCAAGAGGAAATACTTGGACTACACTATAATGAAAATGTAAAGCTTTATCAGGTTGATTGAGTGAGAATAAACACATTTTATTTTTTGCCAATGTCTTACAATTTGATTGCATTGTACAAAAATGTTCACAGTTTTCTGATTCTTATCCAGATGTTAAAGTAGGACACTAATCGTGAAGTAAATTTAGGTTTTTAAGTGTGGGGAAATTATTTATTCGATTGTATCTTATACGAGTGAAAACTTACTACACATAACAAGATAATGTATCTGAACACGTAACCATGATGTATGACGTAAAGACTGTTGCTGTCGTTGTTTTCATTTGCATCATCACACAGTAAGGAAATTTCACGCACTCACTGAAAGATATTACGCTATCATTCACTGGAATGAACAGCTCTCTCATTTTATTACAACGTCTGCACATTTGTTCTGACCAAACTCAGAGGAGGAACCCCTTCGCTTCAGGGTGAGACATGACCCCTCTGCTTCCAGCCAGGATCCTGCTCACCATGTCGGGGTTCCATTCCACGATTAGGACTAAGGCTGGTTATTGGTTAACTTATTCATCAATACACTGCAATTATTATTTTCCCAATTCAATATCGATTCAGAGAATTCCTGAGATTTTTTTTTTTTTTTTTTGTTGTAATGACACCCCTCTCCACTGGGGGGCACTGTGGCTGCTGTGAATTCAGGTCAGGCACAATTGTGGACTTTAAATATATCCCTCGTTATTGTTTTGATTGAGGATTTTACATACTGTGCGTTTAAAGAATAATGCAACAATAAATTACATTTTTGAGTCAGTTTGTTCTAAACCTATACAAACAAGGCACATAATTATTTACCTAATATCAGAAGGTACTGTGATGAGTTATCTGAGTATTCCTGTCATCTGAATGTATTATTAAATCCATATTGAATCGAATCGTGACCCAAAGAATTTAAATCGAATTGAAGTGAGGTTGTGGACAACACCCAGCTCTAATAACGACCAACACACAACATTATCTCGTACTTAACTCTATTACAATATTAACCTGGCTGTTTGACTGTTCACTCATCCCTCTACTTTAATTTCAGTGACCTTATGAATCTGTTTTTTTTTTTATTTATCTGTGGATTTGTTACCACGGGTAAATTGGTGTTCTCTCCTCCTGAATGGTTTACAGAGACACATTACTTTGCTGACTCTGAATTACGTCTGTCCATGGATGAATAATTAAAGGTGCTCGTACTTTTCAGAAATCAGGAAAAGGAAATCTTTTCCCACACAATGTACTGTGATACTTACTGAAACAGATTAAAGAAGTAGCGTTGTCACCACATCAGAGTTTTAAACTGAGATATGATACCAGTAAAAATAGAACAATATCAACACCTGTCTCAGCGCACAGTGCAGGGTCATTTCTTGTTGTTAAAAAACAAGAACTATGAGCAAACTCTTGCAAACTGTGCGCCCAAGCTGTCAGGGCGCTGCCTGCCACTGTGGTCAATGCTGCCATGTCAACATCACAAGCCGCAGTTCTTCTAAGAAGCAGCGCCATTTCTCTCTGCTCCGTTTAAACACGCACCCGGACAGGAAGTCAGACACGTAAACCCACAGAGCATCCATCAAATTAAAACACAATAACACTTTCTAAATAAAATGCATTTTACAGACTCACGATCGCATATATCCCATCACTTTTATCAAGGTCCTCAGAAAGACAAAGCAACATGTTGTTTGCATGTTTTTCTCTCTATTCCCTCGTGATCTTCTAGTTCAGATGCAAAGGGCAAAGGGCGCGCACCATCGCATGGAGCAAAACCGTGGCGCTGACTGACTGAACACAGCGAGCACAGAGACTTTGTGGAAATTGCGGCTTTTAGGGTAAGTGGCACAAATATGTTGAAATTTTGAAACAAATCATTGCCAATGTATTTGTGGAAAATAGGCCGTGATCCCTCGCATTTGCTCACTGCAGCTGCTGGTTGAAAATATGACATAAAATCTGTAGTTTTTAAGCTTTGATACTTTTCAATACTATGGATAATTAATGAATAATAATTAAAATAACAGATTTTATTGTTTTGACACATGCAAAAAGTATAAATGTAATGAAAATGTTGGCCACCTTAACGGCAAGTTATGTCTGGTATTTTAAGCACTGTATCTCAAATTTCCTCATCATGTTAATAGTAATTCCTTATCTGTTCAACACTTAACTACTTACACCCCCTGTATGAACCTGCACTTTGGCTTATCCACAACAAATCCTGCTTACCTGTGTACTTGACCAGTGTGCGGCCTGTAGAGATCTCCCATAGTTTGACCACTGAATCTTTGCCACTGGACAGAATGTACTTGGAGTTCTTGGAGAAGACGGCAGAGCAGACCTCCGCCCCATCGTGGGCCTTGTCGAAGGTGGTAACGCAGCGGTTGGAGACACCATCCCACAGCTTGATGCTGCCGTCCTTGCTGCAGCTGACATAGCTGTTGGCGGAGTGGTTGTAGCTGACCCCACTGATGGTGTCCGTGTGCTGGTCGAGGGGGTTGCAGGACACAAAGCACTGGAAGGTGTTGATGTCGTAGAGACGGAGGGTGGGGTGCTGTGTTCCTACCAGCAGGAAGTCGCCCGATGGGTGAAAGGAGATCGCACGCAGCATTTCAGCTTCCTGGAAGAAGAATAATAAGAGATCAGACTGCAGAATTAAAGTGCTATTAAATTAAAATGTTACTACTTTCTCATCCTTGTTTACATGAACTTTCTTCATTTCTATTCAACTTGCCACCCTTCAACCGAATAATTACCTATGGCAAATCATGTTAGCGTGGTAAGATTGAGGGCGCACTCGCAGTAGGGCGACCCGTACCATGCCCAAGCACGCTTCACCACTAAAGTCCAGTTTGTTTGACTAGTGTGAGTGCTCCAATCCGTGCTCAAGCACCGTACACTTCCTCGGCCCTGGCACGCTCTGAAGAGGTGTGCTTTGGCACGGTACAGTTCATGCACGAGCACGAGCACGAGCACGAGCACGGATACACAACGTTGACAGCCTTCATTATAAAGAAATCCTGGAGTGTTCTGGCTGTATCTGACGAAACTGACTCAAAATAAGACACAAAGTCAGTACAGTAGTTGTCATGTTGTCTGTGTTTTTCTCCGATGTGCAGACGCAGATCCGACAGCGCGTCCCCAGCGAGTCTGTCTTTTAAACTAAGCACGCTTCATGATCGCGTAAAGCCATTTTCAGATTAAAAGCAGCACTTCACCAACACTTGGCTGCACTTCTACCGACACATAATATGAGACAAGTGCGCCTCACTCGGTCAGTCTCACAGGCGCTCATCCCCGTCCCTACATACAAAAACAACTATGGTCGGAAGTCCTTCTTTTATACATACACCAAAATGACATTTCCCATCACATTAGAACTTTACCATCTACCTCATCTTTCAAAAATACATACAAACGACACCTTCTCCACACTTACACCTGCACTCATTAATTGTTCATGTATTGTCCGCAGTATCTGTACTGTTTGTTTCTATTTGTCTGTATCTACCTAGCCCATGCTAATGTCCTGTAAATGTATTTGTCTTGCTGTGTCATGACTGTGGTTTATGTTTCATGTTCCGCAGAACAGGAACCTGCTGGAAACATGTTTTTTAAACTGAGTCAGGCCCGTTAAACTGTAATTTAATGTTACTTTTAAACTTTCCTGTATAATAAATGAAATGAAATGAATGTTGTATTACGACGTTATGTACAAGAGGTAACCGTGCTCAGGGCCGGTAAGTCCTTGAGCAGTGTGCGTGCAGGCCAACAGGGGGGGGGGGGGGCGGACGGTACGGGACAACTTTGCTCGTGAGAGTGCGCCCTGAGACACCTGCGTGTTTTTACCTGTATATATTTAAATGCTCGTTTTGCAGAGGGCTTTGAGTAGTCGAAAAGTTTGAGGGTGTAATCTCTGGAGCCGGAAGCCAGAATCTGTTCAGTCGGATGGAAGGCGAGGCAGGTGACTTCGTCCACGTGGTCATACAGTGTTCGAATCACAGGGTGATTCTCCATGTTTTGCTGAGCGGTCTCGTTCATCATCACCTGACGGGGAAAAAAAAAACAAACAAACCATAAAAACAGTCAATGCAAGGCCTGCTGGATTTAAAAACAGTAAGAGTACTCTGGTCTCAAATGTGCCTCACCTCAATAGGCATGGCACTCTTGGCCAGCATGCGTTCAGTATCCAGGATCTTGATGGAAGCGTCCGCAGAGCCAGTGGCGATCAGCTGGCCGTCACGACTGTATGAAGCGACCCGGCATGGACCCTTATGGGACGTTACGTAGCAGGTTTCGTACTCCGACGCCTCCGGAGACATGGTCTGCACATCCGCGTCGAATTCCATGTCAATACCCACACCGGGGGCCACTGTATCCGAGCGCCCAATGGCATACTGCACTGCGCTGTCGTCATTCTCCATCCCTGGGGAGGAAAAGTGAATGAATCATCCCCTCAGACACGACTCAAAGAAGCAGAGAAGGAGAAACCACCTCTTACCTATCTTTGCCAGCTGCATCAGCTGCTCGGAGGGAGACACTACGTTGGGTGGTTTGACCTCATTGATGAGGCTGTTGGCGATGTTTGTGTATCCATCATAGAGCAACTGGCTGATGATGAGCTTGTAGAGGTGCTGTCGGTCCTTCAGTGTTGGTTTAGGACGAAACATGATGGATCAGGTTGACCACAAGCGGGCTGTGACACCTAACCTGGCTGCAACGAAACACACGATGTCATGAGTTAGTCTCGTTTTTTTTGACATTAGCTTCACAACAAGACAGTTTTATAAGTATTACAGCAGACAGATATTCTGCTTCCGTATCCAACTCGTGTTTCTAGCACACACCGTTACCGGTGTCCGGACACAACGAATGAATGGAGCCTGTATTTAGCATGGTTGCTATCGTTAGCTTTGTTGCCATAGTTTAAAACAGAGTAAAAAATAACATTAGTTTAAGCGCAGATTAAAACCCTCCCGAGCAGGCGGGACGTACCTCAGCAGCAGCAGCTCTCGATGAAACAGAATGGTATTATTATTCGCAATTACTTTTTTTAAAAAAGGGTAAATATGTGTAAAGTTAACCCTGCGCAAACTTCCAATGGCGCTTGAACCAAACCAAACCAAACGTGCGTTACGTTGCACGTCGTCTATTGCGTCTTACGTCACAGCTGGGGTGAGTAGAGTTGAGCAGCGTGGAGATCACTCGCAGAGTTGATGGACAGGCATTTTTTTACGACTACGTTTTGGTGTGTTTTTTTGTATTTTTTACGGAATTGAATGACATCTTCATACAGCATCAACGTGCCACTATGTTATTAAACCTAACATGTGATTTTACAATTTTATCATCATCATTTTATAGGCCTATAGGCTATACAGTTAATTGAAATATATTGGCGCTCCTTGTAAATACATGACCAAGAAATCACAGTATAAAATACGGATTTTATTTAATGAACATACATATGTGTGAATTGTATGAGAATACTTGTATGAAGATATTTATGGGTGTGTGTTTGTGTGCATCTGTTTAAATGAACCTTGTAATTTACAAATTCAAGATTCAAGATTTGTATTTGTCACATGCTCATACAGATGTGCAGTGAAATGTAAGGGCATGATAGCTACTATTATGTTTCCCTCAAGAGAAACATGTATCTTTCTATTATCATATGTTAAGAAGTGCAAGAAATTCAACCAAAGTTGTTTTAAATTACAACTCGCAAAATCAACAGAGGCTTTAAAATAATCTTTAATCAATATAACATTTTTTAAGATGATAAAAGGGTCAGTGACAAATAAGGGTGGGACAGATGACCAATTCAAAAATGTTTTTAAAAAAACCATTTTGAAAGCATGGATTCAGTTTGTCAAAATGTACATTTTGTGCTCATGCTGGTTTCATTTCATTTGATATTACATTTGCACCATTTTTTTTTTTTTTTTACAAAAGGTAAGACACCTTAACCTGAAAATGTCAATTGGTGTAACCGCCCAAAAAATTAGGAATATTGAACATTTTATACATTTAAAGTATATAAGCGTACTAATAAAAGTAATTAATTCATTTTAAAATATCACATCACGATAGATTTTTATTAGGATTATCCCTAAATTAAATGTTTAAGCACTTTTGATATTCTGGGATGGACACAAAGCTAAACACATCTCTGTTTTCTAAATACTTTTTGACAAATTGTGTAAAAATTGTTAACAATACATTTAATTTCACTGCAACAGAGGACTACATTTATTCCACATTACCTGAATATTATTATGTTTTTATGAGAAATACTGGTTACACCACTTGATGCAGACCAGTTACACCAACTGACCATCCTCCTTATACAGACAAAGGCTATTTTCTCTAGCAGAAATTGGTACTTTTAATAAAAAAATGATGGCTAACAAGGTCATCTGACTTGTGTTTATTTTATATAAATGCTGAAAAGACTAATGTCTTATATTGTGATTTCAGTAAAGACAGAAAAACATCTGACAAATAATCAGGGCGAACTCATGTCTTGAGTGGAAAAAAACTAAATTGTCACGATTAATACATGTATTCAGGAACATACAACAACATCTGGTTGAAATGGTCAGATTGAATTCATGTCTTCAGTAACAGACAACAACATATGACTTTAATGGTCAGAGTGAATTCATGTCTTGGATGATTTAATTGAAAAAAGAAAATGTCACAATATCAAATCAGCTAAAGAAATGTGAGTGAGCCAGAGAGGAGGGGGTGGCAGTGGGAGAGTAAGGAAAAGAGAGGATAGTGTTTAGGGCTGTGTGTGCTTTGAAACTGTGTCCATGTGACAGCAAATCTGTATTTTTAGGTTGCATGTTTCTGGAAATGATTCCAGTCCTCCTTCTTGAGTTTTGAATGTCACAAGCTTAAAGGTTCTGGCTCAGAGATGATGTGGAGCACGTCAGATTCATAGTAGAAAAGGAGATCAGGTGGATGAGGCCAGGTGAAGACATTCTTCCCGCCCAGCTGTTGCATGCAGCTCACTTCCAATTCTTCTCCAACAACCTGGATGACATGGCCAACGAAGGGCTTGTTTTCATATCTGACCATTATGAACTTGGATTTCAGCTCCTGCCGACAGTCAGTGGATGTTGAGAGGATTATTTCTGTTAGGTTGCGGAGATCGACTGCATTTGGATCAAAGCGCTTGCAGATGCCAGGTCTTTCACAGAAACAAGATATTTCCCTCCACTGAATTACAGCTGGCTCTTCAGAGGTGACTTGATGCCCTTTCAGTGTACCTTTCACAGCTGGGACAGACGCTGGTACTGATTCATCGTACTTCTTGATGTTTTCCTCAGACATCCAATAGAATGTTATGCTAGAGGACTGATCCTTCAGGAAGTGGTAAAGATCCTCTGCTGTTTGCAAGTCTTGACCTCTCTGGACTGCTTTATCTACAATACGCTTTACAGCCCCACCCACTCCATCGGAGCTCCTTTTGCATGTGATTTTTCACTGAAGTTCCAAGTGACCTTTTTGAAGCCACTAAGAAAAGGCACTGTGCTGAGCAGGAAAAGGTATTTTTGTTCCTGTATTGGGTCACTGGTCAATCACTGATAATATGTAGAGCAGAGGATGCTGTGCTACATTTGTCCATGGCATCCCTCAATACAGGCTCCATGTGAGCCCATACAGCACGCTCATCATGGCGGGGAGAGGCAGAGAGAGTGGCAAAGGAGAAGGATGATGAGGCTGTATGCACTACACAAGTGTGAATCGTAACCTGCTTGCGGCTGCCACCAAAGTGGAAAGCTTGAATTTCACTGCCAAGCTTACAGCCATAATTTTCAGAGAAATCTACATGAATGCAAACCTCATCCTCACGTAGTGTTTCTTTCAGCTCTCTGAATATTTTGACTTGGTGGAGCCAGTGCTTAGCTAGAGTGTCTAGCTTCTTGTTAAGCAAAGCCAACAGATCTAGCAAAGGTTTTACCTTCCTCAGATGTCACTACCCTGGACCACTGCTGCCACGTTTGAATAGTGTCCTCCAGAGGACCTTCAAACTCGACTTCCTTGTAACAGCACTTCGCACAGGTGCGATACATGCAGCTCTTGCTGTTTGTATCAAATGCAATTACTGCCAGCAACTCAGAAATACTGTTTGTGAGGAGAATGCCCTTTTGATGCAAATTGTCCACAAGCAGCTTGACCGTTTCATGGTCAATACATGCACATGTATTTCTGTCTGAGTCTTTTGTTGGTGTAACATAAAAAGGGCAGTATCTAACAAATTGTCTATATGACATTTTGAGGTGTCTCATGACTGTTGTCTGATATTCTACATGGAGGTCTTTCAGAGAGTGAAGCAGTACCCTTCTTTGCTGCTTGATTTCATTTTTTGTCACAGTGTCCTTTTTGCCAGATGACATGCGACTGTTTTCATCCCTACAAAGAAAGCTGGCCACTTCCTCTCTTCTCAGTTTTGAGGTTTTCTTATTGTTTTTCACCTTGTTCTTTTCACTGACCATGTTCTGTTTTTTCTTCTTTTCCTCCCTTGTCTCTGTAACTTTTGTGTATTATGTTTTGCTGCCCAGAGTAAAACTACCTTTCCCATTTTTTCGCAAGGTAATCAGCCCTTGCATCAGCATCAGCGTTCACTCTTGCTCTGTGGCGAGCCACTTTTTCTTTGCTTGAAAGTGGCATCTAATCGTAAAAAAAGGCATTTTATGAGATTATGTATTCATTATGAAATAGCAGAAACTTAATGAATTGTATTTTACAGTTGTACATTTCAGTCTTTGTAACATTTCTCCTGTGTATTATTGGAGGTCTTGGTCACTGCCATCACTATTCACCCACTTTATTCGGATACATTATGAAACCACATACTAGCACATTGTATATTGCTTAATATGGAACGTGAATGAAATACAAATATGCAATTTAATGCCAAATGTTTAAAAATGCAGAAGTTGTGCAACATGATTTTATCCTAGCCTTACAGACCTTTGATAATAAAGTTGTGTATAAATCACCACTTTTAACAAATCTCAACACTGGACACATGCAAATGTTTCCACATAGTAAGTTAATTCATATTGCATCTCTAATCAGCATAATAAACTACTGATAATTGACAAAATTGGCCTCCAACAGAAAGGCTTGTTATAAATATCAAATGGTGTAACCGGTTACACCATTTGACATTTCAACTTGTGTCAAATTTGACAGGCATTATCAAGGACAACTATGTAAGCAAATGTCGATGGTGTGGACATTTAAAACACGATTTTTAAAGTAAATACTAATTTTAACAAATATCATTAATGATCAATGTTTTTCTGAGGTCATACCATTTGACATGTAAACGAACGCATACCTGACTACGCCCTAAAAATGTTGAATTATTATAGTTTATAGAGAGTTGCTAACCTTGGCCTGCAGCAGTTGGGTTCATCAGGGGTCCTTCTGAATTATGCAATTTCCTGTCACATGGTATGCTGTACAATATTAATAAAATGGCTCCTTTAAGGGTGGTTACACCATGTTGACACTTTAGGAAGTTGACTTGGTGACACGGTTTCCCTAAATTAATTTTAATATTCAGAACAATGGTGTTTGATTACTTTCATTTATTATTAAATAGTTCTAGTGTAAGATTATGCCAGACTAGCTGATAGGGTGTTTTATTGAAAATTTAAACTTTATAAAGCAAGTTTAATTCTTTGGTCCAAGTTTTTACAGTTACACAACATTGACATTTTTGCCTAAATACCCCAAAAATTCTCACAAAATTCATTAAACCCAGAAATTTTAGACCAGGTCCTCAAAAAAAAGAAGGTATGTGAGTTATTTGTACATTTATTTTCAAATTAAATTGAACAAAACCTTATGGACATGTCAATGACCCAAAAGTAAATTCTTCTTAATGTTAAGAAATTATAACCTTACCTTTTTCATGGACATTCACCTATTTAAAAAACAAGAACAGATTGAGTAAAATGTACTTAAAAAAACAAAAAAAAATGACAAGAGGGATGATGATTTACAGGACACATTTGTTTGTGTTGTCATCAAGTTAACTTACTTTAATCTGCAATACTCATCTACACTTTATGGAGACAAACAGATACAAAATAGTTAGTAGAAGTAATCATATATGAACAACTGAATAAGTGAGTTGAATATTTAAAATACATTTTTTGTTGATGCCGTTAAGAATTGTGAACTTACCTCTGGTACAGTTATCTACAGCTTTATTAATACAATCAAATCACAAGACAGTCAGGTATGAATTAGAACGTGCTAGAGATACCACCTGAGTGATCACCAACCACATCAAATATTTGGGAAGTTGATCCTGGGCTCTTCAGTCCTGCTGGTCACAAAATGTATATACTTGTACACGCAAACAGGTCCTCTACAGCGACTGTTTAAGACCGAGTCGCTGTCGTCCACAGGAGCTGGTCAGAATCTTCTGAGTGTAGAGGAGCTGGATCCGGAGGTGGCAGGCTGCTCGTCGTCGATATCTTGGTAAACCTCTCAACCTTTGAAAAGCGCTCAAGAGACCTTTTACAAAACTTCAACAAACCTTTTGGATATTTCATCTCTAGTGGAAAGCTGAAGCGTCTTTAAATAGCCTTCAGCGGACCACTCATGGACCTGGGACACCTGCCGATGGGAGTCGCTCCTCCGAACCAGTGTTCAGATAACACTTTAACCCTTTTATGCAGCCTAATTTATCAGTTTACTACTTAATAATGCAGTATTAATCCTCCCGACAACTTTTAAATGCGTTATCAGTTCAGAAATCAGTGTAACTTTTCAATTTTAAGGTCGTTCACACGGTGTTATTAGGCCTGTTTGAAAGAAAACAAATTTGTAGAAACAAACTTTCGGTTGATGTCCCCTTGGAAAACACTTTTTGAGGACTTAAATCTTTCAAATATCCCGGGAAAAAAGTGGAGGGAATTACCTAACAGTTAAAGAGGAGCACCAGCGATCAGCCCAAACCCCAGTCAATGACCCAATTACTGTGGCTTACCCTGCGGGGTGTGTAGAGGGACTGTGTCAGGAGATGTGGACTCTAGTGTAAATTTTGGCTATCCGGCTGGCAAGTGCTATGCAGAAAACGCGAATCATGGCACTGGTCCAGGGTGACAATCAGGTGGTCGCAATAACCCACCGGTTCCACCCGAATGTGTCTATACAGGATAAAAAGCATCAGATATTCCTGATGGCTCAAGCCTTTGGCAAACATCTGCGTCTTATTCTGGTGGGTCTAGGTCTGACCCTCAAGCCTGAAGAAACATTGGTTTCCTGTGAGTTGTTTGTATACAGCAAAAGATTGTTTTATGCGGGTAGACAACTACCTCAATGCCTCAAAGCCGTCAGCCGTATATTGCCTTCTCTCGGAGACAATAATGGACGATGTACGCAGTGCTTGCTCCACCATTTTTTCAACTGTTCACAAGACTCTGTGTCAGGGCCTTTACCCATTGTTTTATTGGGTGGCTCTTTACTACATGACGCTTTCCGAATTTCTGACGAATCTTCTGTGTAGGATTGATGATCTTGTGTCCGATAGGACCGTCTTGAGATATATGGGCAACCTCACCCTATTCATAGCAGCCGTCTTGACACCTGCTCAGGTCAAGAAAATTGTTATATTATCATTACCAAAAGCAATCACTGTTATAGTTGTTATTATTTCTTTCCCCCTCTCTTCTTTTCATGGAAACATTACTTAATTAGTTACTTGAAAGAACAATATTGACCATCATTTGTATTATCACTGATTATATATTATTATATATGTATTATATTATTGTTGTTATTAATATTGGTATCATAGAGATATACATGCATATATATATATATATATATTGGATGGAAAGATGATAAGGCACATACTAATAATGATGTGTGTTGAGTCAATTTAATTTTCCTGCAGGAAAGAAGCTGCCAGACTGAACCTCCTCCACGCTGCACCTTCTCTGCCACCGCTAATCAGGTATACGCTTTCTCTGACTTTTTCCAAACACAGTTGAGTATCACTGAATACATGCACTCACAAGGACCAACTGTAATAATTCTACTCCCTTTGCAGTGGGAGACCTATGATGCATAGGAGACACATTTCACACCTTTCTAACACACTACCTGAACATAAAAATCATTGCTTGACTCTCATCTCATTTAAATGTATTTTGTCTGTATTGTTGCTCTGTATCTTTGCTTTTTTGTATCTATTTTTATTTTTTTGTCTTTGTTTGTTTGTTCTCGCTTTATTTGTCATGTCTATGTATTCACCTTATCACCAATAAAAAAAAAAGAATATCCCAGTTGCCAAAAGTCTCTCAAATCGACTAAAGAGAATGACCCAGATTGCAATACTTCAGAATGCCCAAAATAAGATAATCGCAGAGATTTTCCATGAGAACTTCGAGCAGGAGGATGAAGAGGTAGCGATGTACCTTCTTAACCAGCAATGGGTGTTTCCTAGGTTGGCCCGAGCCATCATGGACTTGCTTCCGACAGAGGAACGCAGGACACTTGCGGAGCTCGTGGAGACCACAAATACAATTGTCAAGAGAGCAGTGGAGATCGAAAGTATTGCCGAGTGCGACTTATCCGGCACCAATGTGACCTATGTGATAGTAGGCCGTCTTCAGTGAATCAGTCTCTGGAGCCGCTCATGTGGGTTGTAACAGCCATTTATTACATCTGCATTGTAATAAGACAAACAGAGTAGAAAGAATGAATCTTCGACGTTACAGCACATACACCTACCTTCGGTAAATTGGGATTTACTGTGTAAAATAGATAAATATATCTATGATCTTTACAGGCCGTGGCAACATACTTTGATCATTTAGCGGATAATTAAACTGAGGCATACTGGCAGAATGTAAATAAATAATAAAATAAAAAGTGTCCCTGTCATTCTTACATTAAACAGCATAGACATATACAGAAAAATATAAAACAAATTATCTGGGGTCTCATTTATAAAAGAGTGCGTAGACGGCATACTAAAAATGTACGTGCGCCAAAAACCCGGAAATGGCGTGCACACAAAATGATTCAGATTCATAAAACCGTTCGTACGCACACCTGCACGCAATGTTCCCTTTATAAATCACGATCCACCTGGAAATGTGCGCACGTACATTAGTCCCATGTTCCGCCCTCTACACGCCCACATTCAACCATAAACGGTCAGTGCAAAGCAGCTCGTGAATTAAAATGCAAACAAACGAGGGGGCGGATCAAAGGTTTCCAGCGCTGGATCCCGGAAGTTTAGACAAAGAAACAAAACTTTCTGACCCCACGTCGCTGCTGCTTTCACCCTGCCATATGTGCCTAAACATTCACCGTTCATTACGCACGAGTATATCTGCAATGTAGAGAGGATGTAGATATACTGGTAGAGAGGACACAGCAGTCTCCCTCACTGTATGATATTATTAATCAAAGGTTTGATCAACGAACAAAAACTTGTAATTGTTGGCCACATATTTTCGTGGACATCTCCGTCTGCACTGTGACTAATTATGATCAAATATATGAATTAATGATCGTGTCAGAGATGCCCCGACTTAATGTCCACACTTGAATTATTTACAGAATAAATACGTGCAGCTGATGAACATGTGCTGAGTATGGAGGAGGTGAAATGTGTGAAGCCACCGCCGTGTCTCTGTGCGCTCTGTGCGTCTTGATACAGGCATCTTTATTAAAACTAAAAATCACAATTGACGATAAATGCACGATATTGAAATATATTAATGAAAACTGGAGGCTCTATGGTCTTTGTGTTAGTCTAATTTTTAACTCTACATCAGTGATTACATTAGTGTACAAGTCCGGTCCTCTGAGGTCCGTCGGGGATAATGAATGCGAGACGGCGCTGATGCAATATGTATGTGGCGGACTTTTAATTTGATTTTATGTTTATATATTGTCATAATGAAAGTTACTTATCGGAAACGGCTCACTACATGCGCGATTATAGCCTAAATAAAACCATCGGTTTGAATGATTATGATGACGTGGATCTATCAGTAAAGTTTGATATTTAGTGGAAGAGACATCAATATGTATCTGCAGGCTTCAATTCACCACTTTGCCGTCTGTGTCGCCAATTTCCCATGCCTCCAAAATGTACGTACGCCTGGGTCAGAGTTTGCTTACCGGTGTGCACATTTTACCGTCAGGTTTGTTTTTATAGCTCACAAACTTTGCGTGGGAAAAGGCGTACGTCAGTTTCAGACCCCGTTTTGTGTGTACGCAACGCTTATAAATGAGACCCCTGGACTGTTACTTTGGCGATTTTTAACAACAGTATAAAAATAGTGCATTGTTTTTTTAACTTGTATCACATCACAAACTATTAAAATTAGCAAAGGATAATTACATGAAATGGTAAACCTTTGTGTTTTTGAACAACATTTCTTACCTTAAGGCACAGCACAACATACCTGCATTGTAATAAGACAAACCGAGTAGAAAGATGAATCTTCGACGTTACAGCACATACACCTGCCTAAAAGATGGTAAAATGCTAATGTTAGCTGGCGATCTTTTAGCAAACTTTTAAATGGACAAAACATACAAAAACAGAGCTTTAGCTTATCAAAAAGATGGCGAAATTACTGTTGAAACTCATCACAATTAACCAGATATAGCCATCTGTAGTGACGTTCCTTCTGGACGTAAAAAAAGCCACTTTCTGAGCTGTAGGCACAGTAACTTAAGTCTGACGCGAATGACAGGAGATGCAATCCAGTTCAAAACATTTAATAAAGAAAAATACAATTCAAATTACAGTCCGTCACACGGTAGAAAAACTATATGCTCCTATGCCTGCTGCAGCTCAAAGCATCAATCAACTGCGCACGTGACTCACCAAATTAAAGGTCCAATATGCAAGTTTTATCAGGGAGGGAGCATAAATGATATTAACCAACATGAGTTTGTTTTTTAATCTTTTAACATTGTTTCCCTGGTATGCACATACAATTATAAATTATGCATCATATTATAAATTAACTTTAATTCTCATCTTGTGGCTCTTGCATATCCGGCCCCTAATGATTAAGCAGGATGATTAAGCCGTTATCAACTACAATACTAAGAGCCATCAAACTAAAGCGCTCAACAAATTAACTCAAATAATAAGAGTTATAAGTCACTATTTAACTGCAATTACTATTTTAAACTCTTATTCATCAGTCCCATTTATGTTGTCCATCATGTAGTCTTTGTGATCACACTGCTTCTTGTAGCAGACACAGGCTGTTTTCGAAACCGCATACTACATACTTCTATCTAAATCAGCATACTGCGTTCAACAGTAGTATGTAGTATGACTGCCAGTCGTTGGTTATTTTGCAGTATGCTTGGTCCGGGTAAACGCTGCTACGGTGTAGTGAAATAAGCGCTTCATTAAAATAATTAAAATAAAACTGTCAACAATCTCTCATATCTTCTATCATTTATACATAACACCTGTGGTTGAAGTATGATTACCATGCTATTATTAGTAGTAATTTATTTAATTACAGTATGAAATATTAAATTAACATTGTTGTATACTTTTCAAGCATTCACGTTTAATTTTTACACAGCTGTGAATAATATTTAATCATATGAGCAAGCCTGGAGGTGAGAGACAGCATTAATGTGCAAATTAACACACTAGTTGAATAAGTGCTGAGCAGTGGCTATTAAATATAAGCAGCAAAGTAATACAGGTGTGGACATTCTGAGACAATAATGAAAACAAAAGAGCAGCGTAATGCAAGCTATTCAATCATGTTTACTTTCATTATACAGCTACATTAAATTTGTATTTTTTCCTGTAGATCAAGCCAACCTTTGTTCCGACAGTGGTGTCGACCTGTGTTTTCCTTTACAACCTCTCCATCAACAATGGGGATTTGGTGGAGCCAGAGGTGGAGGAGGGGGCCTTCCATGAACAGGGTGATGACCACCCCAACCACCCTGATCAAATGCCAGGGGAAATATTGAGGAACAGGCTGGCAGCAGAAGTTTCTGCACCTATTGGGGTCATCCAAGCACTGGAGGACCACAACTATTAATATATATATTTTCATTTCCAGTACTTTTATTTATGGAGGTTTAGGTTTTGTTTGTTCATAAATATAATTTTTCATGAGCATGTTCACATTTTCTGTTAATAAAAGTGCCTGTTTCACATTTTGCCAAATTGGATTTCACTTAGAAGTGACTGTGTTTTAGTTATTTCTGTACAGAAAAAAATATGAAGGTATAATAGGTTCACCATTCAGTTGAACTACCGTATTTTCCGCACTATAAGGCGCACCGGATTATAAGGCACACCTTCAATGAATGGCCTATTTTAGAACTGTTTTCATATATAGGGCGCACCGGATTATAAGGCGCATAGAATAGAAGATACTGCAGTCAAACGTTTGACTGGGGTTGCGTTATGCATCCACTAGATAAAGCTGTGCTAAAGGGAATGTCAACAAAACAGTCAGATAAAGTCAAACTTTATTAAGCGTTCTGACAACTCCGTTCACTCCCATGGTAACGATGTTCAAACGTTAATGTGCATATTCACAATATCTCCCGGCCTTGTTCAGTTGTAAACACGTAAAAGAAACACAGTCTGATACCGCTAATTCAAACGTTAGTGCATAACTCAACATTGTTCAGTTACGTATAACACGTAAAGCTCACTTTTTCAGTTCATTCCCCGTCCACGAATCCCTCGAATTCTTCTTCTTCAGTGTCCGAATTGAACAGTTGGGCGAGTACGGCATCCAACATGCCCGGCTCCCTCTCGTCATTATCCGAGTCAGTGTCGCTGAGCGCCGTGTACAACCAGTATGGATCAACCAATTAACCAATTGATCCATATATAAGGTGCTCCGGATTATAAGGCGCACTGTCGTTTTTTGAGAAAATTAAAGGCTTTTAAGTGCGCCTTATAGTGCGGAAAATACGGTATATTATCTTACCAGGACTGTTTGGCTCATCCACCCTTATATGGGCAGAAAATAAGTATTTCAGAGATGAATACAGGCAGATTTCATAAATAACATAGGATAATTAGCTGTTTACTTTTCAGAATGTAGCTTAAGCGTATGTGACCTAAGTAGTGACACTGCAAAAATATGGGACTACTTTATTAAAATTTTAATAATTCCTCCACACATTCCTTTTTACTTTTCAATTTATTTTTTTAACATGTTTTCAACAATTTCCATCCATTCCCTTTATCTCCTTTCCTCCCTTTCCGAATTTTCCCGTTCCCTCCTCTCCAGCCACTCTCTCCCTCTTCTCTTCTCTCTCCAGCTGTTCCTTCTCCTTCCTTTCCTCTCTGTCCAGTGCCTCTCTCTCTCGCGTTTGCTCCTTCTCCATCCAATGCTTCTCCCTTTCTTCATCCCTCTAATTCAACTGCCTCAGTATCTTGATCCATTCCGGCTCTCTTCTGCTCCGTGCCAGAACAGAACACTCACCTGCCTGAGGGGAGAGAGGAGAGACCACCACTACATCCTGGCCTGATGAGTCAATGGTGACCGGAGGCGTTATTGAGGGCCTCCGGCCCAGTGCCTCATCCATCTTTGGAAGGCAGCAGCTTACTTATCCTACCTTGTATTTTTGCTTGAGGTTCTCCCACTTTCGTTTTATCTTCCCCGCGTCCACTTTCCCCACAAGGGCACGCTCTTTCACAAGCTCTCTATCACAACACAACAGTAAAAGCTTATTTGTATGAAAACACTAGTACCTCCAAAGATGTAACTTTATCACACTACTGTCTGTAGATAAGTAAATTTACCTAGCAGCTAAGCTCACTTAAGAACAAAAATAACTTAACGTCCACTTACTCAAATCCCTTTTGGGCTGCATTCCTGCGGCCACTGAACAGGCTTTTGTTGGCTGTTCGCCAACGAATAAGGGCCTCTGTGTCCTGTTCTGTCCATTAATAAATTTAATAAATATACGTTAGTTTGGCATAATAGTAAAGTTGCCTGTGTATATACGGTGACGGCATACTAGCGTTGCCGTCGTTGTGATGTTTAACATTACGTCTGCAGCTTTACTCGGCGTACCATTCCACTGGAGTCAGGCAAGGTTTGGATTATTCTTCCCATTGTTCGTGTATTTCGTGGGGAAGAATTGTCGACTACAAGCACTACATCTCCAGAATTATAGTTTCTTTGCGGTCTTGTCCATTTCTGGCGCTCTTGAAGAAGGGGCAAGTATTCTCGAGTCCATCTGGTCCAGAATAAATCTGCGAGATACTGAACTTTCCTCCAGCGTCTCCTTGCATACTGATCATCTTTATTGAAGGTTCCCGGTGGCATGTTGGGTTGTACTTTCATCAGCAGCAAATGATTGGGTGTTAAAGGTATATAGTATTCATAGGTCAATATCACAGGGATCATCTGATGGGCTTGTAATCGGTTTGTCGTTAATTATGCTTTCAACCTCACACATAAGTGTGTGAAGACCGTCATCTGAGAGGGTCTGTTCTTTCACTGGTGCACCAAATATCCTCCGTACAGTATGGATTTGACACTCCCAAACTCCTCCCTGATGTGAAGCAGCTGGCATAGCCTTTTCAACATGCAATTGGTTCAAGTTTCCGATGGCTTCTCGCAACTCCTTTTCCACACCGACAAAATTTGTGTCGTTATCAGAGTGCATGATAGTGACCTGTCCTCTTCTGCTTATGAAACGGCGCAAGGCGTTGATGCAGGAACTGGTGTCAAGACCATCTGCTACCTCTATGTGTACTGCTCTGATGGTGAGACACGTAAACAGTACCCCATACCTTTTGACAGTTCCCCGGCCCGTTTAACATTGAAGGGTCCAAAGAAATCGACACCTACATTGGTGAAAGGTGGTTTGTCTGGTAGGAGACGATCTTCTGGCAGATTTGCCATTTTCTGTTGACCAGCTCGGCCTCGTAGTCTTCTGCAGATTGTGCAGTCCGATACAAGCTTCCTGATGGCTGAGTTTGCTTGAGGAATCCAATATCTTTGTCTTAATTGCGACAACATGTAGTTGCGCCCACAGTCACCAACCTTGTCGTGAACATCACGCAAGATGAGAGTAGCAGCTCTGGAGTGTTTCGAAAGGATTGCTGGATGTTTGGCATGGCAGTGTTTTCTTCTGCACAGCAGATTTGCACTTCTCTATGTGCTGATGTACAAGTACCCTCTGTCTCAATGGGTCTATTTCTGACTGACTGACGAAGCATTGGAACTCTTTTCTTTTGCCTTTCAGGTGGATTAATGTTTACTTGACTTGCAAAATCCATGCAACTGCTCTCTTCAGTCTGTCCCAACTTCAGAAGTACTGAAGCAATTGATTCATGGGGTCAGACTTTTCTTCAGCTGTGATTCTGTTTGCTGTGATGGTCTTGATTTCTGAATCATATTGCAGATCTTGAGTTGAACTATCTGGTCTCTGTGGCCATTCACTTGCTGGCTGCAATAGAAACTGTGGTCCGTTTATCCACGTTTCACCTTACATCAAGCTCTCGACTTTCATGCCTCTAGTGGCCTGATCCGCAGGGTTGTCTGTTGTTCTGACATACCTCCACTGTTCTGACTTGGTGGCCTCTCGTATGAGGGCAATCTTGTTTGCCACAAAAGTTTGAAGCGAGTAGTCTCACTGTCGATGTATCTGAGAACAGTCATACTGTCAGTCCAGAATATAGACTGCTGAAGTGGGAGCTGTATTTCTTCCTGCAGCATCTTGTCCACCTTCACTGCGACAACTGCTGCAGTTAACTCGAATCTCGGTATAGTAACCTGTTTGAGTGGGACCACTCTAGACTTGCCCATCACAAAGGAACAATGGGTTCTTCCTTGCTCATCAACCAACACAAGATATGATGCCGTGCCATAGGCATTCTCGCTTGCATCAGAGAAGTGGTGCAAACGTGCCTCCACTGTGTGTCCAAATCCCACAGGCTTAACACATCTCCCGATGCTGAAGTCTGAGAGATGAGCGAGTTCTTCTAGCCATTTGCACCATTGATCAGCGTGCATACCACTGACTTCATCGTCCCAGCCTCGCTTTTCCTTGCACAGGTCCCTCAAAAGCAGTTTGCAAGCAGCCTGATACTGTATGCAAAAGTATCATCTTCTGTGCACCACTGCTCACCAAGAGCTCGTTCAGTAGGTAGGTCATCATGCGTGAGATCAAGATCTTTTAGCTCATTGGCTCTGTGCGCTGCAGGAATGCATGATAGAACTTTCCTATTGTTGCTCACCCATTTTGTGGGGTTAAAACCTCCCTTCATGCACAAGTCCCTAAGGTTTTTTACCAAGGCAACTGCTCCATCTTCTGTACGTGCACACTTTAAACAGTCATCTACATAAAAGTTATGCAAAACTGTTTCCACTGCTTCTGAATCTGCAGTGTCCTTTCTGTCTTCTGCCGTTCTTCGCAAAGCATTAGAAGCAACACTAGGCGAAGACGTTGCTCCAAAAGGTGCACTGCCATCCGGTACTCTTTTAGGGGTGCACTTAGGTTGCCATCTGGCCACCACAAAAATCGCAAAAGATCGGCATCTGTGTCGTGAACTCTCACCTGATAGAACATTGATTCAATGTCTGCCATCATTGCTACTGATTCTTCGCGGAACCTCAACAGAACACCAATGATTCTTCGCGGAACCTCAACAGAACACCAATGAGCGTGTTGGTAAGGTCAGGTCCCTGAAGAAACCGACCGTTGAGCGACACATCCTGAAATGTAGCTGTGCAGTCAAAGACTACACAGATTTTATTTTTCTTCGGGTGGTACACCCCATGGTGTGGGACGTACCAGACCCTTTTGTCATTGCGGTCAAGTTGTTCTTGGGGGACTTCAACAGCGTAACCTTTATCAAGTATATTTTTCATGAAGGCTTTGTAGTCTTCAAGGAATGCGTCGTTCTTGCTCATCTTCCTCCGCAGACTAGCAGCTTGCTGCTCTGCCACACAATAGTTATTTAAAGACTCTTCGGCTTTCCACTAGAGATGAAATATCCAAAAGGTTTGTTGAAGTTTTCTAGAAGTTCTCTTGAGCGCTTTTCAAAGGTTAGCTTCACAGCTGAGATTTTGCAGGTCAACTCGTTCAAAGTTCAAGTGCAAAAGCGAAGAGTTGAAGGTTCGATGGCCTTATATAGCCTCGGTTGGATCTGTTTCCATGACAACTACTGACACGGTTGCGTCCGTGCGTGCGTGCATGCGTTTTAGTGCAGGCACAGAAAGAGAAATATTGTTTTTATCATTCATCACTATTATTTTATTTTCCCTATATTCATTTTTATTTTTCATACTTTTACAAATGTGTAAATGGTATAAAAATACTTTCATAATGATATTTGTGTGTGTTTGTGTGCCCGTCCTCATTATATAGCCTTCACCTGTATAAGAGGCTATATATTGCCTGTTTCTATTTTGACTGAGACAGTCTACATTGTACTTCACTGTACCAGAGATACATGAGCTAAATTACATCTGTAGGCCCTGGGCAGGAGCAGAGACAACATCTCTGTTAAAGTGACATTTACATGGTTGATGTATGATGACTAAATCATAAAATGACGATAATGATAAGCTACATCAAGAAAATAAAATCGTCGTTTGATTTTTTGTTTTTTGTCAATTTGTTTCTCTCCAAAAAAAACAACCACAATGTAGGCTACAACAGGAATGTGTTATCATCAAGCTTTTTTTATTTCCTAAATTGAAATACCTGATTAATTTATTTTTTATTATTATTAAATTACCCTATGGTGCATACAATATACAACATGCATTTTGTGAAGGTGAAAACATTCCAATCGCAAATATTTCATCAACTTAGCCTTAGAACAATGTTCATAACTTTGTCATTGTTTACATATTAATCATGTTTGTAGCTTGTAAATGTTTGCATGCATTTTCTTTCTGTAAGACACATTCGTTTTTAAAAGCAAATCAGCAGAAAAGAAGCTTTTGTATGTTGCAAAGTGTGTTAAGAATTTCTCTCGCTTTTTTGATACATTTGAATCAAAACATTAATGTGAAAGATAAAAGTCATCATATCATCTTTGAATGTAGAGTTTTTAAATGTTTCACATGTTTACCAACATGTGAGCTAAAGGTACCAAATTAAGAGCTATTATACAAATTTTGCATAAGCCTACTTCAGATTTGTACACCAACACTGACACTGACGAACCAGCAGAGGGCGCACAAGTACAGCATCTCCCAGTCTTAGGGAAAGGAAAGCTGTAAGCCTCTGTTCAGGTTTTTAACTTAAGAATTCATTCTTCAGTACAACATCATGAACACAGGATAATTGTGCATTATAGAGCATGTTAACACTTTTATTCTAATAAGCTCAATCCTGTTTTATTTACCAACTTTGGGCTATGATGTTATGACCTTGCTTGCATGACAGTATCCACATTTGTGATCATCAGTGTACAGTGTTCTGTGTAGGTTTCTATCAAGCCTCCAATAATTTGCACCAATAAAAAACGTTCAAAATGTAAATTAGGTTTTCATTTCAGTATTCTGTTTTCTATCAGACAATTTAAGGATGAATTTCCAAGGTTTTTTTTAAGCCAGGTATCTGTAAAAAATGATATCATATTGGCACGCACAACACAAAATCAGTTTACTTAATAAACCTTATCATTGCCCATGCTTACACACTCACAGAGTGATACAGAAAGGATTTTTGTGGTTCAGAGATTATTAATGACAGATTTATACACAGTGTTTGGCAGTTGTTGGAACATATGTTATTGGTTGTGGTAAAGAGAAAAGTGGGGCATGAGACTGCTATTCTTTAGCTCTGAAAAGGCAAAGCTGAACATGCAAGTGGATATAGGCCTCCAGCATTTAGTACCCACCCACACACTGTCTCTCAGTTGCCACCTCCTGCAATGTGGCTCATCAGTTCAAATGCTGGCAAGACACAAAAGTAATACATGCAGATGAATGGTAGCTTAGCCTGTAAGGGAAATGGTGTTATTCAAATTATAAATTTGCTTCTTTTTTGTGATTTTATGTGCAAAAAATGCAGCATGGGACCCATTCAAGCCTTAACGAAGCTCGATATTTCTCTAGGGTACGTTCAATGTGGGGCCATGAGTGTGCAGAGGCATGCTTGACAGGCTTGTCACCAGACAATACGATATTAATTTGAGAGAGAAGCAAGGAGCTTCTTGTCTCACTTGATTCAAAGTTGACTGAAGTTTTAATTCTGTACGACGTTTGCTTCACGAGTATTGTAATCGGATATATTTGCAGATATTGCAATAGTGCCGACTTTGTGTCTGACAGTTCCTCCCCAAGTTACCGTGGATACATGAACAGCTGTATCCTCACGGAGACATAACTGGATGACGGCAACAAAAAGGGTCTGTTAACAAAGTGTAGAAACAGCATCTGCACGGCCAGGAGGTGTAGCGCAACATATTTTCATGGTCTCTTGTTACTCTCCACTCTCAGCCATGAAACTTGACACACCCCTGTATCCATGGTAACTAGTGTAACATTGCCAAGACATCATCTATCAGCATAATTAAGTACATGTTCACAAGACCAAAAATGTGATTTTTAAACATCACATCTTACTCAGTCCTTAAACATGCCTGAAATGTGCCTCCACCCTGCAGGACTGTAAACTGTCTGTGGACGGTATAAAAAAAAACCATGCGCGGTAGGAGGTGTCTTGTTACCATGTCAACAGAAAGCATACTCTCAGTCATCCTGCAGTTGCCTTGGAGACCAGCTTGAGTCTAGCAGTAAAATTAAATAAAAAAAACAATTTGTTTTCTTTCAACAGATGTCATCTGATGATTGCACGGTCAATCCCACACAATGACACACTGTTCAATAAGTGAATAAGAGTCTGGAAAACATCACTTACTGTACATCAGAGGCATTTAGAGAAGGTATATTCCAAAGGTTTATTATGTTAAAAGAACACAGAGAGTATATCTACTTAAACTACAGTCCATATGAATTTACAATGGACCATTTAATAAGTCTGTATGCAAGGTAGTATGCAAGTAGTTGTTGATATTACCCTTTCCACAGACAAGAATAACCCGACCTTGCACTAACTCGTACTTCTGTAGAGTGTTAGCTTCTTGCAGCTCATTGTTTGTTTGGTTTCAGTCTCAACCCTCTCATCATCAATGTTTCCAGCTGCAGCATGAGCTGTTTTCACACCTTCAAAAAAACTCCTGAAAACACCTTAAAGATTTCAGATTGATCTGCATGAGAGTTTTTCCCCCATACTTCACCTGGCTGCTTCTCCTACAGCGCCCAAGAGAGTCGGGGTGAGCTGATGGACGCAGCAGGAAACATTCAGGAAAATTCATCACGAGTGAGCAGGCAGGGATGATGATGTTTTATATTATATTCAAATGGTGCGATCCTTTTCCACGTAATGCAGCTGCTTCATACTCTTTTCTGGGAGTGGACGGGGAAAACTTCAAGCCAGGAGAGACAAAAAGGAGGATTCCAGAGACATCTTTTAGTCAGCCGAAAAATAAACACCATAAGAAATAAAATGCAAACCTTTCCTCTGCTGGATGTGTAATCACAGCAAGGCAATCCAACACAGATATGACATAAATATTCCAATAGCAAAATTATGAGTTATAGTGTACAAGGTCATATGAGGCAACCAACAATGTGCAATATAACACATTGCTGCACATGAGGTCCAGAATGAGTCACTGGTTTTAAGATTGCTCATGATGTGGCTTTCAGATACAAAGTCAATGCATATGTAAAAAATGCATGTGTTGCTACCATGAAGTGTTGAAAAATACTCCGATGTGGTCTGTCCATTTACAATTGGGTCAAACAATAACCTTGTTCTGAGGCTGCATAATCTCAAAACGCTTTCAGTTTTATTGGCGAGGTGACGTGGGTGTGTCAGGACAAAGAGAGGAAGTATATATGTGAAAAGCATCTGTTGCATTTTTTTCTTTTTATGCTGCCATGAACATTAGGAAGAAGAAACACACGCTTTATGTGTAATGGTTTCCTCCTCGGCAAGTTGTGGAAAAAAGTGCTCACAAAAGTGACCCATGATTTCATTTTTTTAGATGTCAGATTGAGTTGGAAAAAGGACAAATTGATAAATGCTCTACAAGTGAAATCCATATTTTTGCTGTATAATCCAGCAACATTACAATTTTTCACAGAAGCATGAGTAATAATAAGATTTTTGAAAAGGCGTGCATGCTTGTGTGAAGGCATGTGTGGAGCAAACTGGTGTACCATTTAAAAAATGATTAATACTGTGATGGGAGCGGTGGTTGGAGGTGGGAAAAAATCTCTTCAGCCACTCACAACTCATCCATTTGTTCTCTGCCTGAGAGAGTGAGAGCAGCACACGTGCAGCCAGGCAGCCACATCAACATTAGCTGTGCTGCACCCTTGTCTTTGTGGGTGTATGAAATACAGTGTGTGGGAGGAAGAAGGTGGGTGGGGGGAGCGAGAATATAAGAGAGCCAGAAGTCAGGAACTGCATCAAACTGTTGATGGTAAAAGCCAGTCAGTCAGCCAATGAGATTGCTGAAGGTGTATGCTTGTCTCTGTCACGGCACTTCCTCTGCTAGGCGGTCACTTTCACTTCTGCACAACACTTGTGTGTCAGCCTCAGATCTTTTCCCATCAGCGCTCAGGGCCTGTCTGCTCCTGCTGATCACTAAATCTATGTTTTTAACTTGTTCTTTGTTTGGCAGAAACACAACCACCCACCCACCCACCCAGCCAGCCAGCCAGCCAGCCAGCCAGCCCTTCTCCTCCTTCTCTCACTCTCCTCCTCTCTGCTTCACCACTTTCATAGTGCATCTACTCTCTCATTTGCATGTGTTCCGCTTCCTTGTGACAAGTAACAGTTAATGTCAAAGAGCCGTGCGAGGAAATCAGGCTGGGGAGAACCAAACGAAACCTGGAACATACTGAAATGTGCAGGTTAACTGAAGAACAGGCTGCTCGGTGCAGGGTAATTGTTGCTGATTGAGGAGCAAAGCAAGAAGGTAAGTGACTTCTGTTTTTCTTTTTTGCTAACTGTTGCGCTTAAGTTTTGGCCTAGTTACAGCATGCTCTGGGTTCTCATAATGGTACTCTTATTATGTACACTGTGCGATGGCTACAACATGAACCATTTGCCCTTTTTTAAAAATGTTTCCTTTATTGAGTCAGACCATTTTATATTAAATCATAAGAATAATAGAAAAACATTATGAACACATGTAGTGACAAAAAATGATTAGCCTTAAGTTTAAAGCTTTGATGATACTTGTTCTGTCTATAATCAGCAGAATCTGTGCTCAAAACCACTTAAAACTATTTTTAAACTTTTTCCACCCGCAAAATAATTTTAAACTCAGGCTACTACAAAGAATTTGCAGAACTAAAACTCTCTCTTAAAATGAACTTCCCTCTTAACGATTTAAAGGTCCACATTGTGATGCACAATAAAGCAATTTCTTAACAGAGCCGCAGCATGTGCACTGTTAGGACATACTTGCAGAGCGGTAAGGAAGTGAAGGAAGTGAATGCACACAACACAGTATGAGGGGAGCTCTTGGTTACCAAGCAAAAAAAAACAACAGAAAAACAGACCCTGCTTTTTTATTTTTGTGAAGAAGTCAGAACAGAAACAAACTTTGCTCTTTTCACACTGACCACAAAAGTAATGTAGGCATGCTCATGCTGCACACCTAGCACAGCTTGTGCTCCATGCCAACTGTATCTCTGTGGTTGAATTATGCAAAAATCACAATGCAAGTAGAAGCAGCATGACAGCAACAGGAAATTAAATCTGCTTGATTTAATATGCAGCTATTTGTCTTTTCATGTAGGTGGTTTTTACACTTTGATTTGATTACTACACACGTGGCAGTCTGTCAGGAGACAAAGCTGCCCCGTACTATTGTGAACATCAAGTGCACACCGTTTAATTGATGCTGACAGGTGACAGAGGCAACAGCTAATGTCAGCAGACCTATTTCATTTGGGAAGATAAAAGCCTCAGCTGTACTGTATGAGTACCTGATCTCATTCCCTCACCCCACTCCTGAAGTGAGTCACTCTCCTACATCACCCCCTGTTTCTCTCTTCTACTGTATACATACAGTTCTATCAAGGTTTTTTATCTCCACTGCCTGGATACAAAACACATCTTAGTGTTGTACTCCTGCATCACCTGATCTGGAAATATAACAGCAGAGATACTTTTTTTCTGTGTTCAGTAACCACAGGTATTTTGGCTCATCCCGGATCCACAGTTTATTTTGGTGCTAAAGACATCCCTGGATTTGAATACCCTTTAAATTATAGATTGGATTAATCGCTTTATTAGCCATCTGTCCTAAAGTGAACTGCATATCTGTCATCACTGGATGCTTTTGTACATTTATTCATTGCCAGATTTTTTCTCTTTTTTTCCATTCCAGCTGGTGTGCAACAAAAACATTTCACAAGCAGTGGAGTCTCATTGTGTTCTTAAAGAGCATGACCAGCAGACACATCCACTCGAATAGACAGAGCTCCGTTTGATCCGAGACAAAGCAGAGGTCTAATGCAAACTGTTCTTATCTTACAGGTAATTAGAGTCCTGGCACTGGTACATCACGACAGCAAGCAGGGTTACCATGGAGACTGGCAAGCCAGGATTGGCGAATGCACTTGTGCACAGCAACTCCGTCGCAGCACAGACAGAGAAAAGGATGGACATGCAGGCCCCGCTGACGGCTGTTTACATCCACACAGGGCCTACTTTCCCAGCGCAGCCTTACACCCAGCCTCCTGCAGCTACCCGCTCGCCAGCCACGCTCCATCTGGCCATGCCACCACTTTATTCCAAGGAGACACTTCCCTTTCTGACATTCCATATTGCTGGTGGGCTGCAGGCTCAGCCAGGATTGAGTCTGGCTGCTGCTGCTGCTCCAGTAGTCAGACCCAAGTCAGCAGGAAAGCATGTCTGTCCACATTGTGGACGGGACTGTATGAAGCCCAGCGTACTGGAGAAGCATCTCCGCTGCCACACCGGGGAGCGGCCCTACCCTTGCACCACTTGTGGAGTTTCCTTTAAGACTCAGAGCAACCTCTACAAGCACAAGAGAACTCAGGCTCATGCCCGCCTCTCATCCGAATCAGAGCAAAGCAGCAGCCTGGACAGCATGTCCAGCTCAAGAGAGACCTGTACCCCCAGTGTGTCTCTGGATGAGTCAGGAAGCATGGAAAAGGAGGCCACACTATCTGCTGCTGAGATCACCTGTTCAGCTGGAACAGCAACAGTCTCCTCTGTACAGACGCAAGACTCTGTCAGCGAACTTAATGAGCCGACCCACGCAGGTCTTAAGTTAGAACCAAATAAGAGTAACAAGGTAACAACAGAAGAGGAAAATCAGAGGATTGACAAAGAAAAACCTCCACCAACTGCGAGTCGACATCTTCCTCTTCAGAGACAGGAAGCAACTCTGTTCTCCAAGCAGTGGGAAACCTCTGTATCCAGAGGAAAATCACAGAACCATGAAAGTACCGACTCAGGTTTCAGCGAGAGCAGCGACCACTACCCGAGCCCTGGCAGCGTCTTGCCTGAGCACAGCATGGATTCCCTCACAGAATCCACCAAGGAGCATCTGGAAGACACCAGCAACACACTAACGCTGTCCAAATTAGGCCACGGTGGACAGGAGCTCAGTAATACTTCGAGGAAACAGGAGCAGAAGACACTTGAGGAGCGCATTTCTAAGCTCATTTCAGAGAACTCGGCTGTTGTGGAGGATAAGCAGCTGGAGAATGTACGGCCACGGAAAACTGTCTTGTCAAAGCAGGGTAGCATCGACCTCCCCATGCCTTACACGTACAAGGACTCCTTTCACTTTGACATGAGGATCAGCAAGACTCCAAATGTTGGATTACAAGGAAACAGAAATCATGGCATCTATAGTTCTGTTCCTAGTCAGCGCTCCAACACGATGGATCATGCTCCCTTGACCCGCAGCAGCTCCCTCCCCTTCAGCGTGACCCTCACGCAGCCCGAGAAGAGCAGCCAGGCCTCCTCCTTTCAAAGTGATTATGTAACGCTCATTCGGAGGGGGAGCTCCGGCCAGATCAACCCAACAGGTTTCGCGATCAAGCCTGTGAACCAGCAGTCGTCCACCCACCGCCCACTGGTTCGGCAGACTGCCGTAGACTGCAACCACGCAACAGACGGTCTCTTCATGAATTCATCTGTGGAGGAGGCGTTCGCCACCGGCAGTCTCAGCTGCGACGCGGACAGCGGTGACATTTGCGGCGAGCCAAGCGGCAGAAAGTCCCGGAGGAAGAAGTCACAAAAGTTTGCCTACAACAAGTGGTACATGTACGGAGGTGG
This sequence comes from Labrus bergylta, assembly GCF_963930695.1. NCBI lineage: Eukaryota > Metazoa > Chordata > Actinopteri > Labriformes > Labridae > Labrus > Labrus bergylta. Next base: position 27,873,456 of record NC_089199.1, read on the forward strand.
GACGTTTAAGAAGCTCTATAACTCGGAAAAAGGTGGGGATGAGAAAGCTAGAAAATGCTCGACTCACCCGGAGCAAGAGGTCATTCAGGGATTACAAAAAAGGTCATCAGCAGTCAACAAGGAGACAGTAACAACAACTGGATCGATTTTAAACTTTACGAGTGCAACAGTTTGTCATCCAGGCTGCCCTCCTGCTAAAGTCTCCCTCGTCTCTGCTCTGGATATTAATCAAAAAATGAACAAACTTCCTACATCATGCAGTTCTCTCAAGACGCCGCTCCATAGAAATTTGTCTTTCCCGGTTCTTCCATTACCTCCAATCGGATCTCTTGTTAGCCACAAAATAGACGGCATCAGTAAGGCAGAGGCTGGGAGGTTGATTGATGGAGAGAAACACACTGACTCCATCTCACAGCTCTGTGGAGACCAAATTCCCTCAGATAGGAAAAAGCAGAAAACTGACGACAGAAACATTTGCCCTCTGGAGATGGAGACCGACCCGAACACTTTGACTCATCCTCCTCCCTCTGTTCCTGGCGGTTTGCCTCAGCGGGATACGAATCGCACTTACATCAGCCTTCAGCGCACTCAAAACCACACACAGCTCAAAGGAGTTCTCTTCCAGTCGTGCATAATCAATGCAAATACACCATCTGTCAGCGCCTCGCCAGCCACTTCCACGCACTCTCCTGCCAAGACCAGCTTTCTGCCCAAGTACCAGCTCAAGTTACCTAACTCTGCTGAGCCTGATTCTAATCCTGCACCGCATGTGGTGGGTAAACCGACAGGAACCGATGGCCATAAATTCACCTCTGCTCTGTCGTCCTCTCACACGGAGCAGTCGACATCCTCGGTCACGACCTCTGAAAAGAAATGCATCGATCCTGTCGCCTCACCGTTGACGCAGAGTTGTGGTATCAGAAAGGTTCAATCTTTCAGCTCAACACGAGGCCAGCTGTTATCGCCTTGCTTCGCTACAAGCTTTTGTCAGGGTGAACCATCGAGACTCAGCAGATGTATGACATCGAGTGTTGCTGTTGCACGAAGGCAATTTGCAGATACCACAAAAACCACAACATGTCTGCAAGATAATCAGGCCGGATTGTGCAGCACATTAATACAGCCCACAGATCCTGCAAGGGCCACGGCATCCACGCAGTTAACCAGACCTGCTCCGCAGATGCTCACAAACTATCCTGTAACACATACGGTAACTACAGCAACCAATCAGATATCTCCCGCAGCTATCACGGCTTTATCACAGCATCAGCCTGACCCCGTCCCTGCTCTGTCACACACACAACTCTCGCCGGCATCAGACCAGTCAAGCCCTCTAAACAGAGCTTTCACCAGCTCAAACACTCCACTAGTACCTTGTCACATTGTTCCCCTTGACCAGATGCAGTCGGCTGCCCAGAATGTGTTTCACGTTCACACGGCAGATCTCCAGATTTGCCTCCAGATCATATCTGACGAGCAGTTGGCTCTCATTGAGCCCCAGATTGAGAGGCAAGCAGAAAGTGCGCCCTCGCACCGACCTGATTCAGAAGCCCTGGAAGAGAATCAGAGTAACGCTCACAGCTCTGTAAGCGGGGGATGTAGACATGTCGAAAGTGACCAGTCAGGATTTGGAAAGGAGTCAGACCAAAGAAAGTCTTTACCCACACCTAACATGCAACCTCAACTATCAGTCCAATTTGAGAAGATGGAGCCAAAACTTCAACTGACCGAACGAAGTGATTCCTCTCAGGCTGAAGTTTCAGCTGAATCCAAACCTCCTAAAGCCCTCGACTCGTTGCAGCAACCACATAATCACATTCTTGTAAAAACGGTTACAGAGACAAAGAGCTCTACAGGACATGAGTTGTCAACTGCAGCTTTGACTGAAGGTGTAAAGTCAGATAGAAGCCAAACTTCAGAGGAGGAAGATGCCCTTTCTCCGAACCATTGTGCTGAGGAGCAACCTTTACAGGACCTTAGGGTCAGCCAAGGTGGACCAATGAAAGCCAAGGGCGAAGCATACAAAAGCAGCAGGTTAGAAAGTGGTGAAAGCCAGCACTCTCTACCGGTTGGACTCAGTCGGGCCTCCAGTGCTGCAGGTGCTGATGAACTCTCTGGTTCAGGTTCTACTTTTTCCATCAATAAATGCAAAACCCCAGGACAGTCGAACTCACAAGCATCGATCCACTGCAGCCATCCGGTAAAATCTACATCATCAGAAGCTGAGAATTCAGCGAAACACGAAGGCATGGGATGTGAAAGGGTGGGCCTTACTGAGGATTCACAAAAAACAAGTCAATGTGGATCACAGGATGAAATCAGCTCAGCCGGCTCTCAAAAACTACTGGATCAGTTTAGTTCAGCGTCTTCTAGTGTCAAGAAGGAAACAATCAGAGACAACACAGCTGTGAGCTCAAGTACCCAAAGCCTTACTGCAGGTATGTATGACCATTCTTTTACTGCATGACGTTTTCCTATTATATAAAATCTAAAGGGTATACAGAGCATGAAGAATATATCCTTGATTTGGCTCTCTACTCCAGTTGCATCTGTTTTAAAATGTACTGGTATTTCTGACTTAAAGTGTTTGATAATATCACATGCACATTAATTCATAATATAGCAGTAATACCAAACATGTGTTGTAGACATGGCAACCGAATGTTTGTGGACATTTCAGTCAAATATTCTTGCTGTCTGTATTCCAACAGATGATGTAATTCACTGCTCTTAAACCAAGGCAAGGCAAGGCAAGTTTATTTATATAGCACATTTCAACAACAAGGCAATTCAAAGTGCTTCACACAAGACATCAAAAGCATCATGACAGAGGAAAGAAAAGAAACATTAAAATAGAACATTTAAAAATCACTGAAATTATAAAATCTGAAAATATGTTCAAATAATTCAAATTAAATTAATTGAAGTAAAAATATAAAAAGAGTTAAAAGTTACAGTGCAGAGTTAGTGTTTAAAATCGTCTTAAAATTGTTTAATTAAAGGCAGCTGTAAACAGGTGAGTCTTCAACCTCGATTTAAAAGAGCTGAGAGTTTCAGCAGACCTGCAGTTTTCTGGGAGTTTGTTCCAGATATAGGGAGCATAGAAACTGAACGCTGCTTTTCCATGTTTGGTTCTGACTCTGGCGACAGAGAGCAGACCTGTCCCAGACGACCTGAGTGGTCTGGATGGTTCCTAATTAATCAGAAGGTATTTTGGCCCTAAACCTTTAAGCGCTTTATAAACCAGCAGCAGGATTTTAAAATCTATTCTCTGACAGACTGGGAGCCAGTGTAAAGACCTCAGAACTGGACTGATGGGCTCCATTTTCGTGGTTTTGGTGAGGACTCTAGCAGCAGCGTTCTGGATCAGCTGCAGTTGTCTGACAGATTTTTTAGGCAGACCTGTAAAGACACTGTTAGAGTAATCAAGACGACTGAAGATAAAAGCATGGACAAGTTTTTCCAGGTCCTGCTGGGACAAAAGTCTAATTCTTGATATGTTCTTCAGGTCCTTATGCTCACTTCGGGAAGCTTGTAGAAGTTGAGGCCTTTCACTAGGGCCAGTGTTTTACTAAATATAGAGGCTCTATGTGCATAAGTCCCTTTTTCAATAATTACGTTTAGTATCTTCAATTAGTTTATATTGTTTTGATTTGGTGCATATGGATACCTGGATGTGTCGCCCCTAACATTTTTTTTTGCCTCCTGCTCTTAAGTATTTTTAATGATTTCAAAGATTTTCTGAGAAAACATTTGATTTCCCAAATTGATTTTCATTTTTTTTACATTTTCTTGCAACAAATTGATGTTTTAAAATAACTATATAATTACAATTATTCTGAGGAGGAACATCTACAGTGATTTATTTTGTTCCAGTACAATGTGATGGATTACAAAGAAAGTGTCAAGACATAAAAGCTGCAAAGGGCTTTTAGTACTAATTTTGATTCTGAGCACATTTCAAGGGCGACAGTTGCTCAGTCTGTAGGGACTTAGGTTGGGAACCAGAGGGTAGCGATGACCTAGAGCGAAGCACAGAACCCCCGACTGCTCTGCTGCGCTCCCTGTGCAGCAGCCCCACTCTGACATCTTTCTACTAATGCATGCACAAACACTTACAAACAGTTCATATCATGCACAGGTCCTCCTGTTTGTGCATGTGTGTATTCAGGCCTATGTGTGTAAGAAGCATGTCTCTCAATAACAGAGTGTAAAACCAGAATTTCACTTTTTGATGAATAAAGTATGTAAAAACCAAAAAAGGCAGGGACCTGTTTTTACCACAAGGTGGCAGTGTAAGTTTAACAATGAGTCAAGTTGTGGGTCCAGCCTTAAACAGTTTAGTTGACGTCAAACTAAATTAAATCTAAATAATCTATAGGAAGGTTTGCTTTAAAATCTCTTGAAAATGAAATCGTACAGTCCATGTGGTTTTCATTTTCACCACTGTTTTCCTATTTATAATGAAGTAAGCTGCCCCCCAGACCTGTGAGAACTGTTTCATTTGTAAATGTCATTCGATCCTCATCGTAGCACATGACTCCAATTTACTCAAGATTAAAGTTGAGGGAGCTGAGTGCTACAGACAATAACAAAGCTTAAAAAGCCACCAAGGGGAGCATAGGGTAAACAGAAGAGCTGACACTCGGCGACCTCCTCTGCCTCCTGGCAGGAGTGAAACAACAAACCCTGTTTTTTAAAGTCTGTGACTGACACTACAGTTCAGGCACAGAGTACATCTAGAATATGTTCATTTTAGATTAACTTTTTCTGCTTACTATGCCAGGGACTTTCTATTGCCCTCAGTTTGCACCATAAAAGAGGCATGACTAAGTTTTAGTGGAGTAGACATGGGGAGACAGTTTTTAAAGCACTATGCAAAGTCTGCCAGACTAAAGAAAACTAATCACAAAAGTCTGTAAGCCCATTTGTTTTTCATTAAGACAACTACTGTTTTATACACATCATATTTATAAAGTACGATTCCACTACTGACTAAAAACACAACCTTTGGTTTGGATGATCACCTGGGCCATTAACATGACATATATATTATAATTTTTAATTTTATTTTAAGCATTCATCAAAATGGAAATGCACCCACCAGCATTTACAGCTTCACAGGTTTTTGCATAAACTGTATACCAGTAATCTCCTTCCTCGTTGATTCACTCTCCTAAAGAAAATGTTTTTTTTCTTCCCGAAGAGCTTATGGAGGCATCCACGCTAAGAAGATCTGCAGCCCAGGTGGAGCCACAGACACAGACACATGAAGAGACCGCAGACACCACAGACAGGAGGCCAACGCAGACACAGGAGACTGAAGAGACAAACGTTCAGTGCATCGAAGGACAGCAGGCTGGAGAGGTTGGGGGAGAGGATAAAAGCGGAGAATTCGAAAGCGGTGAACAGCCAGAGGAGCAGGGCGAGTCATACACATGTGTGCAAGATTTCACAAAGCAAGAGGTGAGAAGAAATTAATTCAGAACATATTTAAAGATTACATTTCTGTCCAGACACTACAAGTTAACACATCCTGTATTTTAATGACTTTGTAAATGTTTGATCCATCTGACCAGTGGCGTTCCCAGAGTCACAGGAGGCCCCTACAACCAGTATTCATCCCCATTATGTTTAAACATTTTTATTGTTGGTGTCAGATTATTTATATTTCCAGAGTTTACTGCAGAGACAATGTTTATTTGGTAACATTTATTTGGTGTGTATACTGAACCAGCTAGCTCATTCACATTCTTTCAGCGTGCTAGCTCAGCTAACAAGTTGGCTGCTGTGTGTTGTGACTAAAAGCCCTATTCAGACTGCTGACTCAAGACACAATATTTACACCCCAGTGAAGTTTCACCGTCAATCTGAATGTAGCGGAGGCGTAATGTAGGGACTAAGTGACCAGCTCTGTAGTAACAGAGGCCTAACAGCGGTGAGACGGTTTCAGCGAAGCCAGCGGGGGAGTGCAATGCTGTCTGATTATGCGGAGCTCCCGCTGTGCTTTGTGAATTGAAGACTGGGACACCAACATTATGCTGTCGCAGAATACATATGAATGTACAAATAGATGATGACGGCTGAGCTCAGTTACGGGCTTCTGACTCCTATGACGTGCTCTCGACACGGTCACCACAGCTGCCATCAAACCTTTTTAAAATCAAACGAGATGAAACACACTACATCAAAACCCTTCATGATAATCTCACAGCTGGCTGAAATCACACCAACTAATGTAAAAAAGTAAAAGAACAAACACCATGATGTAATGCTAGCAGAAGTAAGTCAGTGAAGTGTCTCTCCTCCCATACTTAAAGCTATAGACTCGCAGCATTCAGTCATTTACTTTAATCATCATTACCTGCACTGTCTCGCTTTTTTTCCTCTTTCTTTGTTCACTTCCAGACTGATAATTCCTCCTCATTGTCCTGTGATTGACAAACTCAAGTCCTCACAGGAATAATGCATGTGATGTTTAGCAGCGCAGGCTTCCTATACTGACATTGCAATTTGAGCCACTGCTTTGTTTCAAAGTTTGTAAGCCCTCAGGAGTCCCCTTCAGGACCTGGGGCCCCCCCCCGAGCAGTTTCATGTTAACGAGCCACGCCTCTGAGTCTGACAAAATCCCCCATCGCTTCATCCTCATGTGTAGGTCTACTCTACATAAACCTCTCCTAACTGTGCACAGGCAATAGCTCAATTTCCCAAAAGAAACTCAAAAGGTACGCAAATCTTTCAAATTCAGCATTCTCTCTAAATATTTGTATTGTTATTCTCAATTCTCCTTAATCTCATCCATCAATCCTTCATCTGCAGCGTTATTTGCTGCAGGTGAAGGATTGTCCTGATCTGGGATGTGGAAGCAGATGCAGGCTTAATGAGGTGTTACGGGATTTAATTTTAAAAAAACAATTTTAAGACATTTTTTTCTGACATTCATGCAAGAAATCACGTCAAACAAAAATGTATAACACCAAGCCACACACAGAGGCAAGTTAGATAAAATACAAAACCTTCATGAGCCTTTTGCAGAAGTTATAAACACACTTTATCTATTATAACAGCATGACAGCTGACAGCAGTTATATTATCAGAAAAAAAAAAAAACATTTTGGAGAATTTCTGCAACTATTTTAAACTTCGAGTTTTATGCAGAATAGCTGAAACGTGCTTGGAACAAATAAAAGCGGCACTAATCAGATATTTCCCCAAGGGTGAGTTTATTATAACTCCTCATCTAAGAGACCTGACGCATGAAGGTTTTTTGGTATTTGAGTGATGCTAGACTTTAAAGAGAAGCTTTTATGGAGGAATGATAATGACTGAAATTCCTCCTCATATTCTGATTTTTTATTAACAGGGATACGACAGAAAGATCACGGCGGTGGCGGAGTCCTTCAAACACTCTTGGCTACCTGAGCAGCATCTTCAGGATCTTTCCCAGACACACTCAGGAATGTCCGACTACTCTTCACAGAGACCTCAGAGAGCTTCAAGCGTGTCAAATAACCTTAATTCACCTGCAAGCTGCGGTCAGACGAGACTTCAGAATTATTCACAGCCGCAATTGGACACAAACAACTTCTATTTCTCACAGCAACACTGGGAGAGCAGCGTCATCCACAACCAACAAACTCAGAACTTGTGTGAAACCATTTCAAGTCCTCTTGTCAAAGCACAGGTTCAACTAACAGAAACACAAAGTGCTGTTTCGCAAATTGAATCCGACCCCACACAAACTCAATCATCTTCATACCAGGAGCAAAAGCAGGCCACCACCGCTCTGTTGGTTCAACAAGGAAAAACTACGTCAGCTAACAACAACACAGAAGGAAGCTGTTGCACTAAGGTAACATTAGAAAGTCGTAAAAGTTGTTTGCCTGCTGTCAAAACATCTTCCTCCACCTCCCAACACAGCCAAGAATCTTTTTCTGCACAAGCCAGTGAAGCCACGGCTGGACTGACTGCGGACGTCCAGGCGTCGAACATCCCCGTGCTGGATGATAGCACTGTACAACCTTTGCCACATAGAGAGGATTATCAGGACAGCAAGGATAAGATGCCAAATGATTTCATGAGTCAGAGCAGTAACTCTGAGACTTCTGACCATGCAAACAAATACCAGTCTTTCTTCTTGGCTGGTCAGCTTCAGGGCTATCCGTCAGCGGAGTGTCTGACGGGCGGAGTGAGGCCAGTGCAAAGCTGCCAGGAATACGCAGAGGACACCAGCAGCAGTGACGATGAAGGGAAGCTTATTATCGAGCTTTAAGTGAACATTTACATTTTTTTTTTTTTATTCCTGATGTATAGACGTTTTTTTAAGGCAGCATTTCTCTAGAGGCATAACTTATACCAACAGCTGGGTTGAGTTTGTGGGGAAGCCAAAGATCTGGCAGCTACATGAAGTTACAATCATTCAAAATCACAGACTGCATATTGAAATGTAAGGAGCAACAGCTGCCTCGGAGTGAAGCCAAAATATTTAGAGCCCCCCCGCCCTCCCCTGCTGAGTGGCTGCAGTATAGCTCGTAAACACTGCCTCCTCAATGTTAACAGGTGGGAACATGGGTCAAATAATACGGATAAAATACACATTAAATAAATTGTTGTCAAAACCCAGATTCAGTGTGATGGTTTGTTATTGTCGAGCTGATTTATGTCCAGAATACCATCACGCGGAAGTAGATCATCAGCTACAAGTAAACGTCGGCGTATGACTGGCGTTTTCTACTCATCCTTAACACTTTGATTTCGGGTGAGAGAGCGCTTTGCTGAGATCCGCTGTGATTTAACTTTGTTGTAGGGAGGTAGCTTGCCTTGACGCTACAAACACTTCTTAATCAATAAAAAAAGCTAAGCTACTGAAAAGATATTTGATTCCGAAAACAGCGACACTAACACAGTGCTATTTGCGTCGCAATTTGTAGTGACGCAACTGCCCAACACTGCAACACAATATGTCAGGGCCTGTCGTGGGGGGGTAATTTGGCTTCACTCTGTCCAATGAAAAGTGTGGAGAAGCAGTCAATGGTCAAACTATAAATATAAAAAAATATTTTAAATACATTTTTATATTTTTTTTCTCTATGAATATTTTATGAGATTAAAAAAAAGTGGAAACTAATGTTACATTCATGTCTAATCATACTATGGCTCATAAGTGGGAACAGCTCTTATAAGCTTGTTTGTTATAATTCAATGTCCGATAGTCAGAAATTTCACAAAGCCATTAAGACTTCCAGTTACATAAAAAATATTTCTAGAATGAATTATTAGGTCACTAGGTTTCAATTCTTATCAAAAAAATATCCTAATTGGTAATATTAGTCTCGATTTTGGTTAAAGCAACATTTTGGACAAATTTGGATTGTTGCAATTTAGCATCTCCGTGTGCAACTGCACTGTTCTAAAACACACATCGCATATAGCTATAGCCAGCGCCACGTCTATCTTGTAGCCAACTCTTTGGGGAAGCGCTCAACATGTTAAAGCCTGCTTGGTCACTCTCTCAGTTTCTCTTCTTCGCTTCATCCGTCACGTCCTCTTCTGTGTCTTTGCCTCATCCATTGTAACACACCGTACTGAAACGGGCTAACTGGTTTCTTTTTTAGACCGCAGAGCTCTGTAGAAATGTGATAGTTGCATAAACATCTGTGATGAACAGGGCAACACTTCCTAAGAAGGAAAAAAAGAAGATTTCATGACTCCGCTAAATTGGCATGATTGCAACATGACACATAAAGGGACTTGCCCTCGAGGCTTAAGTGTCAAAAAGCAATTCTGTGCGCTCTGGGTGTGAGTTAATAACAAAGGCAAATTATGTATTTTTATATCTATCATGCAAGTAATGTTAGACAAGAGGGTCACAGAGTTATCGCAATGTGACTAACAGGGAGCTACCGGCTAGTTTAGGCTAGTAAGCTTGATTTATATGTTTTTGGAGTATAGCTAAAGTAGGAATGGAAGACCCCCTATCTAAAAAGGTTTTGTTCAGGACTTATTGTCTCTTTGATTGTGATCATATGAATTCCTAAAAGCAGTCATCATTTAGCCTAAGAATACAGTGCGATCTTATTTGTGTGTTAGCAGGCAGTGTCTTGTTACCCACGCTCCCTCCTTTTTTTTTTACCTCTCTTTTTTTTCTAGGTTTTATGAGTGTTTTCAGCCACAGTGAGACACCTTCTGCTACATAACACAACCAACGAGCTTAGTTCTGCCCCAGAGAAATGCTGTACTATTTCCGTTCTGCTTACACATGCTGAATTTGCCATATTTGTGTCTCACATCCCACACCCACACTGTCTAAATTGCACTGTTAGAACCTTCCCAGACAGCACCTGTGTGAATGAATCATGTACACACACACTGCCAAATACCCATTAAGTTGATCACTGCTGTCAATCAGATCGCACAGGTGAAGCAGGCATTGGCTGGAAGGGCATGAGCCTTTTCTAAGTCTGTCTTGTGTGATGAATCACCAGCTATGCCAAGGAACAAGAAGAAACAGGAAATGTGATCTGCAACTCCACAGCTAAATGCTGACTTGCTTGTCAATCGTCAACCAATTAGTGGTCTTATAACCTCTTAAACTGGAGAGGTGTGTGTACATCTGTTCGGGCATGTTCGACACATGTATGTAAGTTAATTAACTGTTCAAGTCAGAGGAAAGTAAACGGCACAATGAGGTGCAACAGTTTACCTGATCAGGTTAAAAGCGGATTTATCATTGTGATACACATTCAATAGATATTTGGTTTAAATTTTCTAATTTTCTATCCTTGTTAGTTGTTACATATAGAATATGTAACAATAACAGAAAAAAACAAATGAATTCTTCTCAGATTTGTCGTCTTTTAATAAAAGAAAACAGGAATGTGAGAGTGTGAGTCTCATTGGTAATTTACTAATGCAGCACTTTTCTCACCTTCTGACCACTCAAAGCAATGTAACACTAGACCTATTTGTCACATTCAAACCAAGCAGCAAAAATGAAGCAAATGCAGATGAAGTGCAACTCGCACATCATTGAGAGTCTGTTGGAGGCTGGATGCAGTCGCACAGGAAGTCACATACACAACATTCAAAAATGACAGTTTTTAAAGCAGAAAGAACATGTTCACAGCCTGGTTAAAAAAAAAATGAATTGGTCTGATTAGGTCAGGTATCTAACGGCACACACCGTACAGAGGATGATCTTTTTTTTTTATAACTCATCAGTTTTGATTTCATGAAGGATAAGAGTTATTCAGAACGAAGCGCGTAGCTGACCTGACTGACGTGCAGGCACGGTGAAGCTGTTCGTCAGGAGGACCCGCTTCAGCTCTAACTCTTCGCCTGTCATTTGGTTGACTTAAAGTAAAGTGCAACTACGGTGGCTGACGAGGGAAATCGGCAATGGCCACATTGACATACATGAGGGAAACATGCAGCAAATTCAGAAACAATATTAATTCAAAAGCAGACCCAAGTCTCCAAATGAACTGCATCAGCTTAAATAAATTATATATGATCAGAAAACATCTGCATTAATAAAGATGCTGCATTCACACCCCTGCTGTTAATCCTACTTGTGAGCAAGTAAGGTTCAGTGTTTTGTCCAAGACATTACTGCATTGCTGCAACAAACGGACTGCAGGAGCTTATATCAAAACCCACAACTCTCATGGAAAGATGACAGATTGAGACACAGCCGACACTTTACTACTACATCTGTGTCAAATTTGTCTTTAAATAATAGGTCTATAGTTGGTTTTTACTTGATATTAAAACCCATGACCCTCTGAGATGGTGTTCTGACCATTTAAAAGGGTTCTCATAGTCTCTTTTGATCCTATAAGTAAAATTAGAGTGATGTAATCCCATTCAGGTCCTTCAAATTATGCTCCCATAACAATCAAACTGTGTGAGGATCAGTGTCAGTGTGCAGCTCATGGTCTGTACAGGTCAGTTCAGTATATAAAAAAGGTTAAACATTACGTCCTTTGTGCTGAAGATTAATGCTGCCTTGTCCAAAAATGCTGTCATAGCTTAATTCCCATATATATATATCATAAAGCATAATAACCATATCCTAGAAAAGGTAAAAATCTGAGTTTTATGCCAACTTTGTTTTTGATTCAAAACATATGTAAGTGTGCTGCACTGAGAAAAATCATGATACTCTTTTATTACACTGTTAAGATTTCAATGTAAGCATATTTTGACAGACCAGTTGTAAAGATATAAATCTCAATATTAGCCCATATGAACAAAACACTGCCTCAAAACACTCTAGGATACAGCCGAGGTTTCTTTTTGGAAACAGCTCAACGGCAGAAATGTACTGCAGACAAAGATGCTTTCCCTTCTGTCTTCAACTACTAGAAAGCTAGCAGAGAAGTTCCATGTGGCAACAAAAAAATTCAAGCGACGATACTAAAATAGACACATTTTACATAATGTTTAACACCAAACACAGGATTTTAAAGTCCTGCAGCATACGTTTAATCTCAGATTGTGGGCCGCAGTAGCTCAGTCTGTAGGAACTTGGGTTGGGAATCAGAGGGTCATCGGTTCAAGTCCCAGCACAGACCAAGCTGGAAATTGGCCAGGTAGCTGGAGAGGTGCCAGTCCACTTCCTGAGCACTGCCAAGGTGCCCTTGAGCAATGCATCTAACCCCCCACCACCAGCTCAGGAGTGCTCGCTGTGGGCAGCCCCCTCACTCTGAGACCTCTTCATTAGTGCATGTCCACAGGATCCTGTTCGTGTATTTTGGCGTATGTTAGTGTAGCATGTTAACTAAACAGAGTGTAAAAACGAATTTCCCCTCATGGGATCAATAAAATGATTATTATTATTATAAGATTAAGATCTAACTTGATTAAGTTACATATCTCCAAGACATTCACCCTCCTCCAGACTTCTTCAGTTCTAAGCAAACTTGTGGACAGACTGGAAATTTAATCCTCTGGCTTTGATGGTCACTTGGGAGTCATCAGCTAAGTGGTTGACCTATGGCCTATAGTCGTTAACAACCCCCCCCCCCCCCGGTTGTATATGGGTCCTTGGGGTTTCAACTGGGTTGAGAGACAGTGTTTTAGATTGGTGATATAGATGGTGTCTCAGACCACACCCAGTAAAGGGATGGATTTTACAACTTAACATAACTGGTTCTTTGGGTGTTAAAGAAGCCATCAATGAAGCCATCTCTTAACAGGGTTGGTTGTGTGAGACAGTTGGAACCCCAATGACCCACAGACAACCGGGGGTGTTAACGACTCTAGGCCAAACTAGATTAACGACTCCAACTAGGACAGATGACCGGCGTTCTCCTTGAAGTGTCGAGGGCCTTTAGAGTTTAGTTGAGGTCAGAGACAGGAGAGGTCTATAACCGTTATAATGTGTATGGCTTTTATGATTCCTGTACTGACTGTAGAGATCAGGTAGGCCTAGTCCAACATTTTTAAGCAGAAGGAAACAATTATATCTCTGTAGTCACATTAAAGATTAGATCTGTAATAATGGCTTCACCAACGTGAAGATCTACAGCACGTGGCCTCACTCTATGGTTACAATGTGCATGCCTTAACCCCGTCCTAAGGTCAATAGATTTCTATCTATAATGGAATGGACATGGCACGCTTGAACACAGATGTCTTCTATTTATGTCTTAATGAGAAGCTGGAGCTTGGTCTGTGCTTTTGTAACCATCTCTAATCTGATTAAATGAGCCATTGCCATGCACTTAATATGAACCGACTACAATGATTAAATCCCAATGGAAGTATAGCTCAATGTTATTTTGAGCCTAAGCTACAGTATGTTGGAATTCGGTTTGGTGATGTTGTAAGTAAATGTGAGATGGTACATCCTCTTCAGATATATAAGGGTGCTGTCAGGGATGCGTGATCTACAGGCCGCTGATGAGGTCAAGACGTGATTACGGTTGCTTATGTTATGGAAGAGCGGCTAAAATACATTAAAAAAGACTGGATGTCATACAGGTGAAGGCACTGAGAATATGTTGTTACGCCTTTCGTACAGCTCCAGTCCCCGGCTTTACTTAAAGAGATTTGGATGGGGGGTGGGGTGTGGGAACACCATTGTCAATTTGGTGGTAAAACTTTGCAAAGCAATATATTGTAAAATTAAGGAGATATCAAAGAGCATTCAGCAAAATCAGTGCTGAATGGTGCTTGGGAGCGGGGAGGTTGGAAAATGAAGAAAGTGGGTTTCCCGTTTAAAATGAGTGAGGAGATGGAGAAGCTGGGACTGGGAGGGTTGGCTCACAGGCGCACCGGCCAGTTATGGATTTTGCCAACACTACAAGTTGATTTCAGTATTTTGGAAAGCATAAAAACTCATGAGAATACTCCATATCTAGATATTTATACAGATGGAGCCCATACAAGGAGCAAAGAAAACACTGCTTTAAGATGCACTGGAATACACAATGTATCATTTGGACTTGCCTCAGAAGGCAAGATATGATGTAAAAAAAAGTTGTGGCAGAAATCCAAGACGGCTGCCATAGCGACAGAGTCCAACACTATAAGGACAACTTTGGCTTAATATATTTTGGATTTATGAAGGAATAAACTGATTGGATGTATTCAATGGACTATTGGCAAAACAGACAAGAAGAAAAAAGGATAAAGCACTTACATAACGTGTTTGACGATCCCACCAGTAGGCTGATATGAACTTCTTCCCCCCTGCCTGCTTGGTCATGATGTATTTTCTACTGAATTTACACCTCAGTGTACCTCAACTTAATACAGAAATATACCAGGGGACTGACAGGAAAAAGTCAGGGTGATGCATTTAGGCGTTTGCCTTCACAAATACTGCTCACCCTGAGAATGATAAAAACACTGTTAGACTTATCAAAGAAATGACATCTATCTGGACAAAGCTAGTAGACTTATTTGAAACGCTAACCAGAGCTAAAGACAGAAAGTACTTTCAGTGAACACTAAGGAACACAGTGTTTTAATGACATTTGTCTTCAATGATCCTCGTGCTGATGTTTGCAAGAAATTAGCTCGTTTGATCTGAAAATGATCAAAATATTCAAATAAGTTGTGCTTTGTAAATGGATGCAGCTGCGGGTGTTTCATCTTTTCTGGCATGTATAATTTAAAAGGGAGAAAAAACATGACTCTGAATGTATTATTTTATCAAATGATAATCACCACATCATTATTGTTGAAGCAAAGCAATGATATTAGGTGCAAAGTGGGGATGGAGCTTGAGAGTCCCAAAGCTTGTTCGACCACTGAACGAGCCCTGGAAAGATGCAGAGTGCTTAACTTCCTGGCAAGAATAGCCACTGTCCTCCAGTAGGTAATAGCCAGGTGGAGGGTTCAAGGCCTGGTAGGATATGGGCTATTGCACAAAGCTTTTTTGTCGAGAACTGAGCGCCGGTACTTACAAAGACATATAAAATCGGCACAGATGGCCTGCATTTGTATGCAAGAAAAAAGCTTGTAGTAGTCGGGACGGTGCCGGTTTCCTGGAACTTTTATCCTTATGTGGCTTCCATCAATGGCACCAGTACAATGTGAAGACGCAGGACTCTGTGCCAGCTGAGAGAGACCTTCAGCAATGACTCGGGGTTCTTGTAGCATTGGAAAATAAAATCATGGATGAGAGTCTGGCTTTGATGTCACTGCTGACTCTGTGAATAATTTTGTGGACCATACTTTTGGGAAATGCTGAACCCACCACTGAAAGCAACAATCAGTAGGCCAAGATGTATAGAAAAACAAGGACTTGCATTTCTCTGCCCCAGCCGTAGTCTGTATTTAAACCATCTCAGTGTGCGTATTATGAAGTGTTTGTACACCTATTCATGGAGTGTAATGATGGTAGAGTTTGAATGAGGAGCTAAAGCAATGTCCAAACATGAAGCACAGGTGTAAGATGATTTTCATGGGGTACATGGATGAAGAAGGTGTTTGACTTTGCCAGGTGATTAGAGGGTTAGACCTACTGTTACGTTGTTAATTTTGTTATTTAGAATCTTCTCTGTTTTATTTTAAATACATCTATTATTTTTATGTAGCCTACATAATATATTAATATGTAAATGGGTATATATTTGTTAATGGGTATGTGGTCTTACACACATGTCTAGATATATATAAAGTTCTCTTACTTTCTAGCTGCCCACTAGGATTAAAAGAGACCTAACTGGAGTTTGGAGTAAACAATTACGTTATTCTTATAATACAAGGAGGGCACTGCAGTATTATCTCAGACGATGTGCAAGGGTATGAAGGAATTTAGATCTACTCAGGAAGAGTATGCTACAGGTAGACCCTCTGGGATCTCTGCCAGCTCCAATCAAATACTGCACATTTTAAAAGCAACTAGAAGACAAGAGAGAAAATCATGTAAATAAATATTACATGACAGCACTTCCTCCAATAGGTGTCTCTTACATGTACATTTAAAAGGTCTAGGAAAAAATTCCATCTTGTGTTTTCCTGAAAACTTTTCCTTCATCTTGACGGAAAATATCACGAGGCCAAGGAAAGATCAAAGAGAAAGGAAGGAAAGGAATCTAATCTGAACTAGAAAGACCTCAGTACACAGGTGAATAACCAAATACAACCAGCTTGTTGTTTGTTTCTCATTACATTTGTATATGATCACTGTAGTGTGGAGCTGGATGGTATTCAAACCTGGTATTATACTTCATTGCCATTGATTAACTTTCACTGGACTATGTATGGATGTTACCTGATCTGCCATCTTTGGACAGGACATAACCCTGTAATTTTAAAGAAGAATGTGCAGTTTGTTGAGGCACTTTACAGTCCAATGAGTTTTAACAACAATGGCTTGGTCACTATGTTTTGAAGTCTCGAGGTGGATAATACTGTAGCACCATGAAGTCAACTGAAAAAAAAACAGTGATGACATTCATGATATGTTTATTAGCACAGCAACATGGATGTAACTTTGTCCTGATGTTCCAGCTGTTTGGATCATATTTTAAAATTTCTTCACAAACAAAAGATGGATGGGGTGGGCAGCTGTGGCTCACTGGCAGAGTCGGTCATCTCTCAACCGGAGGGTAGGGGGGTTCGTTTCCCAGCTCCAGCAGCTATGTGTGATGAGTTAATACTGTAGGACACTTAACAAAGCAGCCTCTACCATCAGTGGGTAGAAGGGTCGGTATGACATGCAGTGTAAATGTTCTTTGTGTAGTCAGAAGACTAGAAAAGCGCTAAACAAGCTCATATCTATTTACCGTTCCATTGTCATGAAATTTGATAAAATGGCCATTCATGCTCCCCAGAGGATTATCCCTACCATTAATGCAAAGGATTATGGTCCAAAGGTGCAAAACATAAGGTCCAACTTAATGTGCAAAAAGGGTATATCTTTGCAACATGCAGACTATTATGGCGTCTAGTCCGCCTTCAGTCAGAGAACTACATGCAAAACAGCCCTTTCAAGAAGAATTGTCGAAGGTTATAAGGTTGTGTATCTGGTGGTGGTGATGAAACAGATCCCATCCAAGTAAAAAAAGCTCCCCTATCTTCTCTTTCAAAGCTTGTAGGAGAGCCTCTAGTTGCTCTGCAGATCTAGAGCCAGTGTATGTTGTTTTCATTTGGGCTGCTGGAGAAAGATATTTGTTAAACATGCCAGACTCTGTGACGAAGCCGATTACCCGAAGGCTGCTAATCAACTGTTTTAATTTTGCTTACCTTATTTGAGAGCTGAACAGATGCTAACAGTAATCTCACTTCGTGGGGTTCATTGTTAACCGAGGTCTCTTCCATCACAGCAGCAGGTCAATCCCTCTTTTTTTTTCTTCTAATTTGAAACAGTAAATACATTTTGAGGGAAAACATAAACTGCCGGAAATGTGGCTTGAAACAGCTTATGTTCATTTTTAACACTGTGTAGGTGTGGCAGCGTAGGTTTATTGACATCTCCCTCGATTTGATTGACATCGCTTCAGCTCCAAACAAAGCAACCGCACACAAGACAATCAGCATTGTGTAGGCCTGTATGTTTGAGATGTCCGAGTCACAATCAGAAGAATGATTGACTTACGTGAATAGTTTTGAGGTGGATTATTTACTGCCTTTATTTCTTGTCTGCAGTGAACATCCTTTAATAACTCATAAATCATGATGACAGAAACACATTTAATGCATTAAAGGTCCAATATGTAACAATATGACATCATTATATATCATCAGACATTATGGAAACATGCTGTGTTGAAGTGCTGGCTTCTCTGACAACAACGCAGCAGCCAGTATGCGCTTCTTCTAAGTTTCCATTCCCCCACAAGGGGACGTTTTTCCACTCGATTTACCGGTAGATATTTCCGTCCCAACCCTCAGCTATGGTCATGAGCTATGGGTAGTGACCGGAAGAATGAGATCGTGGATACAAGCGGCCGAAATGAGTTTCCTCTGGAGGGTGGCTGGGCTCAGCCTTGGAGATAGTAGGGTGAAGAGGTCAGACATTCGGTGGAAGCTTGGAGTAAAGCCGCTGCTCCTTTGGGCATCTGATGAAGATGCCTCCTGGACATCTCCCTTTGGAGGTTTTCCGGGCAGGTCCAACTGGGAGGAGACCCTGGGTTGGACCCAGAGTTCGCTGGAGGGAGCCGATCTAGCCCGTGAACGCCTCGCAATCTCCCAGGAGGAGCTGGAAAACATAGCTGGGAAGAGGGAAATCTGGGTTGATTAACTGTGTCTGCTAACACTGTGACCTGACCTCGGAAAATGGATGGATAATTCTACCTGACCTTAAAAGCTTCTGCAATTTTCTTGTAAGCTCCATGACCTGAAAAGGGTAAAACTAGGAAAAATATTTGAGATGAAGAGATAAAGTGAAGCTTTTGTGTCAGCCACATGACAACCTGCATGCACATTGACTCTATGGTAGAGGGGGCCACTGCACCACCCATTTCATACGCTATGTGTCAGCATTATATATTGGTCGTTTAGCTAATGTATGAAGGATACTGCTGATATATTTCATCATGAATTCATGGATTAATTTATTAATACATTTATCATAATTCCTGTCTCCACAAAGCATTCATACAACCCTAAATGATTAAAATCTGTAAATTTGCCTGCAACTATTCATTGTGGTTTCTTGTTGATTGAGTGCAGATGGTGTGATGGTAAAACCAACAGCATATCATTTAAAACATGAGTACTAATTTGTAGCACACACCAACATGTTTGTTTGTGAAATAAAAAATGTTCCCCTACCTTTGACATCTCCAAAGGCACGAAGCACTTTCTGGACTATTAAAGAGCCGTGCATGTAAGGTGGTAGTTAGCTATTAGTGTGTAATCTTCAGCTGCAGCCTTTTGTTTGTTGGTCATTGCATTTTTTTGGGTTTGTTTCTCCTCTAATTTTCCTTCTTGTGAACATCAATGAGGCCTTCAGGGCAATGGGGAAAGAAAGAAAAAACAAGCATGGAATAAAATGGTTTTATTATACTCATAGTATACTCACAGGGGCGGCTCTCAACTGGAAGGTCAAGGGTTCAATCCTGCAGCAACATGTCCTTGGGCAAGACACTTAACCCCGAAATGCCCCTGCTGCTTCATCGGAGGCATATGAGTGCATGTGAATGGGATTAGTTACTTCTGATGGTCTCACTAGCAGCCTCTGCCATCAGTGTGTGGAGTAGGTGTGACATGCTGTGTAGCTCAAATCCATTTGTAAAAATAAAATGTTGGAAGTTTTAGACTGTCAGAAGATAATAATCAGCTAGGCCCTTTCTTGAGTTGAGAATATTAGGGATCCAAAAGCCATTTCCAACTGACACTTTCAACTGTCAACCCTTCAACTGATTTTATAATTACAAACCACAAACCCAGAGCTACTTTACAACAGAGAGTTTATTAAAACGTTCATTAAAAACCCCAGACAGCAGAAGTCTGGCTAACCACCAGCTGGCACAAGAGCGGAGCCGGGCTCTCAGCCAGTGAGTGAGAAGAAGAGTGATGGATGGACACATCAGGGTTCTCTTTGTGGTGAGACATGTTCAGTGGTTCACATCCTCTTAACCTCGGGTGATGGAGACACACAGATTTAGGAATAGTAGAACTTGTACAGAACACTGTTTGGTATGGGATGGCTTCCAAGAATACAGCACCAACAGCTTACAAAAGCACGTATGGATTGATTAGCCCCACACATGACGTTATGTTCGTCCAAGTTTCAATTTAATGTACGGTACAGTATGTAATGTCCAGAACACATCGCATGGGAACAGGTTGTATTAAGTCTTAGCAGCAGCAGTTCTCTGGAAGGTCACTGAGTAGGCCTATCTCCATGCACACAAGAGTATAGAAGTTGGCAAATTCCTCAAAAGTTTAATATCTTTGGACTAAACAATAAGACACTTTTTTTATGCAAATAGAAAAAGCTAAAATGTGTATCGTGTCTCATACCATCTTACCAACAACCTGACTGAAAGGCAGAGGCGCTGCTTGTCAACAGGCAAGGCAGGCAACTGCTTGGGGCCCCTGACCAGTAGGGGGCCCCAAAGCAGCGGCTGAAAATGTGCCAATTTTGGAACGACAGTAGGAAACCTCCCTAAGGACGCCACATCTGATAGCACTTACTCTCATTGCCCTGCTGAACACTGGTTGGAGGACCCCCCAGTTGATTTTTGCCTCGGGCCCCAACAGAATCGCCATTGTTAAAAGGGCCTGATTATGAGTCTGTTCCAACACGGTCTGATGCACTTCCTACCACAGCTCCAGTTTCAGTTTTTCAAATGAATAATGAAATGTAAAGGGTGAAACTGTCCGATTCAAGACAAAATGTACTCTATCATAACCCTACTTTATTCCTATTTCCCTGCAGCCCATTTACAGTATCAGCTCATACCATACCTCCATTATGTGTGTACATAGATATAAGATATAACCTTCCTCCTACATTCATAGATCGTAATTGCTGTCGTTTTTAAAATAAAAGAGTAAGAGATAAAAATGTAAAGCTGTAAAACCATGTCAGAATAAATGTCAATTATTAATTACAGGTCAATAATATTAAACCTCATCATTTAAAGGAACAGCACAATGCATCTCATGTCACAAAATACAAAACTTGCACCTCTTACATGACTTCCATTTCAAAGTCGGGTCTTGAATTCAAATTTAAAACGACAAATAGTATTGTTGGTCAGACCGATATGATATTAACATGTGTGAATATTTCTGGCTGTTGCTGCATAATGCTTAGCAATTGATCAAGCAAGTTGACGGCCGCCATAGGGTGAACAGTTTCTATCTTTGCACATTGTTGGTGTAATGATTAGAAAATGTAAATTCATATGTGTTTCTGAAATGCAATTGCAGTACTGACAATTTTTGTAATTTTTTAGAACTGTTTAATTCTGTGTATAGGTAATTTTTTCTGTACAATAATATGAAGATTTGTTTTTATCAAGAAATACATCTTTATTTCCTCATACATACAAGAAACAGACTGAATATACAGACAGTCACTCTAGCTTCTCACTGAGGTTGGTGAATGATTCAGTGCAGAGTCAGGTGTGTTTGTGGCTGATTGGCCTTGATTAAAACCAGGTGTGGGGAACTTTAGTGGTCTGTGCTGACTCATTATCTCACATTTAGAGGTAGTGAGAGGGTCTTCCTGTGTTGTCTCTTGTTGATTGTGTGTTCAGAAACACAAACGAATAACTTTCTGTGTATTGCTCTCTCAGTAAATAACTTTGGGAGCTGGGTAGTTTTGTTGATATACCCAAGCCTTTTGTGTTAACTATAAAGGCAGCCTTTGTTTTTGTGAATTGTTTTCTGGGTCACCTGGACAATTTAGTTTTGAGTCAGCTGCTTGGCAGCAGTGGTTGAGTTAGTCATTTTCGATGTATTATTTATTTTAGAAGTGTCCCTCCCCCTCTCCAATCTATCGCTTGTGATTTTTGTGGTTGTCCTTCCTGACACCCCTGGGTCCACACCTGTGTCCCACTTCCCCTTTTCCTGACATATACAAGTGTTTGCTCTAGATTTCCAATGATTTGATTTAATATTGTCTGTCCCTTGTTAAGACGTACTCTATTAAGAGAAGTGAACAAAGCTTGGGATTACAATTAGAATCAGCACGTCACATAAAGGTGCAGGGCAATTCAAAAACGGGCAGCAAGAAAAAGATATGTTTTCGGGTGATAATCAAAGAAGGCCTCTGGTTTAAATGTTGTTTTTTAATAAGGTTTTTTGGGGCATTAAGCAAGTGTGTGGGAATATCTTGTTCTTCTTGCTAAAATCAGAATCAATAATACTTTATTTATCTCTCGGGGGTGGGGGGGGATTAAGCGAATGAAGGTGTTTTTTGTGTGTGTGTGTGTGTGTGTGTGTGTGTGGCACGTAAGCAAAGGGGTGACACTACAGTGATAACACTCTCATTTGCTGACGTATGGAGATTGAGAAATGTTGTGACAACTACTCAGAGGTCTGATATGGATTTGGGTGACACCCTGGTTCAGTGAGTATAGCGCTGTTGCCTTGTTGCAAAACTAGTCTGGGATTGGTTTCGTGTTTGGGTGATCCAGTTTTTCTCCCACAGTAAAAGACACGTGTGTTACTTGAATTAGAAACTCCACATTGCCTGCAGGTGTGTGAAGTTGTTTGTCACTTATGATCAGGACCTGGGTGAGACCTGCCTCTTGCACAATGCCTGATGAGATAAGCCCTCTACAATTCGAAACAAGTTTAACAAGTTAAAGTCAGCTGGAAGTGTGCTCTCTCAGCCCTGATTCCCACATAGCTAATCTAGTTTACTTCTACTTCTAGGTAATATATTGTATTTGCTACAGCCCAAAACACCAGGGTCCTCACTTTCCACATATCAGAGATTTAAAATAAAAGCGAGAGGGGTCTAAACTGTGTTTAATGCAAAAGTAAACAACACATACCCAATAGAGGCCGACATATTATCAAGTGCTTTTTTTCAACTGCCAGACTGGCTCTGTGCCAAAACCTTAAAAATGTAGTCTGCGTCTACACACGTCATGAAGGTCCGTCAGGTTTAGGCTTTGTCATGGCAGACATTTTGGCTTGAAACAGCAGGTAAGTGTTCAATGTTTAATCTGTGACTTTCAGAGTAGATGTCCATAGATGTCGCAGCTGAAGCACCAGTCTCTCAAACCAAAACAAAGCTGTAACTTCATCGCACCGTTTCCACTCCTCCCCAACCACCTCCCTTAGTGTTCAGACCGAGTGCGGCCATTTCTACGACTGCCCACAGTTTATTCGGTTCTTATTTATTTGAAGTATTTTAGACAAAAAAAAAAAAAAACAATCTGATCTTCGTTTGCCCAAGTCTGTTGGTTCTCCTTGGTCATAATGCCTCTACTAACAGCGTCCCGTAATGGGCGGGGCCGTCCCACTTCAGGGCTAATGGTCAAACAGGGACTGAAAAACGGTCAGTCCCAACATGCCATTAATGAGTTGCATGCTCTGAAACAACAACAAAAAGTCAGTCATTTCATTTAGATTATTTAGCTTTCCTGCCTATAGCTGTCTTAACCTAGCTGCCTACCAGAGCACACTTTGCTTCAGTCATGAGTGGAGTCTTTGACACGCTAATGCTAACGAGCTACCCCTACAAGAATTGCAGACAAAAGCAGTATTATGCTGTTATGATGGTATTAAGCCTGACATGTAGCCTAAAGAAAACCTTTTTCTGTAGACCTTTTCATCTTTGGAACTTTAACAGGACTGTGATCTATTTGTTGTTTGGCAGTGAGCTAGCATGCAGTACTAACATCCTGGAATTGAAGCAGCTGAGAGATATTCAGCTATCATTAATTTACTATCTACATATTTTCTTTTCATCCAGAAGATACGCAGTAAAGCCTTTTGTTTGAGTTACAATTTGTGTTCACCAAACGTATGCGTGTTTGATTCTCCTCTTTTACCTCTGTCCTGAGAAAATAGCTCGTGCTCAGAGGAGCTTAGTTGTAGCATAGGGAGTTAGCTTAAGGAAGCAGGTGTTCTGTGGCCTGTCAATAATATAAATTACACACGGGCCCCTTTTTCTGTGACGGTTCAAAAGGTCTGATGGGAAA
The DNA here is from genome assembly GCF_963930695.1 of Labrus bergylta. Lineage (NCBI taxonomy): Eukaryota > Metazoa > Chordata > Actinopteri > Labriformes > Labridae > Labrus > Labrus bergylta. The sequence continues at coordinate 27,897,527 of NC_089199.1, forward strand.
ACAACAAACCACCTTACATAAGCAAAAAAAAAAAAAAAAAAAAAGGCAGGAGGAAACAGCTCAAAAGTCAAACACACACATTTACACAGCTGAAGCTCAGTTCGTATCAGTTTCGTTGATCTGTATATTTTATCTCTGCTAGATCTTTAAAGCTCACTTGAAGAGTTTTAAACCAGTTATGAAACAGTGTCAAATTAATACTGATGCATCTTTAGAAGCTACAAAAGGAAAAGGGCCAATCAGTGGCAACATAGATAATGCGATGGTCAAAATTTTGCATGCCGGGGGTTTGCAGGGTAAAGTAGGTGTCAACGTAAACTACAACATGCTGCTGAAACCGCCGTTTTCATTTCCACATTGATCCACAATGATTGATACATTTGACATAAGTACAGTTTTGGTTTTGGTATCTTTGAACAGAGGTAGGCTGGCTATTTCCCTCCGCTTCCACTTTTTGCGTTAAGCTAAGCAGATGGCTTGAACATATTTAGCATACCATCATGCAAGTGGCTTCAGTGTATCCCTTAGAGGGACAGAGAATGTGAAATTCCCAAATGGCACTAAGTGGATGTGGATGGTGCGCAAATGTGCAAATAGATTGGAATTTGAGAAAGTGCCCTAGAGTCCTGCTATTGGTGTTTCCCATTTAGTGCGTCAACCCCGCACTATTTGTAAAATCTTGACAATGCCTGACAAAGATCTGTGAGATGAAAACGTTGCTTTTTTTTTTTTTGCTTGCAATTAAAGTATCTGGGAGCTTTTAATACAGTGTACTGATCCTTTGTTGATTCATGCCTTTCCGTTTGATTTCTGATTCAGCACCTGTGAAAGTTTTTCTTCAGGTGTGCACATTAAACCAGTATGAGTATGTCCTTATTGAATTAACCATAACTTCAACATTATCTCCGACTCACTTCTTGCTCATGTCATCTGAATGCGTGAGCTATAAAAACTCTACATAACACCCACTTTGATCGTTGTTGTTTGTGGTTTGCAGTCAGAGCGTGATTAATGCTGATGCTGCAAACACTTCATTCCTCAAAGTGGCAGTGCAATGACTTGGGCTCACGAGAAGGGAAGGTGGAAATACCTTTACTGTTATTCATCACAAACTGTGTTTAGTGAAGGCAGGATCTGACTCAGGAAAAAATTGCATCGGTCTGGGTTAAAATAGTAACACACATCTGTATATATGGCCCATCGTGGCACAGCTGGGTATCTGCTTGCACATAAATGGATACAATCCATTTTAAGTGGTATTTGGGTTTATTAAAGAAAGCAGTGGAGACATGAAGATGGGAAAATATGTATTCCCATTGTATTTATGAGACCTGATATTGTTATTTTTTTATGTAATTACAACAATGATAAAGTGTTTCACTTCAAGGGATTACTTTACCCATTTGCATTTGGCTTTGTTTCATTAGAAACCTGGTCGTGCATCCAGCCCTCATTTTCCCCTGAGACAGGAACCACCTGTAGTTATTGTCTGAATAGTAGCCTCTGATGATGCAAAAATCTTTATTTTGCGTCATCGGAGGCTGCTTTGGTCAGAGTGGGTCGCTAGTTCATCGCTAGTTCCTTATGTTTTTAACGCCCATGGTGGTGTTGATGGGTGGGGGGGGGACCTCACTCTTAGAATCTAAACGCAACATCCGCCATATTGCTTGGTAGCTACGCTAACAGGCTCTGTGGAGACAGATGAGAATAACACAAGTATGATGATAGTATGTTTCAACTTCAAACTGATATGGACGAAGGGCATTTTGAAGGTCTTGTGCTCGAACCGTGTGTCTGTGGCTATCTCTACGAGCCGCAACATAGCAACGAGTAGCTGAGGCTAATGGAGGAACAGGGGGCGGCTGCTGCAGCCTGTCGGCGGCGGTGAGGACGAGGAGCCAGGGCGGGCTTGAGCTGGGGCGGAGCTGTGCATCCTGGGAGTTGTTGTCTATTAACCACATGAGCCAAAAAGCCACTTTATGCCTTTTCTCGGTCAAGAAGGCACCAACTTCAAAATGTATTTCACATTTCTAGCACATATATGACCCAATTTAAATACAGATTCATGTTTCAACTGGTGAAGCATCCCTTTAAGTTCTGCTATATTGAAAGAGGGTTCTTTAAAATGTTCCAAACATTGAGTCAGAACTTGATTGATTATGATTTTCAGACCTCTTATATTATATTATATTCTGACTTATATGGGAACGGGAAAATTGGGAAAATGACACGTAAATAAGCAATATAGAAGAAACATCGGTAAGTCTACAAAATGCTCTATCACGCCAATGTACCTGTATGTTGTCCCACTTGGCAATTATCTGACTATATATATATTTGTTGCCACTTTTGACAAGGTTAGTCAATTGAATAAGTATTGTCATATCCTGTTTTAATTTGGTAATTACCCATGTCTCTGTTTTGCAGTTCCTGCTCCTCGTGTTTTCCCGCCTTGTGCTCCCCTGCCCTAGTTGTCCTCACCTGTTATCCCCTGATCGTCTGTGAATATAAACCATGTCTGTCCTCCCTCATGCTGCAATTTCGTTGTGTGTTTCCTCGTGTCGCCTTGCTCCAGACTTAAAATCACAAAAGTTTCAACTTCCAGGATATTAGTATTTATCGTGTATACAGGGATATAACATAACCAGGTTTCTCTGTGTGCATGTACACCACATATCCCGGCTATGATCAAAACCAGGATAAGGCTAATAACAGGGATACCCAAGTCCATGTAAACGTGCTCATTGGTAAAGGCTGATGGATCAGTCATCACATGAAAACATAATCTCTGTCTGTTTAACTTTGTGATGAATAAATTGACACAGAGTAATCCACCATTCTGTCATCATCAACCTTAATATTGGGGATATGGGCTCAGTACATTGAAGGGTTTAATCAAGTATTGATCATTGTGGTAAGGAACACACAGGTTCAAAGTAATTACTTTTTAGAGTCAAACACGGGTCAAGTGTGGGGCAGGTCTTGGTGGGCCCTATTCCAAGTGTTTTGCTAAGATTATTGCCCTGCTGATTTATGTGGAATGGGGCCTCTAATTTCAGGTTGCCGTGCTTTTCAAGGTAAAACATTCCACCGCAACAAGAGCTGCACTTACTCCACACATCATTACTTCTGTGTGGTTTTTGACAAAACATCATGAGGCTCTAGAGGACGACCCAGGCTGACAGAAAATGTATGCAGGTGAAGATAAGATCTACAAATCCTCCATTAGTGAAAATGCAGCTCTTAAATGATGATGGACTGAGGCAGTACTGGTTTGTGAATGCAGAGCAGGCTATAAACCAATTAGATTTCAGAGCTTACACTTAGGTTCCGGGCCCATATTTAAAGCCCATTTAGAAGTTAAGTCCCAGTGCAGAGGGTACTTATGTCTGACTCTTAGAGAGACTGTATTTCATTTGAGACCCGGAGCATTAAGTTAAGTTGTCCCTCTGTGACCTTAAACAAACAAACACAGTTTTGCATTATCTCGTGTATTTCATGAAATGTCCCTTTTACAGAAAAGGCAAACTCACCTAAGATTGCTGATATTCTAGATAAGTTTAAACGATAAGACAAGCTATATTTAATGTCTCTGTGGGGATATTTGGACCCGACTCTCTCCTGCAGTTAGACATGAGGCTACATGTGTCAGCTGTGCCGCATCCTGCAGTGATGCAGGGTAAAATAACACCAAGCGTGGGATTTCAGGCGTGAGATATGCATAAGGAATTTCAGTCATCCAAAACAACCAGGCAGCTTTTTTTTAATTGGTTCCATTATTCCACTTTGAGTTTACCTTCATAGAAACTACAATTCTAAAACTTTCTGCAAGCCCAGCAAAGTCAAAGCAGATGGCTGTTCAACATGAGTCTGGTTCATAGGAACCACTGGAAAGCGAAACAAGATCCGCACGGGAAGAAGCTCCCGTTTGAAGGCTTTATTAACAAGTGACGTTTCAAGCCAACATGCTTTTCCTCAGACTTGAAGGTGTATTTTGTGAGTCGCCATCTTAAATAAACATCGACAGACACGGCTGAAATTCATTGTTTACCAATTAAGGTACTTCAAATAAATAAATAAATCTTGAAATGGGTTGTAAAAGTCGTAGACCGCAGGGCCAAGAGGACGCCCTGACAATTACCTCAGTCACCTTGTTCAATCCTCAGAACTCAGCATGAGGCTCTCTCCCAGGATGTGAGTTATCTGTGGAAGTGTTTGCTTTGCTTTGCTTATTCAGAGACAAAACGTCTGAGAACTCAATCGTAATTCACAGTCTAATGTTAACACAAGAGTCATAGGAGATGTCTTGTTTACCTACAGGATGTTGTTAAGCTCTTAGCAGTTGTTTGATCCAGTGGTTAACTGTGTGTGTGTGTGGGGGGGGTATTTGGTGTTATAATGCCAGCAGACAGATCTGCAGTCACACTTGATTTTATATCTATCAGTTGCCCTATAAACAGTTCATAATTTTATTTCTTGATGAGATAATTGTCAGTGTGTCCTCTTGGCCCTGCCGTCTACAACTTGTACAACCGGGTCCCATTTCAAAATTCAACTTGAGCACCTTCAGTAGGTTGTATTTTTCATGTCCTGTATTTCAGCCGTCTGTTGGTTCAGCTTTTACTCTTTGATTTTGAAGCAGTTTGGCTCTAAGTAAATAACTTTCATTTTGAAAATGAATTAACTAATTTCCTCACAGGATAAACTTGATCGTGATTGATGTTGTTTATTCACTAATTGAAAAAGAACCTACTTAGTTTTTGAATGTTGACAAATTTAAAACAAAATAGTTTCTGTGATAAGAGACGATTAGGAACTCTTTCATATGAAAAAATGGTTGTTTACATTCTCCCACTGTTTTCTGTTATATTCAGTGACCAATAAGAATGCAGCAGAAAAATTTAGAGCTTCACTATAGTTTTTCAGAGGTGAAAAAAATGAACAGGAATATGCATGAGGTAAGCAAAATATCAATGAATATGTTGAACATATACTGTATGTGTGAATGCAAATGGGATTAAGATTTACTTTCATTGAGCCGGTGAGGGGAAATTCTGTTTTTACACTCTGTAAGCCATGCAACACACACATAGGCTGAAATACACACACATGCACAAACAGGATCCTATGGACCTGCACTAATGGAGAGATGTCAGAGTGATGGAGCGGCCCCCAGCAGGCGCTCCTGAGCTGGTGGTGGGGAGGGGGTTTATAAAGGCAGAAGCTGTTATTATAAAGCCATATTTTACTTTGCCCCCCATCTTTGGTTACCTTGCAGGCCTTATGATAACATCCTTTTTCACAGTAAGGCCCCTGAGACCCTCCCCTCCTCCCGTCTATCATGGAACATTTCACACTGCGATGAAAAAGTATAAACATCAACTTCAGGGGCAGGCTGTCCTTGAATTTTCCAGAAAGTAGACTACATATGTGAAAACCGTTTTGGACTAAACTGTACAAAGAGCACATCTATGTTAAGGCCTTACAAAAGTTACCTGCAACAACCTGCAGTCAATGCATGAGTCAAACTCTAACTTTTGCGAGCCTAACTGCAAGCCGGAGGAGCTGCACATGCTGTATTTTGTCTTAACTTCCCCTGTGGCTGCAGTGGTTTTTACAAACACAATTGTATTCATTGTTTAATTGTAGACTACTTTTATTGTACTTTCAGATAGACAGTTCCTTCATTAACCTAATAAAGAGTTACAACCCTTATTGTATGATGTAGAGTCACCAGTTTGATGAAGTGTCAAAGCATGTTTTATAGGCTAAATCTGCAAAACTAATTTAGAACTATTTTATAGCCTATCTTAGTTTACTGTGTTTAAAAAAAGACAGCACAGTTGAATTAACCATAATAAAAAAATGTAGCCGAATGTAGCCGAAGTCATGTTAATTCTGTTATTATAAAGAAATCGACTACTTATTCAATTCTAATTAGATTTAATTTGGAAAATGCTGCCACAACGCTGTTTCACTTTTTTACCTCTGGTGTACCGGAAGTACGCAGCCAGAACGGCAACAGGGAGACTTTGTTGAGTAAGTGGTTGTGCGCGGAAAGCTTTTATTCTGAAAATTGTTTCCGGAAACAAGCGTAATGTTGCTGCTGACTTTTCTTTTTTTTTTTTGCTGAGGAGAGAGTTCATAATAAACCTGGGTCCGGTCCGACAGAGGCAGGCAAACGCAGAAGAGTCAGCAGCGCATCTCCACAGCGGACACCTGATACTCTGTCGGGACTCACCTCACCTCAGAGAGGCAGCAGCGACTTCGAACAACGGGCACATTTGGACTTCTTCATTTTTTTTGCAAATTTGTTTTGTTTGTTTTTATAACTTGAAAAGTTTTTTTGGGGGGGGGGGGGAAATAAATCGTTTTCCTTTTTTTTTTTTTTTTTTTTTTTTTTTCAATTTCTAATGTTTCCTGTGTGATGGCTATCGTGTCATCAATTGATATTGGAGTTTTGCTTCTCGTCGTGGTGGCAGCATCTTTGGCGAATGGTGAGTCGTATGATGCAGGACCATTTGTTGCTCTTTTATAATGTGCTGTGTTTACTCCAAATGACAGGCAGGTTGTTCACATGATAGTAACGACAGGATGGAGAGACACAAATGAAGCAATAAGATTAAAGGCCATTATAACCCTGTGAAAAAGACCTGGAAATGTAATAGGCATTTAAGTACAGAATAAGGTGTAATTAAGGATGTCTACAGGACCTATATGTATACTTAATAGCAGCAATCCTGTTACAGTATAGGGCAGTGCTTCTCAACTGGTGGGTCTGGACCCAAAAGTGGATCGCATGCCGAATGTGTGCCTGTAAAAATAATCTATGAAGCGCTTTTTAAATATGTTTAAATTTCTTCTGAGGTCCAAACTGCACATTCTTTCAAAGCATAAAATGAATTTTTAACAGCAGAAATGTGGGTCTCAGTCTTTCATGAAGTAGACGCTGGTGGGTCCTGTGGCTAGATTAGTTGACAACCACTGGTCTAACGGGTTTTAACGCAATGGACTATTATTTCCGACATGCATTCATCAAGCCATTCCTGTCAGGTGATGTTCTGTTAAGGTAGCTTGATAGGCTTTTTATGCCTATGGTTCAGAGATGTGGATGTGGATTAAGTCAGAAAGGGAGAGTGGAGAATGACATGCACTGTTGTTAATTTACTGCTCTGTGTGCCTTTGAATTGCCCCCCGGGGACAAAAAAAGTTTTTTGAATTGAATTGATTTTAGGAAAGGAGCCCCAGGTGGGATCTGAACCCGGGTCGCCACTAGGCTACCAGGGCCCCGCTGTTAGTTGATTTAATATGATTGTCATAAAGTCTTGAAGAAGTACAGATGTTGAAAAATATCCATCACAGTGAAATGAACCCTAAATGATGGGTGGACATTAGGTCTTCTTATGCGTTCACATCTGATTTCAACCTGTAATCAACCAAATTTTGAACGTTGAAATCACGACTAGTGCTCACTGGGATGTTTTAACACAGATCAATGAACTAGGTATCTTATCTTTCATTTAATTCTATTTACACACAACTTACACAAATAATGAGAGAAGAAATATTTGACATAAGAATGTGAGGGCTAATTTCCTTGTAGGGTGGTATTCCTCAGGCAGAATAACAAAAGCAAAAGGACATATTGTAGCAGTGAGTACATTATTAATACACAATATCTACATATTCCAATTTGTATAACTTAAAAAAGAAGGACACCATACTCAAGAACAGTACAGTACTTCAGTTCATCCTAATGTTTGAATGAATCCATAATTGTAACTATTAATCACATCACTAATTGTGATGAATAGAGATTGTAAAATAATCTCTTAAGTAGACCTGTAAATTAAAAAAAAGAAAAGAAAATATGATCAGGTCGTGCCCCTCCTAGGTGTATTACGTGTAACATCTTAACACCTGGTAGTAATGCTCCTGAACTGGCTTTGATCCGCGCAGGTTCCTCATCCGGCAAAGATGTGATCCGTAGGAGGGAAGTGGAGGCCGTTAAGCTCAGTACACTCCAGCCCGGAGGTGAGAACGAGCTCGCGGGAGTCTCTTCACACGCTGGAGCGAGGCCCTGCTCCGCCTGTGACCTGCCAGCTGCCAGGAGGCGTGCGAAGAGATGCACATGTTACAGTTACAAAGACAAGGAGTGTGTGTATTACTGCCACCTGGACATCATCTGGATCAACACACCAGAGTAAGAGTCTTTCTCCAAACATCATTTTCTACGTACAGTTGCAGTACATGTAGAGTTAACTTTCTGGAGTTTGACTTTCATGGGTTTTTATTGTGGCATCACTGTGTGTCATTACTCATGTACCTGAAGCGGTATCATTCTTAAGATGACTCCAGCTGACACATTGTTCTCATAAGATATCTCAACTATTCACTGAAATGTCTAGGTTGTAAAATGCTGTAGTATTATTTGTAAAGTTGGACGTTGTGGAAAGCACCCATCATATTAGTACACGTGTACAGTATCAGGCACAAATATGTGAATTATGACCAAAACAAACTCCCCGGACTTTGTTTCAAATAAATACTTTTTGGGTTTTAATCCAGGAGAGGATTTTGAGGAGGGAACGTTGAGCTGCAAAACAAACAGGGTTGATTTTTTCAGTATTTCCTGTGACTTTTTGAACCATAAGATTTGATGTGATCCGAGGCAGGCTAGACCTTAAGCACTCAGGTATTTTAATACCTCAGAGGATTTCTGATTGCGGCAAACAGGCAGCAGAGAGGGGTCGACTTTTATGCCGCCTGAGACATTTTGTGTTCGTCTGATCAGCCTTAAATTTACACAGAAGGAACACTTTGGAAATGTACATTGTGCCTTTTTCTGTTGAAGTGCAACATATCAACAAGACATCAAGTGTAATTCATTCAGAATCAGAATCAGAATCAGAATCAGAATCAGAATCAGACATGCTTTATTTATCCCAGGGGGAAATTCAGTGTTACCATTGGTCTTCACACAATACAGCAGTAGGAAATAAAATAAAATAGAGATCATAAAATAAGCAATAAAATAAGCAATAAGTAGGGCTACAATAATAGGATATATACAAGATAAAGCAATATTTATATAAGTAATGTACAAGATGAACTGTGTTAAACAGATATTGAACGTTGTAAAGGTGTATTGACCAGTTTGCAGACAGATTGCACAGTTTCAGAGTTAAATAATATGTCCAGGTTAAGTATCCTTGTTTTCAATCATTAGTTTTATCTAAATCCGCACATGTGAAACCTCAGAGTATTTCACTTGACTTGCCACAGGTTGGAAACTTAAGGTTGAACTTATTTTTGATCTCCCACATAGAAAACAATCAAACTGAATATGAAGGGCGCTGACTGATGCTGGTATGCAATAACAAGCAGATTAGTAGAGAGGTTTATCTGTTCCTTTATTGACTGTCTCCAAACAATGTGCCTGAGGGGGGGGCTCCTGTTTGTTGTCAAAGACAGTGTGAACACAGATTTCAGAGAGTCAGTTTAAAAAAATATGAGAAAGTGTGATTGTGGAGTGACAGTGAAAGTAGTGGGTGCCAGTATCAGGTCAACCTTCTGCCACCAGGTGTAGCAACTGTTTTATTTTCCCAGTAGAACATGCATTAGTGGATTGAAAAGCCCTTCAAATGAAGCCTGCAGAGCCAGCAAATACATTGAAGCGTGATTGATTTCGCACTGGGCTTTCTGTAGTGCTGACGGAAAAAAATGCACGCTTTACATCGTCTTTCCTCGGCTGTCACTTTGCACACCAGAGCATTCTTGCAAAGAAAGGTCTGCGATCACTCAAGAGCATCTGGTGCATCACTGATCAACGTCTAAGATAGTAAAGTGTAACAAACGGCCGCAGATTGAGTGCCTCCACTCTCTGTTGAGACTACTGTACTCAAAACTGATGGAGCTCAATTCCAAAATGAAAGGGTCTGACTATCTAAGATTGGAAGGGCTACATCTTTTCATGGTTGTTGGGGAGCTCAGATTCACAAAATAGTAACATTTCACTGTCTGATTTGTGCTGGTTCAATCCCCAGCTCCTGCAGCAACATGTCTGATGTGTCCTTGGGAAAGACACTTAACCCCAAGTTGCTCCCGCCGCTTCACCGTCGACGAATAAATGTGATTAGCTGCTATTGATGGACTCTTTACACAGCAGCTTCTACTGTACCATCATTGTGCAAATGTGTAGGTGTGACTTGCGGTGTAAAAGTCGCAAGTCCTCGCTCCTATCTTCATACGTCTTGAAGAGTGCCTCACAGAGGACCTCCCTCAGACAGATTTTTCTCATTATTACAATTATAATAAGAATAAAACTTGCCTACTATAACATCAAGATTGTGTCAAACAAAACTGGATTTTTTTCCCCCATGAACTCTGGAAAGTCAGGCCCAACAGCACTTAAAAAGCTGAGTTCCAGTTACAGTGAAGTCCCTGCAGATACCAAGTATGTAACTGTATCACTGCTGGCGTTTCTGAATAAGATTTTTGCAATGGGGGGGGGGGGATTGCACAGAAGAAAGCCATAAATATGCATTTTGTGTTTAAAAAGTACACTCAGCACAACCAGATGCTATTTGCGTGGCAGTGTGTGAGTGCATATTTACCCCAATTGCAGGTGACTTGATAATAGCAAGATTTATTTTGTTAAATTAACAGGTTAAGAGGCCAAACAGTCTCCAAATTTGTATAACAAAGTGTGTTTATTGCTAAGGGTGAAAGTGTAACTCAGTGCTTGTTAACACTCCCTGTGTGCAGTATATTACAGCCTGCTACTGTAAATGCTTTGTACCTGCTCCTGTTCACCTTTTCACCTTGTTGAACTCTCTTGTAACTTTTTGTCAGAGCTGTTTTTATGGGACACATGTACTTAAATATCATCATCACTTGTCTCAGACCAATAGCGCTGGATATTTTGGACAGACAAATGGATCGTATGGAACAGCTGCAGATATTGATTGAAGGTTCACTTTGGTGTCTGCATGTATAAACCTGAAGTGCTATGATTGCTAGGGGAACATGTCTTCCTTCAGTGACAATTTAGTACCTGCAGCTGTTTCAGTAAGTCGACCTTTTGACTTACCGCTCTAACTTTACAGTTTGATCGTTTCAAAGGATGCCTTCCTCTTGGCGGTTTCCCCGAAAGTTGGAGTTTTTACAGACATTTTTTTGGAATTAAACAAGAGATGGAGCCTTTCTCAGTTCAATACCTTTCAAAAATCTGACATATTGAGTGAATGTTTGGCTTGGTGTATAATCATAGAGAGGTCTTTGAACAAGAAATGTGAAGGGCAGTTAGCTTCCAGCCAACACATATTTTACATCAGGAGTTAAATTAATAAGTCAGATTTCAAGTCGAGTCCTAAACCAGTGATGCCTTTATAATGACTCATCACAACAGACATTTAAAAGTATTTCTGCTCTAATGTTGGTTATTGGCATTTTCATTCATAACTCCTTTGTGTGAACGCGAGTGGAGGGGGGGTTGGAGGTGTGTTGCAGGAGGAGAGCGGAGGCTTCAGTAATAGTGGAGATATCACCAAACAGCAGTTTGTTTCGGTTTAATGCTGGTGCTGCAGGGCGACATCTACTGGATCAAAAAGTCATTATTCCTTTAAATTCATCAGCATTATTTCCCAGACTCTCAGAAAGCTCATCTGGAGCTTAAGGCGGAGAAGTGCTGAGCATAATGAGTGAGCCATCTTGAGTTTGTCAAAAAAAAAAAAAAAAGAATTCCAGCTGAGCAAAAGGTCAGGTCCGAGGGCAATTGTGCAATAACTACAAACACCTGCAGCACTTGCATTTTTGCATCTTATGTGTGTTTCTTTTTGGGTTGCAAAGTTGTTGTCATTGCCAAATGTCTCTTTTTGTTGTTTGCTTTCAAGTAATCCACGTACTAAACGCTTCTCGTGATTTCTGATGCTCTTAATCCAACAGAATAGACCGAGCTCTGTGCCTAGGACACATTTTCCCTTTTGGAAAGCTAAGTCTACTCTGCTCTTCTCCAATATGGATTCCAGCTGGATCAGCTGTTACAGTACAAACTCACTAAACCAAACACAACAACATCTTTTTTGATTCTACCTCAAAGACCTTTAATCTCCTCAAAGGAGAGCATTTGTTTTGTTTTTGCATCGCACTCAAAAGAAGAAAATATGTGGGGAACAGCATGATTTTTTTTTTCTCTGTCAGAGTTATAGGCAGAGTCATTCCCAGCATATTCACTTATATATTATATATATATATATATATATATATATATTTTCAATATTACAACATGCATTACATAGCTAGCTGTTAAAATTAATGTGACAATTGTTCCAATAAACTGATTCATTTCGGCAGGTGGTGAGTTGAAGTGGTGTAGTAAATTCCAGTAGCATTCAGTTGCTTTAGGGTGTCCTGAGTCCTCTGGCTCAGCACACTGGCTCTGTCTGTTTTTCATTGAGGAAGGCGGCTTGGTTACAAATTGTCAAGTCAAGAATATTTATGTAACATGTTTCTAAGGGCTGTACAGGTTAAAAAAAACAATATAAATGGACAAATAGCAATAAAAAGAGCTACAAATAACGCAATAAAAAAGACAAATAGGAGAAGATAAAAATGTCAAAATGTCAAGCTGTACTGTTCAAGGCTTTTGAGCTGACACTGATTAGAAGAGAAAATGTAAAAAGATAACAGAAGCCATTTTTTTACATTTTCTAAAAATATCTAGATAATTTAAGGACTCATCCGGAGATTCTCTTGACCTGGCTGTTCACATGTGCTCCTTGCCTTCATCTCACATCCACAAGGCTTTTTTTTTTTTAATTTTTGGAATAACCTCCCATAACCTGGAAGACTAGAAACCTTCACAGACATTTGTAAAGCTGATATAAAATTGTTGGCGAGGCTTTCTTATTTCTCCACCAGAAGTTACTTGTAAGGCTGCAATCTGTCACAGTGTTGCACTGGACTACATTATTTTAAAAGGATTTTCAAAGTTCTGACCCCAGGATGAATCCAAAAGGCCGAGAACAAAATATTAAAAACACCTCTGAGTGTAATGAAGTCCAGTATGAAAATAGCTAGAGTTAAATCATTCCCTCACTGACTCAGCATCAGAACAATAACATTTCTCAAACAGAGTCTGATTCTGTTCAATTGGTGAATGTAAAATGAAAAGGGTCCTAATGGGTCTACTTTTTTTTGTCCTTTCAGACACACAGTACCATATGGTATGTCCAGTTACCAGGGATCCCCGCGTAAGAGGCGCTCTGCCGGGACTAAGCGGGTGAGGAGGGGGGCGGTGACCCGTCGCTGTGCGTGCACACTGCACAGCGACTCTAACTGCAGCAACTTCTGCATAAACAGGTAACTGTTACACATCTTATAGTTTAACATTCAAAAGAATTGTACATAAATGACACAAGACACTGAGAGTTACTGATGAATCACATATCCCTTTGACCTGTAGCTGTCCATCAATAATGAAATAAATACTTATGCTCATATCATATCCCTAAAGGAGTTACTGCCCACTGTTTCTCCTCTGCTTAACCTGATGGCTGCTAAGTTTGACCCGATAGGCCAAACTGTACAAGGCAAGAGTCACTCCTCGGCCAATCAGTGTGTGTCAAAGCAACCAGAGTGATGCTATCTACACATAGCAGGACTGAGCAGCCATCACAGCTGGCCCACCAAACTGCTGTGGCTTATCCTGTTGCAGAGTCCACTCAGGCAGACAAAGAAATATAGATTTTTTTAAATGAACTGGACATTTTCCACAGATGAAGACACTGTGATTGTTGTGAAAGGTGTAATATTGCGGTTATTATTCCAATCTGACTGTCCCCTGAGGGTGTCATTCCTTTGTTCCCTCAGCTTTAATTTTCCCTATTTTTTTTTTTTTTTTTTTAAATGTCCCTCTCCCGATCAAAATGATGCTCTATGTTCCCTCAAGGATTTTTTCCCAAATTAGGCACTATGTTCCCTCAGGCCCAAGTAATAATTTGAGGGTACATAGCTATACTCCCCCACTGAGATGCCCGAGACGCCCAGCTAAAAAACAGCGGTCTGGCTGCTCTAACCTGTTAAAATGCAAAAGGAGCAAGAGACTTCATGACCAACACACACTGCTGTGTGAACCAGCTGCAAGACAGACCACAAACCTATCCTTTAACTTTAATGTGTTAAAACCAACCCTAACTGTGAGTTAGTTAGTGAGAAAGAATAAAATAAAAAACGTTTAAAATGGAAAATGATTCAAACTTGGCCTTTCTTCTCCAGACTTGATTTAAAATGCATGAAGTCACTTATCCAAACTGCTCCAATTTAGGGTAAAAAAGTAGTATCTCTAAAGTATCTCTGTGTATTTTTCTCCCAGCAGGCAGAGGAGGCCACCCTTGGGAGCGACTGATAAAGACAAGAGGACAGCAAGTCAGCACAGCATCCCTGCTGTGAAATGAACATATAAGTGACGTGCTACTTAGCTGTAAGGAGGACATGTATTTTATTTAAATAAGGCATCCCCTTATTATGAAATCCAGCATGTATATCTACACAGCCGTGGAAGGACAAGTGTTTGTAGTGTGTTCAGTGCCGCGTCATCAGACTGATGAATAATCGCAAAAGCTGCTTGCACAAATACTTAAACCAGCAGGGATGCTAACGGGGGTGCATGCCGCTCAGCCCTCTTTGTCTGTGTCTGTGCAGCAGGTGTGGCCAGTGGTTCCCATTAAGCTGTCTCTGATGAGAATGCCTCACACGGCTTGTTTGTTTTCGACTATGAAAGACTTTTTGGTAGACCATGTTGCTCACACATGTCCGTGGCGGTGATGGAGCTGCTGCCATCGGACTCTCAACACTGTCTTATAAATGATCACCAGTAGAACCAGAACCATGTTCTCTCCACAGGAAAAACACTCGTCAGTCAAACATCAGACCTGTTAACGTCGAGGTATGCTCACATCCGAACTGCTTCTAAGCCACTTACAAAAAAAAGAACTTTAAGTCGCAGAAACATCCAGCATGTTATTCTGGTTAGGTGTCCACTAATGAACGGACTCTGTTTGATTTGTTTGTTAAATTACTTGACTTTGACGTGGTTCTTTCTGGTTAAAAGAAATGGAAACAAACTAATAACTCTGTTTAGAGAATTCGCTCTGTTAAGCGCATCCATGCCAAAGGCTTCTTAAAATGTGTTTCAATGGATGAATTTTTACTTTCATACATTATATAAAGGAATAATAAAGGTGTATAACAAGTCCTCTGCGGTTAAAAACACAGTCAAGATGGACGGTCAGTTTATGATTTACATTATTTATCATCTGTTCACTCTTTTAACATTGGACCAACAACTGAGAGCTTCACTTATAACCACCGCTTTGTTTTCGGTCCAACATTTTTGTTTCTTTTTTTTTTTTTTTTTTTTTTATGAAATGTTTCCACAGAGATGCGCTTACATCTCAGTGTGACAAAGGGAAAACACGGATTCCTTGCTTTGTACTCGTTGATAATTGGACACAAGTCTTTTATTTAAGCATATTTGAAACACAGTTGTTATCCAATTGGGAATCGTCTATATGGGTAAATCATTTCTTGCTCTCAGGCCATGCTCCCGCCATGGGCTGTTGCTAACAACATCAATAGAAATATAGAACTTCTGTTCCCTTCACTTAAATCCTTTCTCTTATGTCGTCTTTACTTCTACTCCACAACATCTCTGAGGGACATTTGTATTTATCTGCTACATTTATCAGACAGTTTCATTTACAGGTTACAGGATACATCAGCCAGTAGGCTATTCATGTTGTGGCGGTCATTAGGGCTCTAATGTTCTTAATCATCTAAACTAGCTTTCCTGTCAGAAAACATACCTTGTGTTCACAGCCCTGGCTCTGTTAATGTGAAACACAAAGTTTACAATTTACCAATCATTTCAGCCTCTTCATCACAGGTGGTTTTCATCCAACAGCACTTTGACTTCTGCCTCTTCTGGCTATACCCTCCAAGGGCGCACTCACATTAGGCAAACCGTACCGTTTCAAAGCACGCTTCACCCTCAAAGTCCAGTTCGTTTGATTTGTGTGAGTGCTCTGTTACACTTCCTTGTTCCCTGGCATGGTTGGAAGAGGCGTGCTTAGACACGGTACAGTTGCTCAAGCATGCAGGAGGACAAGCAGGGGCACAAAACGTAGACAGCCTTCCATTATCAGGAAATCCTGGAGTGTTCTCGCTGAATCTGACTAAAAAAAGAGTCAAAATTAGCCACAGAGTCAGTAAAGTAGCTGTCATGTTCTTTAAGTTGTTCAACCATGTGCTGACACGGACTTGACCGTGCATCCTTCTTTAATTTTTTTGAGTCTGTCTGATTTGTCAACTAAGCACACTTCATGACCATGTAAAGCCATACATGTGTTGTATGGCTGAGGGCAACTGGGCCTAGTGTGAGTGCGCCCTAAAACATTGATGGATACCAGTAACTCAGATACACCATGATAGCAACTTGAGAAGCGCTGACTGTTGTAACTTGCTTGTTCTTCGCATCAGTTGTCACAGTCCTGCAAAACACATCCGAAAATGTTAAAGCTCAGACATTCTGAAGGAGCACCAAAAGCGGAGATTGTATTTGTTAAGCTGCTGAATTGAAGTATCAGAGAACTTTCTCAAAATGCCATAACCAACCTAAAATGTTTTGTTTTTTAGTGTACCCACAATCATTCCCCAACCTAAACCAAGTGTTGAGTTTCCTAACCTTAATCACGTCTTTTTTCTTCTTCTATATAACCACAGTGTAAGCCATGCTGCAGTTTTGCCTGCACAGCCGTTGCAGAAAAAAAATAAAGAATTTAAAATATGTTGGCAAGGGACTGAATTACATTATCCATACGATTGCAGAAATGTTCAGTATCAACTTTCTGACTGTGCAGAGGTTTGCTATTATGTTCAGCCTGGCAGAAGATGTTTCCTATTACTGATATATATATTTCTTATTGTCTCTTAGTTTTCATTCTGGGACTCATTCAAGAATGTTTTAAATAAAAACTTGTGTACCCACTTTCACCACTAAGGCATAGTAGTTACCACATAAATTAGCTTCGTAGCTAACTCTGGACCAACAGTTGTGTTGCACATGAACTCTGTTGAATAAATCAATAAATGATTGTATAACAAAGATAAATGAATAATTATGTGAATTAAAAGAGGGGGAAGAAAACAGTTTTTTTTTTGTCATTCTTTCTATTTCTCTTTAGGTTTATAACTAAGACATTTGGGGACACTGGATGCTTTTAATCGGCTTTAGCTGGTTCAATTATTTTTCCTTTTCGAATAAGAATTGGAATTCTTCGTGCGCTGGAGCTATAACGACTTTCTGACTGTTTATTGGAGGGAATTGCCAAAAAACTAGACAGCAACTTTAAAGAATTAAGTGTTCTCTATAAAGACTGCAGATGTGTTACAATGATTGTTGTAACCACAGACCATAATGATTGAAAACAATGATATGCTGATAAAAAGCTACATGCTCAGTTAGATTCTAATTGTCTGTTACTGCCAAATTTGGTCTTTTTCTAATTCTCAGTGATTGCTTTATTACAATTCTTGAAATTTCAATGATGAACAAATTTAAGAACAACTTGTGGCAGCTGTGGCTCAGTGGTCATTTGTCAACCAGAAGGTTAGGGGTTAGACTCAGCGGCTCCTCGCCTGTTAAAATTGTCCTTGGGCAATTTCTTTTGTTTGCCACAAATATTTATTGTTCAGGAAAGGATTTGAAGTCCGTTACAGAGACTTTAGTGTGTGAAATGGACAAACTTAAAAGGTTGTTTGATGCAAATAAATGATCGTTGAATTGGAATAAAACTAAATATATGATTTTTGGAAATAGAAAAAAGGAGGATCACATCAGCATGGTCGCAAACGGTGTTCACATTGAAAGAGTGTCTGAAGCTAAATTTCTGGTAGTCATAATTGATGAAAAACTGACGTGGAAACCACACATTTGATTGGTGATTGACAGTTTGGATTCCGATTCTCTCCATATGTTGTATTATTCGCTTGTTCTTTCATATTTCAGTTATTGTACAGAGGTATGGGGCAGCACTTATATGACTAATACTAAACCTTTGTTTGTGTTACAGAAAAGAGCGATCAGACTTATGAACAAAGTGAACGTTAGAGAACATACTAACAGACTGTTTATTCCCTCACAGGGGTCCGCCCTCTGTTCCCACAGCCCAATGGTTCCCACATTTCTAGGACATTTTCAAAATTAGGTCGTGTGTTCCTACATTTCCCTTCAATTTAAGCCCTCCTTAATGTTTCCTCCATGAGCCTATGACGCCTCCAGAGGGCTGGGAAGTGACTCCAAGCATCCCAGGAGCACCCCCTCTCTATGCCAACCCGGCTTTCCAGAGGTATTGATGCACTGCAAACTATGGTTTGCGTCCAGTTGCTGCGCTTCATTCGACTGATCTGACCGGAAGCTAGTCAATGCGAGGCCTCTGTGCTACTTAGTTTAGTTTGTTTATTTAAAAGGACAATGTGCCCTTACATTACATTTCAAGATCTAGTTCATTTGAAAACATTACTGGTCACATTTAAAGCCAGAGATCATAGCCTGAAAATGTACAGAAGTTGTTTGTGTTTACATCTAATGAGGAGGATCATAGACGGAGATTTAATTTTAAAAGTCCATTTGCACGCACTTCATTAAAAACAAATGTGTATTTCAGTAAAAGGAGTTAAATTATGGAATTCTCTCGACAATCACTTAAAGGTCCCATATTATGCTTTTTCTGGTTTTATATGCTCTTTAGTGTGTTTTCCAAGTGTCCTGTGCATGCACATCTATGTGCAAAAATTCAAAGTCCGCGGAAACGCGGCTTCTCCTACGTCCTCCTGTTAGCTGCAGCGTTAGCCGCATGTAACGCTCAGTTCTAGCTCCCCTCGATAAAAATTTGTCAGTGTGACGTCATTGTCAGTGTGATATCACTGATCTAAGCCCATTGGCTCGTTGTGACAAGCCCAGCAGCTCATGTTGCACGCCCATTAACTTCTGTAGCATGCCCACGATATGCTGTAGCCTGCGGTAGTACAGTAGTGCTAAGGTGCTAATGTTTATGCTCCCCTCGGGCAAAGCCAGTGGCTGCATTCCCTATATGGGAATATGACCAATTACGACAGAGCCGATAGGCCGACCAATCAGATCAGACTTGGCACACGTGGGGACTCTGAACGTGGGCACTTCAGAGCCTTAGAGAGAGAGTCAGAAGCGAGCCGGTGCGTGGAGCGGCAGGACATGAAAACAGACACTTTTTTTCAAACTTTATCTATTGTGAACATACTTTAGTAGGTACATAGATTAAATATACGAACCCCAAAAAGGGCATAATATGGGCTCTTTAAAATGCTGCTCAAATATTATACAATTTTAAAAAATGTATAAAGAAAACGTTTTGGGAAATTCTGAATTTATTGAGTAAATCTAAATGATTTTATCTGATTTTTTCTATATTGTTGATTGATTTTTGTTTTATGAAAGAATTCTGTTTCAATAGTATATTTTGTATAGAAAGAAAGCGGCAGGTATTATAAGTTTTCTTCTTCCTGCTCCTGTTTGCTTATGGACAGTGTTATCATGAGGAAATATTTCATGCTGTGTGTTATATTTTGTTGGAACCAAACACTAAAATGAGCAAATAAATCAAATATGAAATGAAAGATTGATTGGCCCAGTATGAGGGCATTCAGAAGGAATTCCTGTTTTAATTTACGTTGTACTATCTGGACCTGATTCACTGAACTATTGTGTGGCTTTTGCACCCGTTTAATCCGTGCAAATGAATCAACAGTCTAATTCACAAAACACGCAGATGATTAAATGTTCCCCTGACTGCGCCTTCGCACATATTTCATTAAACCATTATGCAGTCATTTGGGGAAAATTGTCCCCTTTCTATACAAATCAGTCTCATTGCAAAAAGCTTCTAATGCACAGCTGTAATGGCCAGGAGCAATTAGAGTGAAACAATTACTGACTGCAGACTGCTTTGGATAAAAACGTCTGCTAAGTGAATTGTAGAATTGAGATAGATGTTAAGTGTGCCTGATTATTATAAGGGATGTTACACACATGGAGCAGGAAAACAATTCCACTTCTGTATGACTTCAACTTGTATTATCTGTAAAGTCTGTAAAACCATTTACTATAATTAATATAACCAGGGGCTGAATCAGTCTGGGGAACATGTGGAGACGACCCTGAGCCGTTACACATGAGGATGCGAGGTGAAGCCTTTTATTTGAAACGTTAAGACACAAGATTTTCAAGTCTGGCATCCCCGCTGAATCAGAATCAGAAATACTTTATTAATCCCAGGGGGAAATTTGTTTGCTACAGTTGCTCATAACACCAAAATACAGTAAGAAGTACAGATAAGTTCACAATAAAAAAAACATAAAAATAGCAATAACAACATAATAAGCACAAGTACCAAGTGAAAGCAATAATAAAGTAGTAATAATAATAAGCTATGTTCAAGCGCAGGTAATTGAGAATATAAACAATGTTTACAAATATGAATATACACTGATGCATTAACAGCGTAGATATTGCACGTTTTATGTGTAAATGCTGTCCAGTTTTTTGTTTTCAACAGATTGCACAGTTTGAGTAGAGAAATAGTCAATTTTTGGGTCGTCAGATCTAAAAGAAATGAAAACATTAATGACTAAATAAATGACCGGTAAACCGAAGGACAGACACATGGCTAAATGATTCAATGGAATCCTGCAGGGGAAACGTTTTTTTAATTTATTTATCTAAGCTGCTGCCTGGGAAATGAAATACAGAGCAGAGAAAGAGACAAAAAAACAGGGAAATTTTTTCATATTTATTCATTTTCCATTCCTGCAGGGATGATCTCAAGGCCCTGACACACCAATGTGACACACCAAAATGTGCTGTCACATTTTGTTATTGTATTTGGTTATTTTGTATGAATATTATACAAACGTATCTGTGTTTTGGTTAAAGTTATTTTGAAGCTGTTCCTGTATATGCCACAAGGGGGCAGAACCTCATGTCTCACCTATGAATATGCCATTTTCACAAGCAATCTATTACACTCAAACACCTTACACTTACCATGCACCTACATTGTTTGTTTCTAAGGTAGTGATTCAAATACAGAGTTTTACGGTCATTGACAAGAGTTTATAAGGGCAAAGGTTATAGATTTTGGAAATGTCAGGAGCCATTCTTTATTTTTGTCGGGGAGTGTGTGACACACCGAAATGTGTTGTCACATTTTGTTATTGTATTTGGTTATTTTGTATGAATATTATACAAACATATCTGTGTTTTAAAGTTATTTTGAAGCTGTTCCTGTATATGCCACAATATTGTCTTTGCTGCGCTCTGCTTCAGTCTGGCAGAAGCGACAGAAGAGTGAACAACTACAGTCGACTCAGTGTGTTTTCTTTGTCTTTTACAGGTTAGGAATTGAAGTTTAAAACACAGAACTTTCACAATATGATGTAGATTTAATTCCACTTAAAGTTTTATTGGTTCTATAACACTTTGTTAGTCTTATGTTTGTAAAGAGAGTAAAAACGGTTGTGAGTGCTAGCATGCTAAGAAAAGTGCATGACCATAACTTTCATTTTCAATTCCCTTCTGAGTTTCAGTTGGTTAAAAACGCTCATGATACTGTGTAAAATAAATAAATAGATCATTCATTCTGTTTATGTACAAAAGTAAGATTGTTGCATCAGTTAAAGACTACGAATACGATTTTGCTAAAAAATCAGAAGATTCACTCCGGACTTTTGAACATTAGGTCCTTAGCATCCAAATCTCTTTTAGTGAATGATCTGATATCAGATCAGCATATTGATTTACTTTTTTTGACTGAAACCTGGCTGTGTCAAGATGAATATGTTAGTTTGAATAAATCCACTCCTCCCAGTCATTTTTGTACTCATATACCTTGAGACACCGGACGAGGTGGTGGAGTAGCAGCTATTTTTAATTCTGGACTTCCAGTTAACCCTCGACCAAAACTGAATTTTTCTTCTTTTAAAAGCCTTGTTCTTAGTTTTTCACATCCAGTCTCAAGAACCTTTCAGCCAGTTCTAGTTGTTGTAGTTTACCGTCCTCCTGGCCCATATTCTGAGTTTCTATCTGAATTTTTATCAGATTCAGTCCTGAGCAGTGATAGAATAATTGTTGTTGGTGACTTCAACATCCATGTGGATGTTGATAATGATAGCCTGAGCACAGCTTTCATGTCACTATTAGACTCTATTGGTTTCACCCAGGGTGTAAATGAACCTACTCATCGTTTTAACCACACCCTGGATCTTGTTTTAGCTTATGGAATTGAAATCCATAACCTTACAGTTTTCCTAGAAAATCCTCTGCTATCAGACCTTTTTTTTTTATTACATTCGATTTTGTCCTACCAGAATTACCTCTGCCTGGAAGAGGTGTGCTCTCTAGAAGTTTGTCGGATAGTGCTGTTGCTAGATTTAAGGAAGCTATTTCAGCTGTTTTTGATTCAGTACCGTGTTTCAAGAAACTTTTATAATAGCTTTAGATCAGACCCTCTCAGCTAGATCAGTTTGTTGATAGTGCAGCGGATTTGCTGAGAGTTACTCTGGATTCGATTGCTCCCCTGAAACAGAAGGTTGTCAAGCGGCGGAGAGTGGCTCCATGGTTCAACTCAGAAATCCGTACTCTGAAACAGTCGTTGCGGAATTTTGAAAGAATATGGCGCTCGACCAAAACGGTAGAATCTTGTTTTTTCTGGCAGGATAGTCATAGAAGATATATGAAGGCTCTACGTCACACCCGAGCTGCCTACTACTCCTCTCTAATTGAGGAAAACAAAAGCAATCCTAGATACCTTTTCAGCACTGTAGCCAGGCTGACAGAGAGTCATAGCTCCATGACTCTCATCTAGCCCTCAGCAGTAATGACTTCCTGAGTTTTTTCAACAACAAAGTTCTAGACATCAGAGACAAAATTGGTAACCTCCTGTCCTTACCTGGTGCGAATACGTTTGATACGGCAGAGACAGTTCCAGGACCAGATATTAATCTCGACTGTTTTTCTCCAATCAACCTTTCAGAGCTATATTCAATTTTTTCTGTGTCGAAACCGTCAACCTGTATTTTGGACCCAATCCCAACCAAGCTGTTTAAGGAAGTCTTTCCCTTAATTAGCAACTCTATATTAGATATGATCAATTCGTCTTTACTGGCAGGCTATGTACCCCAGGCATTTAAAGTAGCGGTAATCAAACCTCTACTTAAAAAGCCTACTCTGGACTCAGGAACTCTGGCTAACTACAGGCCTATATCCAACCTTCCTTTTTTCTCGAAGATCTTGGAGAAGGTGGTAGCTAAACAGCTGTGTGACTTTCTCCATGACAACAGTTTATTTGAGGAGTTTCAGTCAGGATTTAGAGTCCACCATAGCACTGAGACTGCACTAGTTAGAGTTACAAACGATCTACTTCTAGCCTCAGACAGGGGACTTCTGTCTGTGCTCGTCTTGTTAGATCTTATTGCTGCTTTTGACACCATTGACCATCGGATCCTGTTGTACAGACTGGAGCATTTGCTTGGAATTACAGGGACTGCTTTAAGTTGGTTTGAATCCTACTTATCAGACCGATCTCAGTTTGTACATGTTAATGATAAGTCCTCTATGCACACTAAAGTTTGCCATGGAGTCCCACAAGGTTCAGTGCTTGGACCAATTCTCTTTACATTATATATGCTTCCTCTGGGAAATATTATGAGGAAACACTCCATACAGTTTCATTGTTATGCAGATAATACTCAGCTTT
Organism: Labrus bergylta; assembly: GCF_963930695.1. Classification (NCBI taxonomy): domain Eukaryota; kingdom Metazoa; phylum Chordata; class Actinopteri; order Labriformes; family Labridae; genus Labrus; species Labrus bergylta. The sequence continues at coordinate 27,921,376 of NC_089199.1, forward strand.
ATGTATCAATGAAGCCCGATGGCACCAGTCAGTTATGTCAGCTAGAAACGTGTCTTAAGGACGTTCGGACCTGGATGACCAGAAATGTTTTGCTACTTAACTCAGACAAGACTGAAGTTATTGTGCTAGGCCTTAAGAACCTTAGACTTTTTCTAGTGATTTGACTGTCCTTAGTGACATCAGCCTGGCATCTAGCACCACTGTTAGGAATCTAGGAGTTCTTTTTGATCAAGATATGTCTTTTAGCTCTCACATCAGTCAAGTTTCAAGAACAGCCTATTTTCACCTTCGTAATATATCCAAGATCAGGAATATCCTGTCGCAAAATGATGCAGAAAAACTAGTTCATGCATTTGTTACCTCCAGACTGGATTATTGTAACTCTCTTTTGTCAGGGTGCTCTGGCAAATCTCTAAAGACTCTTCAACTGGTCCAGAACACTGCAGCTCATGTACTGACCAGAACCAGGAAATGGGACAACATCACTCCTGTCCTGGCTTCTCTGCACTGGCTCCCTATACAGTCTAGAATAGAATTCAAGATCCTTCTTCTCACCTACAAAGCGCTAAATGGCCAGGCACCGTCTTACCTGAAGGAGCTACTAGTGCCGTACTGTCCCTCGAGAGCGTTGCAGTCCCGGAATGCAGGCCTGCTGGTGGTACCTACAGTCTCCAAGTGTACTATGGGGGGGTAAAGCCTTCAGTTATCGGGCTCCTCTCCTCTGGAATCTCCTTCCAGCCGGGGTCCGGGAGGCAGACACAGTCTGTATTTTTAAGAATAGACTTAAAACTTTCCTTTTTGATAAATCTTATAGTTAGTGCTGGTGTAGACCAGCTCTTAGTTATGCTGCTATAGGCTTAGACTACCGGGGAAACTGGCACCTTGTGCTCCTCTCTCTCTCTCTCTCTCTCTCTCTCTCTCTCTCTCTCTCTCTCTACATATACAGTACATCATATTACTGCATGTATCTATCTGTAAATCTCAGTCACTAACCACCTACTTTCCTGAGAGCTCTTGAGCTCTCTTAGGCTCCTCAAGATCGTTGGTTGACGGCCTGCCAGAACACCTGCTTTTACCTGCTTTTTGTAACATAACAATGAGTAAGGTATTTTTACCTGCTCTTTTGTAATATAAACAGACAAAGAGTAAGGTATTTTACCTGCTTTTTGTAAAGTGTCTTGAGATAACACTGAGTTGACGCTATACAAAATAAATTGAAAATTGAAATTGAAATTGAAATTAAATGTTATTTGTTTATCTGGTAGCTCTGTCAGTTAACATGGGTTTTTCCCATTGAAAATCTTGCTAAGAGGCAAAATGCTAGTTTAGGTAATTAAACCATAATGAGCTTGTGTTTGCATGGATGTTGATTTGAACAGTAAAATTAGGTTTTGTATTTCGTGAATTAATCAGAGTGTCTGAAATTCACTTAGAGAAGTAACATATTTTGTATGTTTTGGTATTTAAACATTTGTTTAATAAAAGTCTGACAGAAGTGACAGAAGAGTGAACAACTACAGTCGACTCAGTGTGTTTTCTTTGTCTTTTACAGACATACTTTAAGCTGTAAGCAGGTTCCATCCCGTACCTGTTACACCAAGTAGACGGCAAAGAACTAGTGGTGAAGAAAGCCGCCTGTGTTATCGCATTACGCCGCCTCACATCTCGGCCAAAAAATTGCACTAGAACACACCGCAAAGACTACAGCCGACGGCCAATCAGCAAGTACGCTCTACGCACGCATGAGAGGTAATAACTCTCAATGCCAGTGGGCTGCGGTAGTCCGTTGTTATGATACGAGAAGACCATTTTCACACTGCTGTCGCACACCACTTGTGTTATAGGTAGCCTACTAATCGAGAATAATGTCTGATAAAAAGTTGAAAATGGTGCAGGCGTTGTCAGCCCTTTGTGTTTTAGTGGAAAAAGAGAAGAAGACTAAAAAATGAGAAACCGCACTAATGCATGGATACTACAAGGGGCTTTCCCGAACCTGTGTCCTGAGATGGAGATGAATGAAACCTTCGAACAGCCAATCAGAGAGATCATACTGACATACTTGGGGCCCAGCATGGATCTTTCCGCTTGATCCAAATCCACCGGCTGCTTCTTTCAGCCGCCTCTGAAAGTGATCTGATGGTCTTCCGCAGAGCCTGACTGTGGATTCCAAGCTCCTTCAGCAGTCTGATGGTAGACGACGCAACAAATCCTCTGCATCCCACATCAACCGGATAAACTTTGGTCTTCCAGCCACGCTGCATTGCTTCTGCTGCAAGCTCTGCATAACGCAGCTTCTTGCGCTCATAGCTCATCTGGATAACAGAGTTCTCCCATGGAACTGTGAGTTCTATAATGTAAGCAGTCTTCTGTGAAGGGGACCAGAACACCAAGTCTGGCCTGAGGTTGGTGGAAGCTATTTCAGGTGGAAAAATTAGTTGACGGCCAATGTCCGCCAGCATCCTCCAGTCACGGGCCCTGCAAAGGTGTCCTATATAATATATATATATATATATATATATATATATATATATATATATATATATATATATATATATATATATATATATATTTTTTTTTTTACATACATTTAGCAAAAATGGCAGAATCATAACATGTAATGTCTTGATGTGTCAAACGCTCCAGTTATATGTCTCAGATCTATTTTCTACCTCTTTGAGACTCAAATCTGTTTTTGGCTGGCTGAAACGAGGATAACAATGAAAGTGCAAAAAACTGTGGACTGTAGCTGGGTGGTGACTATTTTTTTCCAGAATTTTGGAGATGAAAGGTAAATTAGAAATGGGGCGGAGGTTATTGAAGTTGTTAGGATCTGAACCAGGTTTTTTCGATATAGGAGTGACAGCTGCAGTTTTGAATAATGAAGGAACAATTCCAGTGGTGAGGGAGGCGTGAATGATGGCAGAGAGGAGAGGCAAGATATGACCAAGGTTGTGGGCAGGGGATCAAGCTGACATGTGGAGGGCTTGGATTTTTGGATGAGGTCAGAGGTTTCAGAGGGATCAGGGAATTGAAAACAGGAAAATGACTGACAGTGCGGGAGAGATTCAGGAGGGGAGAGAAGCAGTGGGTTTGGACATAAGTGCTGGTGAATATTGTGAATTTTCTCATTAAAAAACAGCATTAGTGATTCACAGGTGTCAGTAGAATACAGGTGGGGGGGGGGTAGGGAGTTTGGTGGCTGGAGAATTTTATTTAGCAGTGAGAACAGTGTGTTGTTGTTTCCTTCATTGGAAATGATTAAGCCAGAGTAATAGTTGGATTTGGTTTGAGCAATTGAGTCCTTGTAGTGTAGTATATGGGTTTTGTGCATTTCCTTATGTATAGAGAGACCTGTTTTTGTAGAGTCGCTCAAGTTGTCAACCTTTTGTTTTCATTGTCTGGAGCTCAGGGGTATACCAGGGGGCAGTTGAGGAGAAGGAAACAGACCGTGTTTTCACTGGGGCAAGAGAGTTGAGAATGTTGTTTAATCCATTATTATAAAGTGCTACTAGTTCATCAGGGTTGGAAAGATAGTCCGAGATCAGAATATTGTCAATATTGGAGCAGAGAGTATCTGTGTTGATGTCCTTTATGTTCCGAAATGAGATGAGACGTGGAGACTTGATTGCAGAGAGGCAAAGTGCAGCATTGAAATGAAAGGAGGAAATGGTCAGTTACCTGGTGGAGTTCATCAGCTGGAGGGGGTGAGACCAGAACAACAGATTAAGTCCAGAGTATGACCTTTTGTGTGTGTCGGAAAATCTATGTATTGATGGAATCCAAAACTCTCCAGGCATGATGAAAAGTCTCTGGTAAGAGGCAGATTGCTATTGTCCATGTGTATATTAAAGTCGTGGCTCCCTGAGATCAGACTTCGAGGTGCTTCTGGGGATTTACACAGCTCTGTAAAGGGAAGTCTCCTTCATACCTGTCTGACCTCCTTAAACCCTCTAAACCACCCTGTGCTCAGCGCTTACTCACTCACCCAGCATGCAGGACTACTCTCTGTTCTCAGAGTCAAAATGAAGTGATGGTGATGGTCCCCATCCTATCATGTTCCCATCTCTGGAATTACCTCTCCGTAACATCAGGCAAAATGAAAAATCTTAGAGATTTTGTCAATAAGCTGGGAGTCAGGGAGAACCTTATACATAGCAGTTGTGAGAATCAGGGATCAGCAAGTGACTGCACTTCATTATTATGGATTAATTTGTATTATGCATTCATTTACTGTTCAGAGTCACAGGCTTGTTTTGGGTGAACTCACCCGAAAAGCTCTGTGTTGTTCTGACTTGTGAAAACACGTTTTCAAGTGTCAGAGTTCATCCTGTTTTATCGTTGGACTCATCTTGGCTTTACCTTTAAGATGTCTCACGCCTGCTGTCTTCTAGTCGGCAGGCAGTAGGCATATCAGAGCCCTTATATCATGATGACATGGTCATAGCTGACACATGTTTTCAACTGACACATGTTTTCACCTAACCTCGAAATAGTGGAGAAAAAGAAAGTCTAAATCTAAATGTAGATCTTTTCTGCTGTCGAAACTCGCAAGGATGTTTTATTTGCATTTTAGAAGCTTTTTGCATGGAACAGGTTGCTTTAAAAATATGGTGAATTTTCAACAGCAATGTACTGTTCTTCATGAACACAGTTGATTACTGTAAAAAGGTAATCCTTCAAAGGTCACCTAATGCAAACTACACCTTACAATCTGTTCATAGCACCAATATGTGCCCCTATCTGTCTACAAACCCCCAATTATGAGAAAAGTCAATCTGATCGGAAACATGTTTCCTCATGTTCCACCACTGTTAGCACACATCACGTCGAATGAAAGAAAGTAAGAAAAGGACGAAGAGGAAGAAATGATTTAACTTTTCTGGAATCTCAAGCTGCTGTGAAGAGGACAGACTGTTCTTAAACTACATCTGCTGTTTTTCTTTCTTAGTCAACACATGTCGTCCATCCTGCTCTTAACAAGGTGAATACAATATTAAAGGTGCACTCTGTAGATTTGATAGTGCAATTTGAAAGTTGGAGAAGTGAAACAATTCTATGCTGTATTCTCTGAATTAATTACACAAAATGTATTTCAAAGAATAAACGGGTCCCTGGAACACTATTTGGGACTAAAAAGCTACCAGGAGAGTTACAGGTTCACTGTTGCAGGCCCACCACCATAACTTCTTTCATAGCATTTTATCTTCAAAATTGTTACAGGGACCTTATTTTCCTCTGAGGACAGTTTGAGCGTACAGTTATGAACATATACCACAGAATCTGTACACTTCTGTAACTTTCACATTTCTCTACCAAAACTCCACAGTGCACCTTTAAACTATATAATCTTGCCCGGGCAAAATTAACCTGTGGCGTCATTTTGTCTGGGTTTACATTATATTGACTTTCAAAATGACTTTTATTGTTCCTTGGTGTTGACATGTAACGGTAACTCCGCATCTACACCTTCAAAAGGGTCCTCTACTAGGTAACGTGTAAGATGAGATGTATGATGTTTTTCTTTTTCTCAATTCAATTAAAAATCTGGGGAAACTGTCAAGCTCCAGCTGTGCTCCTCACACACTGTGTCTATGGCAGGCCAAATGAAAGGTTCATACCTCTCACTGTGGGAGCTGCTCCTTTGTGTGTCTTCATATATCACTTCATTTAAAAACAAAAAGGAAAAAGCAGGTAAATAAACGTGTGTGTGCTGCGTGTGTTTGTTTTGAATTTACATCATATGTGTCTATAATGTTTTATATGGGAGTATTGTCCCATGCAGGGAGACATTTCAGGGATGTTGGAGAGGTTGTTTCCAGGAGCTCTGGTGAATAAATCTCAGCTGTGATTTGTTCCTTAAGTTCATTCTCTTGTGAATTTTTGCGAATCCTGTTCATCTGTAAAGTTTTTAAATGTGAAATAATTTACCTATAGGCCTATGTTTATTTTAGACAGATCTTGAACCTCTGTTTTGTCTGTCAGGTTTAAATCGGCAATGATTTAAGATGTAAGGCAGATGGGGCTCAATTGAGAAAGTCAGTCGTCTCTCATCTGGAAGTTCAAGGGTTCGAACCCCAGCTCTTGCAGCCACATGTCGATGTGTCCTTTGGCAAGACACTTAACCCTGAATTGCTCCCACTGCTGCGTTGGCGGCATATGAAAGGGATTAGTTACTTCTGATGGTCACTTTACATAACAACGTTTGCCATGTGTGAATGTGTAGGTGTGACCTGCGGTGTAAAAGTGCTTTGAGGAGTCAGAAGACTAGAAAAGCGCTATTCAAGTCCACTAACTATTTAAACTGTGTACAGGTGTTTTGAGAGAGCATAGCAAATTTAAATCCCAAAGGATCTGTCCTGAAACCTAGTCAGACATCAGTTTTTAAAAGAGTGTCTATTGAAACCACATGTCGCTATCTGTGAGCAAGCATCGAGAGCTTTGCATGAAAATACAAAATAATGTGGTATTTATATTATAAATCAACTCTGCTTGAGGTAAAACAAGAAGTTATTCCTGCATCAAGATGCTTTTGTTTAGTGGAAAAAACTTAAACAGACAGAAAAATATTATTCCCCACAATCACAATGTGCATTTTTCAGCAAAGTGCCTGCTGGCTGTGGTTTTTGGGTTCAATACTGTTAAAAGTGTGCTGTGTGTTCTGTGGGAAGCTCACCGCATTATTATGAGATTAAGTGTTCAAAAGTGATGCCACAACTGTGCATGATAAAATCTCACCACAACTCTGAACGTGGGGAAGAGTTTATCAATTTAAAAGCTGCAGCGTTCGACCTTTTTTCCCCCCGAGGCAGGAAGTGTTCTGTTGATCCTGCTCCCTGAGGTGTCAAATTTCATCGCCGCTGCTTGTTACTGAAGAGCTCTTGATGCTGAAGAGCTGTCTAACGTCAAACTGCACTTTCTCCAAAGATCAGGTATGTATAGCACTCTGAGACTCCCAAACAGACACCAAGTCTGCAGAAGGAAAGGCAGCTGGTTGTGGAAGAATAAGAGATAAGAGGTGTTGGTTTCTGTTCTTTTGTTATGCACTGGATCATAAGAAATGTGACATAATAAAACGGTCTGTTGTCGCTCATCTCTTGAACAGCTTTATTTCAAGCCTTTCAGTCCTCTGAGGTGCTCTAACTAATCCACAACAGACGCTGAAGTGAACAAATGAAGTCTGATGATTTAGAGGTGTGAGATGAGATACTCTAACAATTCATCTTTTGGCAGAACTGATGCTGTGAAACTAAGTGCATTACTGACTTTTCAAAAGCTGACTAAAGGGAAGCCAAAGCCAGGAAGAATTATCTCTTTACTAAGTCGTTCACATTATTACCCCTATACCTTGTTAAGCACGTTTTGCACATTACTGAATGTGAACGCTAAGGCTTGCAACAAATTGAACTAAGCACTGAAGTGGGCCTAAAATCTTCTTTTACATTTCATAATGATGGTTCCTCTGAGCCCGGGGTAAAAAAGAAGGAATAATAACATCATAAGCATTTACTTGGAATAATAGAAATGTGTGTGATGGAGGCCCCCTGTCCTGCTTACCCAGACCCGCTTGTAAGTTTAATGGGACAATAAGATATGTTGTATTTTAGTCTCCTACAGATCGTGCCCTGCAAACATCGTCCTCGCTCCGTGTCCAGACAAAGTATAGGAGGGCAAGCATCCTCAGTTTGATTCTCATAGTGGAAGGGAAAAAACAATCTCAAATACAGGACAGTAAAAAGCAACGGAGCAATGCTGGTCATATACACTGTAGTGGCCGTTTGTTTTTTTTGTTGTCATAAAGACAACACACACATATGCAGAGCTTTTATTCTCACCTCCCACGCGCTTCATCCAAGCAGTCCCGGGCGCACAGCCGGCGCTTTTACCCGGGAATAAACTCTAGGTGAACACGATGACACAGGTCCAAATACAATTTTAAAACTAGGTTATTGGTTTAAACTTAATTAAATAGCAATCAATACTAATGTTAAAAAAATCAAAAGGGGTCCAGGATGAGTTATGATAGCTAGTTTCAGTGCAGCTGTTTAGACTGCTAGGCAACAAGGGCGGTGGTCAGAAATGAAAAGGTAAGGGCGGAGACAGCTGGTGATGCAAACAGGGAATCATCCGTAGATCAAAACTGTCTCATTTAAAAGACAATAATTTAAAAAACTGTCTCATTTCAGTGTGGCCTTTGCAGCCTATTGGCAGGCTACTTCATCTGCAATTCCCCCTGAATTGAGACACAGCGTATGTGTGTGTCTGTGTCTCTAGAGGGCATGGCTCCTAAATCATGCACCTGTTGCTATCAGACACCTGCAAATCCTCATCTGTGTAAACAAGCCAGGCTTCATTTCTTCTCATTGCCAGTCTTGTCAGTTTACTTCAGGGGTAGCTGTTGTTGGCCGCTCTGAAGATTTTCCAGGTGTTTATTCCAGTGATTTCTAATGTGTTTGTCCTCGTGCCAAGATTACTACCAGTGTGTGCTCCCAAAGTCCGTGCTCCACCTGCAAACAATCCCACTTCAAAGATTCTCACAGTGCCAGAGCCAGACCAGAGCCAAAAAACCTTTCAGTGTACTACACTACTCATCCGCAACAGGCCGGCCAGTCAGCCCTCTACCAGTACCCAGCTCTGCAATATATAACTTCTAACTTTTCCCATGCGTCTGCTTTCTGGACCCTGATGTCACTACGAACCTAAACTCCTGTGATGAAATTAGAAATGAGGCGCTGATCTGTCACACAGGAAAGCAAACTCTGAGCCTCGGCTGAGGGAAGTATAACCTATGACTTCCTCAGCTTCTCTGCTGGTCTGCTACATGTAGCTTTCAGGTAGCTAGTTTCAGTCTTTTTTTACCCCGTCGAGAGCCCTGCAATCACACAGTATCCACACCCCAATCCAGATGGCAGTAATGTTTGTTACTGTTTGCTAACCACTAGATAACAACAAACACAGAAGAAGCAGACACAATAAAACACAAAAAATAGTAATATATCAAGAGCTAGAAGAGATGGTAGACCCGCTTGCACACACACACACTCATCCTGAAACCTCTTTCCTGAGTGGTTTTTTTACTGCTGGGTCGACCCAGCGATGACACTAATTCATTGTGAGTGGTGTGGAAGATCACCTTTTTAAAAAAGCTAGCAGATACGCTGACCCATTAAAGGATTGGTGTGAGTGGATTTGTTGCTGGATTTGGGGCGGCTGTGGCTCAGTTGAGTTGGTCATCTTTCAACTGGAAGGTCGGTGGTTCAATCCCCAGCTCTCGCAGCCACATGTCAGATGTGTCCTTAGGCAAGATACTTGAAACCCAATTGACTTTGGAGTGTTTGGCTTTGGGGATTATTTGAGACCTTGTCCACATGATCCTCTCTTTGTCAACAAACAGTGTTTTTGAATCCACTTTACACTGCATGTAAAGAATAATTAAATGACCTGTTGTTTTGATAAAGGGCTCTCTCAAAGAGACACACAGAGGATGATATGTTCACAATGTTTCCTCGTCTTCACAGTTTAGCAGCTCATTATTTCCATTTTATAAACCTTAGTTAAACTGCTTCGGTTCAGTCGCTTTAGTCTCATTAAACTGGTTATCAGCAGCAAAAAGCTGTTTTTACTTTTTACAACAGCAAGCACATTTCTAACTATTTTACAAAACAGCTTTGCATCTTTTTTCTGCTACCACGTGGATTCAAATTTAACAAAGTGTTTGACAGTCTCAGTACTCTAATCTTTAACCCTATTCATATGGGACTGGTATAACTTCTGTCATAAATGGGGCGTATATCTGTATTTTTAATCCTATGGGACTCCACCCTCCACCATTTTACTGTGAGTTGTACAGTAAAAATTTTGGGGCAAATTCCTGCCATATTTCAGCAGACAGAGTTGCTCTGATAAAAGTCATCCTTAATCGACATATTTTTTCTGGGTGAAAGTAATGCATTGGACGTTGAAAACAAAGGCTATGACAGAATTTTGGGTGCAAATTCTGCCGGCTCATCTCGCTACACAGCATGGAGACCCATTCCCAAAAAAAAAGACCATACGAAAATCCTTTAGGACAACCAGATGTCGAACAGTGTTTAATTTTTAAATAAATACCGGTCAGGACCACCACTGACAGGTTATTTGTTCACGTCATTACTGTGGTTACAAGAAAAAGGCCTCTTTCTAAAAAAACCAATTAACTTCAGTTCATTCTGTGTTACGGTCTAAGTGAGGAACAAGTCCCCTGCACACAAGTTGATGATTTTTCAGTGATATTTATGGTCTTGGTCTTATCTTGGTCTCACCCTGCCTTGGTCTTGGTCTTGATCCCTAAATGTCTTGGTCTTGTCTTGGTCTTGGAGCACCCTGGCCTCGGTATGTCTCGGTCTCAGTTGGTGCGGTCTTGACTACCACACTACAGAAGTCTCCTGTGGTAACAGTATATATATTTTAGCTACAAGCTAGATTATTTTCAGTCGATAAAATTAAGGAATGTTTGAGTCTTCTAGCTCAGTTATTTGACTAAGGAAGCTGCAAACTTCATTGTTTCTGTATCCTTGGAGACGAAGAGAATCTTAGTCCAACCTTGAACAATATACAACAACTACCTCTTCAGTTTGGAGAAAAATAATCAACCGCTCATTCTTACCTAGGCAGCTCTGGAGGGTGTGAAATGCTGCAGAGAGGATGAATTCCATAGACGCTGAGCCGACCTGTTTATTTCTCTCTAATTTGTTCTACCAATGAAATTGTTGATTTAACTACTTTTCTCAAAGGAGGTCTTTCTTGGGAAAAAATTTCCTTTTTAAATATTTTTTTCTGCAATGATACCATGCCATCCTAATTGTACAAAGAGATGCCAAACACCAACTTATTATTCATACTATCAAAGTAATCGGCAGGTCTGTGTCGAGTTACAGCTGCTGGCGTGATTTAAAACCATTTCCATAAGACAGAAACCACACTGTTGTCACATTGTTCTTCTTGTCTATTCTTTGTCTCTTTAAGCCCTGATGTGCAGTGGTGTCCTGTGAAGAGGAGACTGCAGCTCTCTTCGCTTTGCACACAGCACTACAATTCCAAATGACTCGGGGCTTGAGAAAGTCTTGAAAAGATATCTTCATGTGCATCTGTCGCCTGCAGCGCCACAGCATGACTCTCTGTGGAAAGCCGTTTTTTGTAATAGTAACATCTGGCGTCCTCCGACATCACTCTTGTCAGTGTCATCTTAATAAAATACACTCTATTCATCTTGCCGTATTGCTTAACTGAAAAAGTGTGTTAGTTCCAAGTGTAGATTATGAGTTTCTCTGTACAGCTTTGTCATACGCGTCTAATAACTTCAAACCTTCCAAAGGTCTGCTGAGGTAAGACGTGATGAAAAGAAAAGCGACGAAGAGCGGAGTCTGCTATACGATGCTATAATGAGAATATTGGCCTTTACATCAATGCTACTTATAGCTCAACGGAATCAACGTACTGACGAACAGAAGACGTAATGCAGCCGTTTAATTACATGCGCAGAGATCATAGCGGTCGCATGCATACAGGTCGCATGCACCGTGTAGCAGTCATAGGATATAAACGTCACTCCCCCCTCCCATTGGCTTGTAGTGAATTACAACTTACTGCATTCTCACATCCACTCACTCGGACTTGCTGCGGGAAAAAAAATCTATGAGTTTGGCATAAGAAACTCCGGGTAAAGTCTGAGTGAAAAATGTGGCTGTTTGCATTCACAAATACAGCTCCTCCAGGAAATATCAGGAGTTTTGTCGGAGTTTTCTGCATGTGTGAAAGTCCCAATGGTTCTTTCAATGCGGCTCAAGTACATCATTTCTTTGTCAGTTATTTTCATCTTTTTGATGAGGTAGATCATGTACAGTTCCTTTACTGGATGACATTAAAGGCAGGGTTGGTCATTTTTGAACACTAGCATGGTTTTGAAAGTAGCATTCCCTCAGTGCTCCTTCTACATCCACCCTATCTGGAGGAAATAACCAACCCTGCCTTTAAATCATGCAGTTCTACATGCAGAACAAACCTCTCTGGCATTTACTGAACATCTTACTGTTTGCATCTGTGCTGTGGAATTTGATGGACCCTCCTCCTCTACCTGCTGCCCAGCCATGCTCTGTATAAAAAGGATAAGAATGTCTGTTCATACATCAATGAATGCTTCATGTCTCACTCTAAATTACATTTGACACAAGGATGTCAAGAACGGTGAAGGAGGAGGTAACTCAGTGACGTTACCTCTGCAGGTGGCTTCCTCTTTGTGGCAACAGACAATATGTCCACATCATCCTGATAAGATGAGTGATAGGCTCTATGTTTCAGTATACTTTCAGCTACTGTTTGGCATAACCTCTGGAGTACTGAGTAGCCTACTTACAGCTGCAAGGAGTTCAGCTGTGGCATGAGGCTCCAGGCAGGCAGTCCACCAAAGATCCATGAGAGCTCAGGAGCTCTCCTTCCTGAAATGAGGCCGAGGTGGATGTCTTAATTTATCTTCAACTTTTTTAAAATCTTTTTTTATTCAATAATGTCCGATTTTGATATGAAAATGTTTGTTTCGTGTTTCATTACATGCTATGATTGACATTGACAAAAGGAACACAAAAACATAAAAGCACACATCTATCCATAGTTATGATAAAATAATAAATAACTCCAGGTATTGGTTCAGCCAACCGGGACCTCACTTCTCCTTTTTTTTCCCCATGACTTCTTCTTTGTCTTCTTTGCGTTTTCTAGTCTCCTCGACTGTTGTGATCTGTCAACATCTCTCCTACTTTCTTTTCCCATTCTTCCCATCTTCTGTCTCTTCTCTCTTTGTGTGTATTATAAAATGTATGATAGTTTTGTTTCATTGTCATAGTTTCATTGAGAAAAAGCAATTACCGGTATACCAAATTTTGAGCAATTGTTACAAATTGTAAATTTGCAGACAATGCTAGAACAAGCCGGGTTAGCCGCTGTAAAACGAGACAGATTTTCACACAGAAAGTAATTAGAATTTCTTCTACATTCAAACCTGCTTATGTCAGATGAGCTTCTTGACTCTCTTCCAAATGTTGAGTGTGCGGTAGGTTGCACACATTCTCTGGCAGCTGAGCAGACTTTTGACAGCTGTGAAAAAACTGAACTGCTGCAGCATGCACCACGGTGATACAAATGGATCGAAACCTCGCCCCAGTGAAGCCCTTCTCTCTTACTGGTAACCTTTGTAAGTCGCTTTATGATAGCACCCATTACAGCAATTAGATTCTGACAGACTGCCCCATGTTTCACACCTTCTTTTGCCGTGGGAATTCACTGAGCCACAGACACACCTACTTACAACAATACACCTTACCAAAGTCAAAATCAAGGGATTTATTGTTATTATGCAAACTAAATGATTCATCAAAGATCAACTCAAAAGCAAATTGTAAAAGCCAACACACAATCCCTGGCTGGTGCCAGGTGCACTTCATTGTGCAATCAGTAGCTTCACCTGGGCTGGAGATATCAAAAGGGGAAAAAGGACAAACAGCACAGGGAGACATACAGCCTTAACATCCCCCTCCCACTCGCTCACGGTGAACTTCCCTGCTGCATTCTCACATCAGCTCACACTGACTTCACAGGGAAATGATACCAGGGGGCCTGCAGGAAAAATGTGGGGTAGAGTAGGAGTAAGAAATAAATCTGTTTTCGTTCATCCCGAAAACATCAGCAAGTTGTCAGGAGTTTTAAGCAAGTGTGAAAGCACCATAAGACAGGTCTTACTTACTCTACTCTTCTATTCTAAGACTTCTTCTCTTTGACAGACACAACTACACTCCTGCGATCTGACCACTCTGCTGGGATTGTGCTGTTCTGGATCTGGATTTGAGAAGGGATCAGAGAAAAGTTGTTGGCCAAATCAGACAGCTTATTCCAGAATCTTCTTCTTAACATCTGGACACATTTTGAATACGTGTATCCGCTGTATGTCTTATAGCCTAGTAAAATTGTTTTTCGTAATTTTTTTGGTTGTTGTTTATATGCGTTTATGAACGTATTTGTTTTTTGTGGATGGACAGAGAGCGAAACAGATGAGCAGATACGTGCACACTAGAGAAGAAAACAAGAAAGAGAGGGAGAGGGAGAGAAAGTTTTGGGGTGAATGGGTTCCTTTTCTGATTGCACCTTTTTTGTTGTTGCTTTGGGTTCTGTTTTTCTTTTGAAACTTTGTTAAGCTTGACTCTAGAAAACTGAATTAAACTGAATTTAGGCCTTCATCATGCCTCATCCAATTTTTATTTATAAGTGTTGAAGCATATTATTGCAATCAGAGTCAAGGCTTTTTGGGGAAAACTGCTATTTTATGCAATTTTTAGCTGTTTTTTTAGACTGTTCCAGCAATCAAGCAATCAACAAGCTTCAAAACATTTCTAACAACGATGCAGTAGATGTAATACTAGACTGATTATACTGACAGCTGTTGTCATATAACTTGTATCTTATAGTGTAGAAACAATGGATGACCATTAATAACAGTCATACAGGTCAGCTCTACTATGGGCCCATTTATGTCTATGCCTGAGGATATCTTTGTGATGTTTTAAGAGTGTACATTCAACTTTTTGGTAACAGATTATAGATGACGTGACTTAATTCATTTGATAATTTCCTGGTATTTAAAGACCGCAAAAAGTTTTCTATTTCAGCATGGGCATCACTCTTTCAGTTGTCACATACGTAATGTTTTAGCATCTGTCAAAATATTTCAAGCAGGCATCATGGGGAGTTTTTTGTGCCGGTCGCAGGATATAATATAACATAACCCCCTCCCACTCGCATGGGAGTATTTTCTGCTTTCTCCCATCAGCTCACACTGACACAGAAAATGTACTTGCAGTAAAAGCTTGGGAAAAATAAACCAGTTAGTGTTCACACATGCAGAGTTATGTATGTAAGTGTGAAAGCCTAAGAAAGGTCTTACTTTAAAGAATCATTTAGCTGAAGTCTCTATTTCTTTCCTTCACGAGTGCGGGCTTTGAAAGTGTCTATGTTTGAATCATCTTTTTAAGAAGAGAGAAGTGATCTTTTGAGAGATGTGGCTGTTTTTAGGTAGTTGTTATGAAAGCTTAAACATAAGTTCCAGTTGGGTGGATATCAGAGAACATCACCAAACAAAACGCATGAGCTTCCTCAGTAGCAAAGCAGGCAAGGGTCGAAACCAAAAGACGACATTCCAACACAACAAAACAAATTTGTTAAGCATCAGGCGTAAAATCCAGTAAAAATCCAGGAAGGTTCGGCAGAAAGTCCAAAATGCACAACAGCTAAACACGGGGAAAGGCTGGAAAGCTCGACACACGGTATGAAGACAAACACTGCTGAGAGTTTGAGATCATGAGAGGATTTATGGAATCAGAGGAGAAATGGGAAACATCATTTCCTGGATGTTGCTTTTAAAATAAAGAAAAATGATAAAAATGTCTAAATACCAGAAGAAGCACTTTCATAGGAACTCTGAGAATGTGCTATAAAAAACCATTACAGTGTGTAGAAGTGACCGTGAGTCAAAGGTCAACGCTGACTTCTTCTCTACACTGTAAATGTTTATTTTCTGTTACATTTTGTGAGGGGTTAACATCAAGTTCTTAACACCACTTCACAACAAACGATGGGTAAGTCTCTCAGAAAAATATGCACACTAGGGAAAAGGCCCCATGGATCTTTGAAGAGTCTGCATCTGAGCTCTGGGCGGCTGGGGCTCCTGGATCCACATCCAGAAGAACGTAACACACTACCTTCAAATTCTCAAAAGCCCAGATTAAATATTCTGTACAATATGATCCCCCCCCAACACGCACACACACACACACGCACACACACACACACACACACACACACACACACACACACACACACACACACACACACACAAACAAACCCCTTCTATCCCCCCCCCACTGGGAAATGATTCTGAGGAAGCTGCTTCCTCAGCTCTTAGACAGGTCGGAGATAGAAGCCAGTCCTGGTGCTGCTTCTTTCCTCTGGCACATATTATATCCACTATTAAGTACAGCAGGACATCTGCAATCACTTCGCACTTGCGAAAGGTCTACTAATTCAACATGTCCCTGAGAAATACTTAAAGAGATGTCTCCTTTTCAAGATGAGGTCCATGTACATTCCTCATTATGTCATTTTTGGCCTTACATATACCAGATTTAGAATCAGCAGGTTTATAGCTGTAGATCCCAGATTCAGAATTTAGGTTCAACATCTTATCCTTGCTTAAAGAGATCATATCATTTCCTTTTTGGGGTTCATATATTTAATCTATGTACCGACTAAAGTATGTTCACAATAGATAAAGTTTGAAAGAAGTGTCTGTTTTCATGAACTGCCGATCCATGCACCGGCTCGATTCTGACTCTCTCTCTAAGGCTCTGAAGTGCCCACGTTCAGAGGCCCCACGTGTGCCAAGTCTGATCTGATTGGTCGGCCTGTCGGCTCTGCCGTAATTGGTCAGTCGCTCAGCACAGTTCTTGGAAATGTCACGCCCCTTCTCCTATATTGGGAATGCAGCTACTGGCTTCGCCCGAGGGGAGCATAAACATTAGCACCTTAGCACTACTGTGCTACCGCAGGCTACGGCATATCGTGGGCGTGCTACAGAAGTTAATGGGCGTGCAACATGAGCTGCCGGGCTTGCCACAACGAGCCAATGGGCTTAGATCAGTGATCTCACACTGACAAGACGTCACACTGGCAATTCTTTTTCGAGGGGGGCTAGAACCGAGCGTTACATGCGGCTAATGCTACAGCTAACAGGAGGAGGTAGGAGAAGCTGCGTTTCCGCGGACTTTGAATTTTTGCACATAGATGTGCCTAAACATGCACAGGACACTTGGAAAACACACTAAAGAGCATATAAAACCAGAAAAAGAAGAATATGGGACCTTTTAAAAATGAACTAAAGTGGATTGTAAATAACAAATTCCGTGCTGAAAAGGGTCATCAAGGATGGAAGTAAAAACAATTCATGGTCTAAAACATCAGTTTATCACTGAATGGATTTTGGTGTGATGAAAGAATAACAGCAAATTACTAAAAACATGCCGTCGTTCTCCTCATCCTTTGGCTCTACAAACAGTTGTGACTCGAGTGGTTTGATGCTTGGGCCAGTTTTTTTTTTTTTTTTTTTTTTTTAAGGGGGAAGTCATAAAAATCCTGAGCCGTAAACGATGATGGGATGAAGAGTCGGAGGGGCGCGCAAAACATCGGCATGAAGGAACTAAAGGCAGAGAAAGAATCATATTTAAAAGTGGAGCAGAACAACGACAGGCTGACGATGAGGGAGGAACGCCATGCAGTTGGTTAGATGAGCACCGCTGACGAGACAGCTGATTATCCAATGACAGCCCCAGAAAATGACAGCTTGAGAATAACAGCAGAAAGGTGAGAGAAAGACCTGCTCATGAAGACAATTATACAGTCTTCCTGACTGAACTTCCGCTAGAGCTTCATTTAAGGAATATGATGATAATGGCTCGATATTCATCAAATCAGAACTTTAAAAAATAAATTAAATTAAGCTCAAACAATTCAAATCATATAATAACTTATCACTACAGTTTTCATATGACATGCATTTTTATCACCTGTGCTTTTATCTTTTTTATCATCTTTTTGTTCCTTCCAACCCTTGAAAGTGCTGCGCTATGTTGAAAACGTAGTTGCAGTTTCCCCAAGAGGAGCTTGGTGCGTCGAATTATACATCTGAGTTTTATGTGGAGGTAGAAAAAGGTGGACTTCTGGGAACACAGGGTTTGATTTAATGTCCGAGTTAGCTGGGTTTAACCCCCCCCCCCCCAGCTCCTGCAGCTACATGTCGGACGTGTCCTTGAGCAAAATACTTAACCCCAAGTTGCTCTGCTGCTTCACCAGCTGTGTATGAATGGCATTAATTACCTCGAATGGACACATAGCAGCCTCTAAGAAGATGAAGATTTACTTTATTGATCCCTGCAAGGGGAAATGTCTAAAAATTCTTTGCATGTCTCAAACAACAATTTGACACCAACAACATCATCAAGTTTACTGACGACACAACAGTGGTGGGACTCGGTGCGAACATCATGGTGCAAACTTTGCAATCTGGCTCTCAATGTGGAGAAGACCGAGGAGATGGTGATCTATTTCAGGTGAACTGACATGCACAATCCGATGATAAATGGTGCAGCTGTATAGTGGGCCAGCAACAAGTTTCTGCGTGTGCTCCTTGTGGATGACCTGGCCTCCTCTGTCAACACCTCATACATAGTACAAAAATATATAAGACTCAATAGTGCCCCCCCCCCCCCCCCCACCTCCGTTGACTAAAAAGGACATGTCTCCCCATCATGTAACCATCTTGACATACTCAAAAAAACAACAGTTTAAAAGGATAGTGGGGACAGCAAGCAGGATCATTGATGCCCCTCTCCCCTTCCTGCTGGAGATTTACCATCAGCGCTGTGCTCACAGCTCCTCCATCACCACAGAGTGACCCCCACCGTCCATCTCACAAACTGTTTACCCTCCTATACCATCAGGCAAGAGGTATCGGAGCATCTCTGCTAAATCCACTGGGGGTCAGGACTGTGTCCCCGTCCCTGTCACACTAATCAGTGTCGACTGGACCCGTGCTGAACTCTCATTTTAAATACATTGCACCTTAAACACTACATTAGGTGAATGACTGTGATGCTAACTGTATTGCTGCTTGTTTTATTTCTTGTATCTTATACTATTTCTATTGTAATCGTTTATTGTACTTAATAATTTAGCTTTATTTATATGTCTTGGTTAAATGTTTTCTGTCACACTGCTTGGTGCTGGTTTCGTCTTTTTTATGTATGCAGATACTGTCATGATTTGGTCTGTTTAGTTTAGTTTTAGTTGTTTTAGTTCTCATTCTTCCCTGGTGATTCCCTTGTGTGTTTTTTGTAGTTTAGTCTTTAGTGTTTCGTGTGTTATTTTGTATCCTAGTGTTTCTTTATGTTCTAGTGTGTTTTCTTACATTCTTGAGTTCTGTGTGTCTTCAGTGTTTCTTGTGTTCATTCCTGCCTCTGTGTGTTTCCCTCCACATTTGATTGCCTTCATTGTCTTCACCTGTGTCGTTAGTCTCACCTGTGTCTATTTAGTCTCTGTGTTTCTTCCCTTCTGGGTCAGTTCATTGTAGTTAGCTCTTGGATGTAGTAAGTCAGATGTTTTTAGTTGTTTCCATGTCAGATGTCCTTGTTTTCACCTTTTTGGGGGACATTTTCATTGTAAGTTTTGGTTGCCTTTTTGTTTAAATTAATATAGTCTTTTGGTTTCTGCGCTTGGGTCCTCCTCTGAGTTATTCCAGTCCATGACAGATACATTAGGAACATGACAAATGAATGGAACTTGAAATGTAAAAAGCGATAAATGGCAGTTATAACACAGAACAGGGAGAGAGCGACGTGTTGCATTCTGTCATGAGTGTTTCCATCTGTGACAGATGAATGTGTTACTTTAGAGAACCAGAGCAAACATTAGTCTCATCAACCTCAAAAACAACATGCCACGACCAAGTCTGCTTAATGTATTTTTACATCTCGAACACAATAAGTCACTGAATATTGTCAGTGAACCCAGGAGCCTAATAAACAGAGAGGATACACTGGAATCCCATAAAAGGAGCTGAAACACCAAGCAGACGGCAAAGAGTTATTGACGACGCCTTTTGTCTTGGCCAAAAAGTTTCACTAGAACACACCGCCAAGACTACATCCGACGGCCAACCACCACACACATTCTACGCATGCGTGAGAGGCAATAACTCTCCTTTTGCCAGCAGGTGGCTGTAGTCCCTTGTTATGATACGAGAAGACCATTTTCACAACGCTGTCGCTCACCACTCGTATTATAGGTCGCTGCTCAGGGGGCTGTCCCAAACATGTGTTGAGAGCTGGAGATAAATTAAACCTCCGAACAGCCAATCAGAGACATTCCTCTCACCGACGTTGATTCAACATGTCGAATCGGCCAAAAAAAGGTAGACGGGGGGGCCGACGGGTAGCGACGGAACCGGACACACCGCAAAAACTAGGACGACAACCGCTCGCCGACGATCTCCCTTGGTGTGTCAGGGCCTTAAGGTAAAGGAGTTGGAACAAGAAAAAAGAAGGTCAACGTAAAACTTCTGATCAAACAAAGACTTTTTTTAAACTTCAGTAACTTCAAAAAATGTTGGAGGAGGGGGAGCGAGCAGTACTCTTCTGCCAAAAGTCATTAGGTTACAACATAAATCATTTCCTCACCATGCAAGTCTTCTGTGAAAAAAATGACAGAAAAGTTGTTTTCAAAAAACTTAAAAAAAAAGGCTGCTTAAAACATACCATGGTAATGGATGAGGTATGTTGGTTTAACTGTTATTATTATTATTCTATGGTGAGGGAAACCTGGAAGTGATAAAAGACAGACAGCTAGTAGGGAATGGAAGGCATTTAATTTATCCCCATGGGAATGATAAGGAAATGGTTATTCCCCTATACATCTCTTCTGACTCAATCACACCCTCTGACCTCCCCAGGAGATTTTGAAGCGCTCAAAAAACTGACAAAACATAAACCTCTGTACCTCATAAACAACAGGGACCTGGTCAGGAAATGAAAGCGCTGGTTGTTGTTTTTTTTATTGTTTGAGAAATCCAATTCCGGAAATGTCAGTCTCACTCCAATGCCTTGTAGTTATCTTCCAGCACCACCAGTGTCTAGACTGTTGGCGCGTACAGATTGCCAGTTGAAGGTGGGAAACTGAAGCCCCTGCTGCGTTGTTACGTTCGCAATGTTTAACCAAGGAAGCAGAATGGTGGGGCTAAGTCGGGACTGTGGCGATGTGTCTAAATATGCACAATGCTTTTTTTAGTAACTAACATCGTAATGTACCTTAAAGGAACAATATGTAACTCTGACATGTAGAGTCTAAAAGTGGTACTGCAGTCCAAAATCAAAACATTGGATAGAGCTGTCTCCCTCCGCCCCCACCTCACAAGAGTCGATGTGCACGTGGGTTGCCATGTCACAGAAACTGAAACTTCAGTGTTTAGCCAGCTCATTCTGCACTCTAACCTGTCTGTTTATTTTTCAAAATCATCTCCAATATTGATTCTAGTTTGAGCACGTTTCTGCTCGTGGAGCTTATGAGAAACATGCAGAGGCTTTTGAAGTCGGGTACAATCACTTCTGTCTGAACCAGTTCACTTCCCCTCGTTCTTCACTGCAACACATGTTGGTTTGCTGTTTGCCTGGCAAACCGAGAAGCGTCTAAAATGTCTGTGCGGCTGCCTCAAAACCGCCTACCTTCTCTTGTCCAAACAAAAACAGACCGTTCAGGAGGAGGACATACTGACTGCTGAATTGTTGTCAGAGAAGACAGCACTTGAACATAGCATGTTTCCATAATGTCTGATGATAAAGGTCATTGTATGACTAATTCAGTAGATCTCTTCCAAATTGGTCCTTTAATTTAACACTAGTTTATTGGCTTTGTGAATTGTACTGTCGATATAACTCTTACTGTATTTACTCGGAGGACCAAATGGTCTCTGACATAGGTTAATTTGGTTTAGTAGCAGAAAAAGGAAGAGTGGAAAAGAGTGATCAGAGGGAGAAAAATGCTTTTAAGATGAAACCGTGACAGATTGCCGATCCCAGCTCTGGTACTTTTCTCGCCAGTGTCTGGCTTTTTGAAAGTCCGAGCTCCTGTGGTGTCCAAGAGGCAATAGACGTCTATGGATTAGTGATGGCTTTAAATATTCCATATGCATTTTTATGACCACACCAAAACAAGAATGTGAGAGAGATACCTTGTTTAATGGCTGTGAGACTTGACTTGGTCCTAGAGGTGAAAGCTTGAGCGTGTGCTCCTTAATCCACAGCAGGAAACCGATATAGGTGATAAAAGCGGCACGTCAACATCTGCTTCAGAGTCAGGACTCATTTTCTCTCTGCACGCTGAAAAAGGGGAGGGGTGGGGACGCCTCGAATGATTTCTTTTTGATGTGAAGAGAGACTAAAGTGTTGTTTCATCTCTTCAAAATAGCCAGGTTTTATTATTTACAGCACCCTTCGTTATGTTATTGGAAACTATAACTCGATGGCATTACTAAATTAAATCACTTGCTGCTGAGAATTGGCTGCATGTAAACGTAATTTGGAGGATGGACATCATTTTAGCTGGTCAGCCGGCCACTGGTGAGATAAAACATACCCTTACGGTTTCATTCAGAGCTGAAGAACAGATGAACCATGCAGATACATTTCAAGGAGGAGACCTCTGGAATGCTTCAGTCACCGAGGTTAAGCCGGGTTGTTGATGTTCTGTCAAAATGCCAGAGCTAATTTGAGGTGTTTTGAAGTTAAAGGTCAAGTCAACGTTGGCTATAAAAGCTGACCAGACCATCAGAGAGAAGATTTGCTATACCAGTTATTTTACCCGTCACCTGTGCAGCAGGGTAGAGGTGTCGGAAGGGGGATTAACAGCACGCTACATTTTTACATTTTAGTTAAGATAGTGTTATTAAAATCTGAAAGGTTTTATAACTAAATGATCCACAATAAATGGTTAATGGTCTTGAGCTTGTTTAGTGCTTTTCTAGTCTTCTGACTGCTCAAAGCCCCAGCTGCCTCCAGATCACTGTTCATCCTCCAACTGTTACATTAGTTCATCATTTAGGTGTTTTTTTAGAGTATATCTGTGATTTACAATGTGTTTTCATACTGTGCAGTTTATGCTCCTCACTAGAAAATAACTTTTTTTTTTTCCGAATCGTCACAGTTCAGTATGCAGTACGTACTTTTCAGTATGGAGTTTCAGTATACTGAACTTTTGTGGTCATTCAGTATGCATTTTTTGGGTCCGCGCTGTATACTGAACATTTCAGTATGGATACTAACTTCCGGGTTTCGTGCAGTATGGATCGGATGCATGCTTTCAGGAAATGAATTGTGTTTTACCACCCACAATGCTGTGCGAAATTAAACATAAATTGTCACTTCACGTCCGCCTCCAAATCAAAACAGACGAGCGTGGATTAATTGAATCAATTTTTAATCTAGAGTTAAAGTCCTGACTGAAATCACTACTTTTAATTAACAACAGAAAATATAACAAATGTCTGCATTATTATAAAACCTTTCCCCCTCTATTTAAATAATGATTTCACTATTTAAATGCGTCTTTATTGGTTTATTTTATATTCTGTATATTACTGTCTTTCATTTGTTCTTTCCTTTATGTAGCCTACTGTATGTTATTTAGTTATTTAATCTGCCTTTACTTGATTTACATTGTGATATTGTTTTTTGTTTACCTGACTGTATATGCGCATTACTCTTCTTGAATAAAGATAAACAAAAAAAAAAAAACGGGTGGATGCGGCCGGTTCGGGTAACGTAATGAAGTCACTTCTATACTGAATGAATCAGATGAAGTAGGGACAAATATCTGCCTACTGTGCGCGCATACTGAATAGTAGGTACTATCAGTATGCAGCACGGATAGTACATACTGCATACTGCATACTGAAAGATTGAGTATGTACTTGGCAATTCGGATACAGCCAAGTACTTCATAATCATGTGCACTAACTCCAGCACGTTTGCACTTTAATACTCGGGCTCTTTACCTCCCATGGCAGCACTTTAAGCACTTTCCCTCTGAAAGAAACTTTATGTTGTTGTTTGTTTTTGCTTGTTGTAGTAAAGATCACTATTTGTTCACCATGGCCCTTTCCGAATCGTCACAGTTCAGTATGCAGTACGTACTATTCAGTATGGAGTTTCAGTATACTGAACTTTCGTGGTCATTTCTTGGGTCCGCGCTGTATACTGAACATTTCAGTGTGGATACTAACTTCTGGGTTTTATGCAGTATGGATCGGATGCGTGCTGTCAGGAAATGAATTGTATACTAACTCCCACAATGCTGTGCGAGAAACGTAAATATGAAACGTCACTTCCTATGGGCACTTCACGTGCGCTTCCAAAGCAAAACAAATGAGCATGGATGCAGCTGGTTCGGGCAACGCGCCTTTCAAATGTGAAGTTGTTAAATTGTTCATATGCAATGTCACGTTTTGTATTATTCACTGAGCCACAGTGCAGATCACGTGAAGTCTCTGCAATGAGTTATCAGAAGCTCAAAAACATTTACTCATGATTATTGTATGGATGTTGAAAACAAGTGCTTTGACTGTACAGGGACAGATGACCACACGCGACAGCTGATCCGGTGGAGAGCCCGTAACGGCAATATGTTCACCGGACAGCGGAACGCCCCGTCCTCGCCCTGAAGAAGAGGTGGGAGAATATGAAGCAGAAGTACAAAGTATGTAACTCATACAACTTGCACATTACATGATCAAGACTGACATGCCATTTATTTGACCATTCATGCTACTGGTCCTGGAGGCTCTGCCAACTGTGGCAATTTTTTGCTGCACACAGGATTCATGTGACACATGTGCAACATTGAGACCTTCAATATTGCCAATAGAATTTGAACTGAACAACATCAAATATAACTCATTGCTTAACATTACAATGGAAATGTGGTTGTGTATTTGAATGGATATTGTTCACTAAAATATTGTGAATTCTCATGTTTCCTCAGGTGCTGAGGACCCTGAAAAAAGGGGTCAGTACAGAGGGAGGGGAGATGACAGCTGCTTCCTGAAAGTGGTACAGTTTAATGGATGAGGCGCTTGGGGCCACATCATCACACCGCTGGCCCTGACGTCTTCATCCTCCCAGGGAGCAGCTGTCATGTCCTCTCCCTCTGAAGAGTGAGCTGCTGCCTTAGCCTCCACCTCTGCCTCCACCTCAGCCTCCACCTCAGCCTCCACCCCAGCCTCCACCTCCTCTCCTGCCACTGGCTCTCCTCCCAGACCCAGCACCTCCTCTCTTTCCTCCTTCTCCCACTCCTCCACCTCCTCTCCACCTGCCAAAAGACGCAGGAGACCACCACCGTGGATGAGACTGTTTGAGCAGCTGGAGAGGAGGGACGAGGAAAGTAGGGATAGGGATGAGCGCTTTGCGTGAGGAGCGGCTGCCCGTGAGGAGCGGCTGCCCGTGAGGAGCGGCTGCCCGTGAGGAGCGCTTTTTAAATATTTTGTCGAGATTTCTGAAATAATGTTTATGTTAGCAAGTTTGTTTGTTTGTTATTTTTGCATTTAAAGCCATTTTGTTTAAATTATTCATCCAGTGATACTGTGGAATTTATTTTGTCATTTCTTAAATAAATAATTTATTTTGTGCACACTGTATTTGTCTGCATTGTATGTTATAAATGACATCTCCAATAATGAAAGATATTGTACAAATGTAGAACATGCCAGTATTGGACTTGATGGTGAATCTCATTGTTCATCTTTGCTGGGGCCTTTGTCCATTTACAGTAATGAAAGCAAATGTGTCAATTCATCTGGCACATTCAGTCTTAGCATGACATTTCTGAATAATGGCTTGAACAGTGTTTCTGGACTGGTTATTATATCATTTGGGAGATATGTCACCTGAAAAACTGCCTCCCACCCACACTGGACTCATACCAGTTTGCCTACCGCAGCAATAGGAGTACAGAGGATGCAGTTTCCACTGCGCTGCACTCTGTGCTCACACATCTGGACAATAACAACACATACGCACGAATGCTGTTTGTTGATTTTAGCTCAGCATTCAACTCTGTCATCCCCTCCAAGTTGAACACTAAACTCGGAGACCTGGGCTTCAACACCTCCCTCCGTCACTGGATAATGGACTTTCTGACCAACAGACCCCAGTATGTTAGGTCAGGACACACCTGCTCCACCACCATCACACTCAACACAGGCGTACCACAGGGCTGTGTGCTGAGCCCATTCCTCTACTCCCTCTTCACCCACGACTGCAGACCTGTACATGGATCCAACACCATCATCAAGTTTGCGGACGATACGGCGGTGATTGGCCTCATCAGCAACAACGATGACACGGCCTACAGGGAGGAGGTACAGCATCTGGCCGCCTGGTGTGCTGACAACAACCTGCTCCTCAACACCAGCAAGACGAAGGAGCTCATCGTGGACTTCAGGAGAGAAAGAGGAAGCACGCACAACCCCATTCACATCAACGGGATGGCTGTTGAACGTGTCTCCAGCTTCAAGTTCCTGGGGACCCACATCACAGAGGACCTCTCCTGGTCCACTAACACCTCCAGTCTGGTTAAGAAGGCTCATCAACGCCTCTTTTTCCTGAGGACACTGAAGAGACACCACCTGTCTTCAGCTGTACTGATGAACTTCTACCGCTGTGTGATCGAGAGCATCCTGACCAGCAGTGTCTCAGTCTGGTACGGAAACTGCTCTGTCGCAGACCGTAAGGCGCTACAGCGGGTGGTAAAAACCGCCCAGCGCATCACAAGGTGTCCACTTCCTGCCATTGAGGATGTCCAAAGAAAACGCTGTCTGCGGCGAGCTCACGGCATCCTTAAAGACTCCTCCCACCCTGCCCACAGACTGTTTACCCTCCTGCCCTCCGGTAGGCGGAACAGCTTTTTCCCCAGAGCTGTCTCTCTACTGAACTCTACCCCCCGAACTCTGAACTCTGTCTCTCTCTCTCTCTCCGCCCCCTGCTGATCCCCCCCTTTCCCCTGCATATCACCTCACACCCATCATCCCCCCACCACTCCTCCTGGTCACACACACACATCTCTCATCCACCTGTATTATTGTATTATAGTATGTTCATATTATGTCCATATTCTTTATATTATCTGTAAACTAGTATAGCATGCTCACTGCACCTTAATCTGTATATTATAATCCTAAGAATACACTTATATTTATAGCATCCCATTAATCCAGCCATCCATATATACACCTAATAATTCACTTTTTTTAGTCTACATCTGTAAATTTTGTAATTACTGTACATAGCACAGACTCTTGCACTTTCTGCTTATTTGCACTTCTGGTGAGATGCCAAACCTCATTTCGTTACTCTATACTTGTATATGTGTAATGACAATAAAGGTGAATCTCATCTCATCTCATCTCATCATCTCATGTCAGGACCCTTTAAATCATTTTGGGAACTGAAGTTGGCTTTCTCCCCTCACAAAATCTTCATGTAGGAAGTAACACCTCTTGCATAGCACATGAAAAGTTGAGCTTTTGCTGAAGAGCTAAGCAAATCACCAATGTTCTTAATACAGACAGAATTTCTGCTGCCCAACAACCCAATCAACATAATTAGATTCAATATTACAAAGGTTAACAAAAGGTCAATCCGTTGTCCTTGTGATTGAGGTTAAGGTAAGTGGAATGCAAACTCCACCTGTTAAATGTCATCCTTGAGAAGGAGGTAGATGACAATTGTAAATTAGGTTACACTGACAATACACAATGACCATAAACTTTAAATGATTAAAAGCAACACTCCATTCATGCAATTTCCTGAAGAAAAGTATTTATTATCGCCCAGCCATGTTTTCTTTTGTTTACATACAATGTTAATTGTGTTGGATCATTAGCTTCCCTGTCGACAGGTACTGACAGGAGGCGCGACAAGAACGCTGATCCAGGGCCTCCCAAAAAAATAAAATGAAAATGTTGTGACAGTGATAAGTGGAGGGTGAATAGTGCATTGTGTAAATGTGTCAGGTGTAACGTGTTT
Organism: Labrus bergylta; assembly: GCF_963930695.1. Taxonomy (NCBI): domain Eukaryota; kingdom Metazoa; phylum Chordata; class Actinopteri; order Labriformes; family Labridae; genus Labrus; species Labrus bergylta. Next base: position 27,949,077 of record NC_089199.1, read on the forward strand.
AGTGACAAACAATGTGCATGCGAGGTTCAAGTGACATGGAGGTGCTCTTCAAGAGGTGTAGTCGTGATCACACAGTGCAGGAATACAGACTTCAGGTGCTGAGACTGCAGCTGCGAACCGATCCCGAAGGCCATCAGCCACCTGAGGATGAGCCGGAGCATCAGGGTCAGCCTCATCCGCGTCCTGATCATCAGGATCAGGGTCAGCCTCATCCGCGTCCTGATCAGAAGGGGATTCCAGGTCCTCTGTACCCAGGCACAGGTTGTGCAGAACAGCACAGGAGGTTATCACCTCCACAGCAAATGGAATTCTCACTTGCATAGCCTTGAGGAAGATGGTCCGCCACCTTGTTTTCATGACCCCAAAGGCCTGCTCTACAACGAGCCTGGCTCTGGAGAGCTTGCCATTGAACCTGCGGTGTACAGGGCTCTGCACTGGCTCCCGATAGGGTGTAATGAGGGTGATGGGGTCTTGGATGCAGGGGTATCCACCGTCTCCAATGAGGAACCATGCCTGAGGGGGGTACAGCTGATGGACATACACATCAGAGTGCCTGAGGACACGTGCATCATGGACTGATCCAGGGTAACCCACGAAGATGTCCAGGAACTTCCCCCTGTGGTCACAGATGGCCTGGAACTGGATCGAGTGGAAGATGCCTGCTCGTGTGCTGCTGGTGCAACCACTCTCACATGGCAGCCATCGATGCTGCCAGCCACACGAGCAAACACTGCCGACCCCGCCAGGCGAGCAAAACCAGCACCAACTCTGTCCATCTCTGCAGCAGTGGGGAAACGGATCACCCGCTTCACAATGGCAAGGAGCCTCTTGCTGGCCTTGTGCACCAAGTCAAAGAATGTTTGCGTTGGAATTGCGAAAGCCTCTGCCACGACACGGTATGATGTGGCACTAGCCAGCCAGTAGAGGAACACCAGCATCTCCACTTCCCTGCCCCAGCCGTGGGTAGAGTGGTCCTCCTCCAAAGTAGCTGTGAGCAAGTTCAAGGCACCCCTGCTCAGGCGGAAATGTGGCCTTGTATCCTCACCACCAAAGTACAACCTCAGGTGTGGTACCCGGAGGTTTATTTGGCAGTATATGCCTCTAGCTCCCGTGGTATTCTGCAGGGAAAAGAAGGTTCTGAGTTAGAATCTGTGTAGTAATTTAGTTTACAATAGGCTGTTCAGTTAATGCAGGTATATCATATCAACGGCAAAACCAAATAACTGGAAACATTACATGGCTGGACTCACTCAGACAATAATTGCACATGGCGTTATTTTATATTCTTTGTCAATTGCAAACTATTAATAACTAGAAACAGTTTTTCCCAATGCCACACAGTTTTGATGTGCATTTGGTGTGTATACATGGAAATGTTTTCGGTAGCTGCATGCATGTATGGTCAAGTACAAGATAAACACTATATAACTAACTGCATTATGGTTAATAATAAGATGACCAACTTTAATCAGCTGACTATATAGCTAACGTTACCCTGCTCCAGTGTTTTACATGTGGTTGGCTTCATGATACTTTATTTATATTCATTCTTATGTAAACTCATTGTCTTGTAACTTCACACAGTGACCAAAGCTCCAATTCAACAATCAACCTGACTTTTCACTACTACCTGTGAAATAACTCACCTCTTCCATCAAGGCCAGGAGGAGAAAAAATCGTCTTCTCCGAGCTCTTCTCCTGGCTCGCCTTCTTCTCCCTAACACTAACTCCATAGCAACACGCTGCGGTGTCCACATGGTGAATGCAACTCAGAATTCGGATGTTGACAGCTGGCTTTTATTCTGTCAGCCACGGGGGCTTTCATGCTTTGGCCAAAGGGATCATTAGTGCCCTCATCTGAGTTGGGGTGTCAGTAACATGGGGTGGGCTAATGACGTCACTTCCATACTGAATGAATCAGACGAAGTAGGCATAAATATCTGCCTACTGTGTGTGCATACTGAATAGTAGGTACTAACAGTATGCAGCACGGATAGTGCATACTGCATACTGAAAGAGTCAGTATGTACTTGGCAATTCGGATACGGCCCTGGTTTCTCACTCTCTCCTTTCCCCCCTTGATTGGTTGTCGTTTGCACTCTGTCACTAATTAATTAGATTGAATTCACCTGCCTACTCCTTATTGAAGACTGCACTCCCTTGAACTCGTGTTTTTCATCCTCACATGGGGCGGCAGTTCAGCAATGCTTGGACTTTCAATCCCATGTGTGTCTTATGTTACCCTGATGGTTCACTTAACTTGAAAATACATAAACCTGTTACATTCTTGTATCCTGACCCGATGCCCCCATTCTTAACACTTGTCATTGTGGATTTGTGTAAAATTAGTGTGTACCACCAACCTGCCAATGAACTACAGATGGATAGTCGGAAAACATCCCAAGAGAGAGAAAGTGAGTGGGGAATGACATGCAGGAAAGGAGCCACGGATCACCTGGAGTACATCCTCCATCATCCTCAGCAATTTTGCAATGACAGCAGGAAACTTCCCGGATGGGGCCCCTTACGATAGCAATTACTCTCATTACTCAGCTTTGCAGAATGAAAGTCAGTGTAATAATTAAATGATGAATGGTTATTAAAGAAAGAGTGACAGACGGTGGTCGGAGGTGCCCCGGGGGGGGGGGGGGGGGCGCGCACACTTAACCACTATGCCACCAGCGCCCCTTTAGTTAGCCATGCATTTAAAGAATGACTGTGCTATATAAAGCTCTCTTTTTCTTAACTTCACTTTTACCTCAGCTGCTCCGCTACAGTGTTGAATAATCTGAGGTTTCTTCATTTCAAAAACAGCCAATAACTCGCAGTTAATCTTGATTCCAATTCTGAGGATTTGGATGACAAGAAGAACGACAGCTAAATAAGATCTTTTTCTCTAGAAAGCCATAAAACAGCTCAGCTTCGCAGCAGGAAGGAACCCGAAGCCACACACTCACACAAACTGATGACACGCCAAGAAAATTTCTCCAGGAGTTCAGTTTAGTTTGGAGTTAATAGTTCTGTAATCAAATCAGTGGATATACTCACATCTCCAAAGTAGTGTCACAGCTGTTAGTTTTACATCTTGTTCATCCAACTGTTTCAGCAGTATCACTGTTTTCTGGCACAAACACGGGTTCCTTTCCTAATCAGTGATTAATATGTCAATAGTGCGGAGGGGAAAAATCAGAGGCAGTGATTTGACCTTTGATACATCTCAACTCTTCGCTGTCACACCCAGCACAATTAAACATATTTTATGGATTTGTTTTCATTCCTTTTGGGGGCGTGAATATTTTCATCTCGTATGGGGTGGTAAAGCCAAACAACAGCCTTGTATAATCAATCATCGGTTTCAGAGAATGTTTTCTTGATTCACAGCTCGACGGCAGGTGGAAGAGAGTGTGTGTCACCCTCCTTAAACGAAACACTGTTGCATGTGTTGCTCCGTCTAATTGTCTTTCATTCGAGACGATCGGCAGGTTCCCATCCTTTTGACTCATTAATGTGTCACTCAGAGCCGCTTCCAGGTCTGAGAGCGGTGGCACGCAACCGAAGTCTGAAGAGAGAGGGAACCCACACCCACCCACCCCCCCCTCCCCACCCCCCCCCCCCCCCCTCCCCTGCACACACACAAACAATCATACCTACTGTGTGACTGTCCCCGTCTCTCCCTTTCACCCGCAGCCAGAGGCTATTCATGTCATGGCATGTCAGACCACGAGATGACACTGCCATACACACAGGTTTTTACAGTTTATGACCCTCAGGACGGCACGTTCGTTGTTTATCAAACACAATGTGACTGAGAAGGTGAGGTATGTCTCGTTCAAAGACAAAACTACAACACACACTGAATAATCAATTAGTTGGAAACACTCATGATCAAGTGCTTAATAAAGGACTTGAGGGGGAAAAAAAAGTTTCACAAGAAACATTTCACATCACGCGTTGGCAAACATGTTAAGACATCTGCAAAGATTGAGGGACTTGTTCAAATTCCAGGAGTAAATGCTGGAGTGTATTACATCGCCTATTATAAAACGATGCAATAGTAACGCCAGATAGGCTACACAAATATTTGTTGTGTCGATGTGGGGGCGCTGAGTTTATAAAGGCTGTTTTTTCTGCTGCACTATTGCACTCTACTGCCACCTTGTGGTTATGAAGCAACAATAAGGCTTTAGTTACCAAAGTTGTTGTTTAATGGAAAGCTGCAGGGTTACAGAGATTGGGTTTTCATCTTCACAGCCGTACTTTCCAGTTGTGGATTATGACATTGAACTCACCACAGTGAAGCTGTTGAAAAAGGTCAGTTGGCTCAATTCAATTTTCATCATTTTTCAAACATGCTGTATCTCAGCTGTGTGCAATTAAGGATTATTTACTGATGGTTTTATAACCTAATGAAGAAATAGTTCAACTAGAAAAGCTGCCTACTTGTTCAGGACCTGTTTCATTGATTGACCGTTTGTGCTTTGATTTACGCAGAAAACAAATTGCTAATGACTGGTTATGGTGGTTACTGGTAAATGGACTTGGAGCTTGTATAGCACTTTTCTAGTCTTCAGACTCCTCAAAGTGCTTTTACACCGCAGGTCACACCTACACATTCACACACACTGATGTCAGAGGCTGCTCTGTAGTGAGACCATTAGAAGTAACTAATCCATTCATACACATGCATACGCCTCCAACAAAGCAGAGGGAGCAATTCAGGGTTAAGTGTCTTGCCCAGGGACACATCGGACATGTGGCTGCAGGAGCTGGGGATTAAACCCCATACCTTCCAGGTGAGAGGCAACCAACTCTACAAACTGAGCCACAGCTCCCCCACGCCCACTGGGTTGTGTGTGTGTGTGTGTGTGTGTGTGTGTGTGTGTGTGTGTGTGTGTGTTGGGGGGAAAACCCAGGGGTTCTCCTGGTTAAATAAATATTATTTAAAAATTCCCTGTGACGTTTCACCTTCAGTCTGAATGTTGCGTGATCTCCCCTTTGTACCGTCTTCAGAAGTAGTAACAGAGTGTGTGTGTGTGTGTGTGTGTGTGTGTGTGTGTGTCTTGACCGTCTCCCGCTGTGCTGTACTGTACTGTGCTCCTTCGTGCTGCCGTGACGTCATAATCAATATAAAAGGTCTTCAGGCATGATCACAGCGGAGCTTCGTTACAGCGCTGTAGAGAAAATGCAATCTGAAAAGGCCAAGTGAGGATAAAAAGTTTTGTTTTTTTATGGAGTTGTTTGAGGTACTTGTCAATAGTAAGTGTATTACCCACAGGAGCTGCTGGTCAACAAGGTCGCTTTAATGAGAAACCAATCAGAGTGCAGGCACAGAAGCTAAAGATTACATCACTGCAGACACGGCAGATTTTAACACTTTTCAGAAAAAAACAACAACAAGCCAATGAAGGGGTAAGTTTAAGCTTGTTTAGAACTTCTTTACTTTTCAGTCAGTCAATATAATTTTTATTTTTTATCTTGAACACACTTCCCATCATGTCACAGGTCTTAAATGTCCAAGAGCAGAGTGTGTAGGAAGGTTATATAGATGTCAATCAAATCTGTACGATCGATCATCCAAGAGGCTGATTTGGTGTCTTCAGATCGTCCAGAGGTTTCCATGTCACAGATCCATCAGAAAGCTGCAGCTGAGTTATTCTGTTCACGTCTCTCTCTTCGTTCCTCTGTCCGCCGACAGATTCACATGTCATCTCTTTAAGAGGCCGTTTATAGCTTTAAGTTCGTCTGAAGACAGAGGGGAAAGGTTGTAGCCTCGCAGCTCAGGTTTTCCTGCAAACAAACAAAAAGACAAACAACGTGGTCACCTTTCAGAAGATTTCTGGATGGGTCTCAGTTTCAGACTCATCATTAAGTCCTAGACGTGCTGATATTTACAACATAGCAGCCCCTGAGAAGTTTCCTCTAACATTGGATTTTGTTCGTAAGGATAAGTGGAGGTCTTTGTCCCAAAATAATATGAAGGAATCTCCCCTTTTCGACTGATTTACCAGAGGAATAGTTACAAAATGCAACCCCTCCCTGTTTGTGTCTCCATGTCTGGAGCTGTCATTCTGAATGCAGGTTGTCCCTCTCCCAGCAGCTGAACCACACTGGGAGACTTTAGGAATTTAAAAACCCTTTCAGTAATAAAATGACATTACACTGGTTCACTGCTTGTTTTTCTGCCTGGTTTTCAAAAGGTACAAACGGGTAAGGGGTCAAACCTTAAGGGTCCAATCAACGGACATGAGGAATGTGACAACACAGACACAAAAAAAGCCTTTTAAAGCATCTTTATCAGAAACCCTGATGACTACAACATGAGGGCCATACCTACAGGATTTTATTTGGTTTAATTCACATAGCGCCCTCTGCTGGTGGCAGTGAGAAAGAGACCTGCTAGTGTTGTACAATGATGCTTAAATTAAATGTTATTTGACTGGTGAATAAATCTAGTAATATCGGCGGAAAATCAGCGATAAAATGAGTCAATAACGATATTCACAGGATATGCTAACATCGGCCGATATCATCGACTTGCAGATTAATCAGTCGGGCTCCAATAGTTAAAAAAGAAGCACTTACATCAAGGCTGTGGGGCCACAATAAATAACTAAACACATTCACTTTGTCCCTGGTCAAGTGTAGAGCTTAAGATTTAACAAATTTAAACTGCATGTTTTATCCATCTGCTCATCCACTTTTTGCAGAATCTCTGCTGGTTGCCAGACAACCTCAAGGTGACAACCGGGGAAGCCACTGAGTAGCTAATACTACCTTCATGTAACTGCCTATAAAAGCCCGTTATTTCACACTTCTCTTTGTGTGCAGTTTTAAATATGCTTTCAGTCTCAATTCAAAGCCGACTGTCTCACAACATAAGCTTCACCTGCAGAGATGAGAGCAGCAATCACAGGACAGTGGATAGAATCGAGGATCAGAGAGAGTGGGGAATGACATGCGGGAAAGAAGCCGCACAGGTTGGATTTGAAACCGGGGTGCCCGCTTAAAGTACTACAGCCTCTGTAGCACTAACCGCAGGGCTACAGGCGCCTCGAGAGCAGCAAACTTTTCATGTTATTCAGCAAGAAGGCAGTTTTCCCTCTTACCTTGGATCTCACTGAGATGATTGACTTTTGCTTTCAGCGCTTTGCGAAGGTCGTTGATCTCCTTGTCCAGCTGATCTTGGTCTAAAGGTGAAAGACCAACATAATAACACAGAAACAATATGTGTACCATACAGCTATTCAAATTTAGAGGGGATTTCTTTTTCTTACCTTTCTGTATCATCTCTCTCGTCTTCAGATTGGGGAATTTGATGAAAATGTTTCCCAAGCAAACCTTCACTTTCTCTGCAAACAACATCAATGCTTAGAATCAATTGAGGTATTGTAACAGTTGAAATGTGGACTGTACCTTTAAGACACTCAGTGGCTAAGTCACTAGACAGCGCCTTGTTTTTTATCCCTGAACTTAGTTTGATCGACCGATACTTGTAACCTACTTTCCCTATACCTCTCAACTCAACATTAATGTGATGGTTCTTGTGGACACTATATGCTCACATGTAGCCGTACAACATTTGTACAACGTTTTTTGTAATAAACTGTGAATATTCATATCTCAATAATGTTGAAATGCAATCGTTGCACTGCCCTGCCCGACTCATATCTATATACTAAGTTACATTTTCCAGGGAAGTCATTTTCATCACATAAGATACTGCTTCTGTAATATTCGTCATCCAATCAGATCACTCAGGGCTACTCACCGTTCTTTGACATTTCATTTTTCAGTGCATTCAACGCCTCTCTGTTCCTGTTTCTCTTGGTGTCCAGGTCCACTATCTGAAACATCCACAAGGCGCGTTGGTTATTAACATGAAACAGTAAATACGTCTGAAACACCAATGACTTTATTATCATGGGATGAAGAATAAAAAAAAAAAACTTAGAAGGACAAACTGGCTGCTGCATTGTTGTCAGAGAAGCCAGCACTTCAACATAACATGTTTCCTTAATATCTGATGATATAGTAATGTTATTTATGATTTAATTCAGTAGATATCTTTCATATTGCTCCTTTAATTCAGTCATTTTTCATGTTGGTGTTGATGCTGTGTAGCTGGCTGTTCATAAAAGTGCCTGTGTGGAATTTGGCCCATTTGAGTTTGAATTGAACTGACTTTTTTGTCATTTTTTTCCCCAGAAAAAAAAAAAATACATCGAGGTATTATTCATCACCATTCAGAAATAATATTGGGAAATTATTTGTGATCCATAACACCCAGTCCTGGTTGCAGCACAAATTAAAACAAATCTGTTGCTCTGATAGAGTTTACTTAATTCACTTTTGGGCAGCACTGCAGTGCCAGGGTCAATATTTTATTTTATTTTATTTTTATAAGAGTTTTTTATAATTTTAATGTCAATTTGGATAAATATTGGATTGTAAATATCAAATATAGTATCATAAATATAGTATAGCAAATTGTATATAGAGAGATTATAAGGAACACAGGAAGTTAATTTAATTTAATAATTATTAATTATTGAGCTGTGGAAAAGGAGTAGGATTAAATAAGTGTTATACTTCTTCCTCCTTTTCAGGCTTATCAACTGAATAAATGTAATTTTCTTTTTCTTTTTTTTGTGAAATAATTTGAACTTTTTTTTTTTTGTTTATTGTATTTTCATGCTTTTCATTTTGTTTTGTATTTTTTTATATGTTTGGTTTTATTTAATATGTCTGAAATACATTTAATCAATCAGTCAATCAAATCCAAGAAATTGAGCGACATTAAATGAAGCAGACGGAAAATCGAGGATCCATATTTGAGCTACTTAGCTTTGTGGCTAAAGCATGCTTGCTATTCCGTTTTCGTTCCGCTTTGTCGAGCTGCTCACACAACCAGCTCGTTGTTTAACAATAATGTATTTGTTTACCTGTTGTTTGGTAGTGAGAACATCCTCAGCTGCCTCTTCTACTTCTGTCAAATACTCCAAAACACGCAGCGATACCGCGTCCATGGTGGAGGACTGTGTCGCTACAAAAATACGTCCGGACAGAAACAACAACTTCTTCTTCTTTTCATTTTGCTTTAAAGGTGCGTTACCGCCACCTACCGGACTGGAGTGTAGAGCAGTAGATTGGCAGACAAAAAAAAAAAAAAAAGGAAATAAATTGGGGGTGAAAACAACTAAATTGTCTCCTGTTTCCTTAATACACTGATGTTTGTTTCCTTTGGTGTGTCTCCAAGCAGATGTGCTAAAGTGAAGTGTTTATTTTTAACCAAATCCTAGTTCCCTCCTTTCTTTCTCATATAGCCTTTACATTTAAACAGACTCAGATTGCCCACGACTGCATAGACGACACCTGCCAGTTGGATGTTTCCCTATTTATGCGAGTAGATTAATTTAGTTGGAAACAAAACCGATCGCAAAATAATGAGTCCCCCAAAAAAACTGTTCATCCTGAAACGTTTATTTAGACTTATCAGAAGAAAAATATGAATGTGTGAGTTCAGATTTACCATGAGGCATACACTGGCTAAGGTAGATAACGTTTTCTGATTAAGGTCAACTACAACAGTAGTTTTGGACGGAACATGTTGCAGACCCAATTGTTAAGGTGATATAACGTGAACATCTATTTAACTTGCTTTTAAAGACAAATGTCTACACAATGCACTTTATTTAAGGTTTAACTGATAAAAACCTTCATTCTGTATCTCAAACTAATGATTTTGACCTAATACAACAATGAAAGTTCACTTCCACCCCTCACATTTGTAATGCAGAATAAACACATCTGCTGCCTTTCACATGCTGGTTTATAGTATTTGATTATATACGTTACACCTGAACAAAATGCATGCTTGTGGATCTTTGCCATGCCTTGTTTTGAGGGATTAATCAGGAGAAAAATCTGACTTTTCTTCATCCAATGTGTAATCTGCTTCATGGAGATTTGTGTAAAGACCTTTGTGTGACTGCATCTAGATCTCTTGGATGGATGCACAAGCAGATTTATTTTTTTTGCATTATTTAAGGAGCTGTGCCTGTGCAGGTTTGGCTCTGTAATAATGGTAATAAAAATGAAAATGTCTGTAGTAGTAAATCCACCTGGCTGCGTCTTGTTCCAGGTGGAGTGATTATTTTTAAGTTTAATATGAGTTCAAGCTCTTAATACATGATCCTTGTAATGCCTTTGTGCACCTTAAATGAAAGAAAAGGTTGGATTTTCACACCTCCACATTCAAGCAGCGGGAGCGACCTGTGGTTGTACCTGCAGGAGCTGGACTCTATCAACCAACTCTACCACTGAGCCACAGCTGCCCCAAATATACAAATATGTTCAAACAGTATTTTAGTGACAGAGACCGTTTTGGTTGATTAAAGAACAAAAAGACTTTATTATAAATATCTACACATTTAAAAAAAAAAAAGCACATATGATCAGTGTGTGAACATTCAGTGCTGTGTTAGCTTATCGGACTGTAATCACAGCGTTGGATTTAACATGATGAAAACCTCCTGTGACACTTCACATCCTCCAATGAAAAAATACACTCCTCCTCCACTTTCTGTTAAACTTTTCAAAATCAAGAAAATGACTGAAATCATACATTCTGATAAAAAAAAAAAAAGTCTGCCACTCTGCCGTTATGTTCACATATACTCAAGTTGCTATTATGTAACAAATTCAACCTGTTTTGGTCGGTTTGATCTGGTCATTGGAGACATTTTCCCGGGTAAATTGTCCATTATTGCAGTGACAGCATCTGGTTTTATCTCCTGATCCTTGACCCCGGATGTCTTCCTGCACTCGGATCCTCCTCTTCTACACTCAGAACCGCTCCGTCTTTTCTCCGCTGCACCTTGCGTTCTCTCCACACCGCTTCTTCTCTGCTCTGAACCGCTCCTCCTCCTGAACCCCGCGGTCCTGTAGTCCCACACGTCCCACAGCGCTCCGAACGGGCCCCAAACGCTGCAGTCTCTGGGCGTGGAATGAGGCTTCATGTTAGCACCTTGAGCGGAGGTCCGGAGGTTTCCTGAGGCCTGCATTCTCCTCAGGTGGCTGTTGGTCCCCGTCGGACTGCTGAATCTCTGCGCTCGGGAACCCGAGCTCCTCTCGGATGATTGCACCCGACTCTCGCTGTAGCTCCTTTTGGGAAGCGAGGTCGGCCCCCTCTGCTCCAGCGTCGGACTTAGCCTGGACTGACGAGTGTGGCTGTGCGTGGGAAGGCAGCACGACGTCCCACAAGAGGCGGCGTAGCGGATTCGGCAGAGAGTGCAGGCACAGCCGGATAGCAGGGCAGAGTGGCTGGCCAGAGATGAGAGTAAGGTGAGGGGGAAGGCACGCTGACTTTGGAGGATGCACTTAGGAGAGCTGAGGCGTGAGGTGGCAGCAGCAGCAGGCGACCTGTGGCAGCCGGATATCACCTCCGACACCGCTGACTTCCCGCTCTCCTCCTGCACAGTCTGAATCTGACACCACTCGAGCTGCAGCAGCCTTTCCAAGTACCTCTCCAAAGGGCCCACAGCTCTGGGTCGAGGGCCCCCGCGGCCCTCCACGTTGTAGAAGACGGCCAGCTGACTGAGGCTCCAGGAGTTGAACGGAGGAGGGAGGAAGTCGGGGAAGTCGAAACCCCCGTCGCCGCGTCCTCTTGGCCTGCGGATGCGAGACGAGCGCTTTTCGTCCTCGATGACTTCCGGTCTCAGGTCAAGCTGTGGAGGGTCCCAACGAGATGGCGACACAGGAAGTCTCTCAGACTCGGACAAGTCGGTGTCACTGTCGCCGTCGTCACAGCCGCTCATACTGGAGACCGCCGAGTTAAGCGAAAGGCTGTTTAGCACATCTGCTGGAGTTGCCTCAGACGGCCGATGGCAGGGAAAGGCCGGCGTGTGTCTGCTCCCTCTGTAGCCGCTGTGCTTGTGTTCTCTGTGGCTGCAGCGCTGAGCGGCAGGCTGCACCGCTGGCTCCGTACTTTTCTCTCCGGGGGATGACGTTTGGGATTTTGACTCCGAGGTTGCCTGAGCACTACGAGGAAAAATAATACCATTAGAATACAATCAACATCCACACACAACAGAATGGGAATACTTTTTTTTTTTTTTAAAAAGGAGAGCAATCTCACCTTTGATGAGAGGTTTTGCGTTTGGTCGAGGGGGTGTGGGGCTTGTGCCTTCTTCTCTGCTGCAGCCTCTGTAATCAAAGACAGACACAGTTAAGTGCTCAGTTGTTTCTATTTATAGCTCGTGATTATTCACACTTTACACACATAAGATAAGATAAGATATACTTTATTCATCCCAGCAGGGAAATGTAGGTGTTCCAGCAGCCAGCATACATACAAACACACATCACAACTCATATACACATACATATCCCACCCATACAAAAAAACATGAGCCCACAATACATAGCCAGGATAAAAAAAAAAAGTGGTATGGATGGTCCATGTGCATAAGTATGATAGATAAATAAAGAATTATGATAAAACAGTCAATATACAGGTGCAAAATACAGTTTGATATATGCAGCTCAGGCTAAAGTTTAAAAGTCTTCTGTCCTTACTTAAAGGGGAGTCATTATAAAGTGCAGTACACAGAGGTGAAACTTAAAACAGTCAATTACACTAAAAATAGTTCATGATAAAAAAAAAAGGTGGCCATTAATTATGTGAACATTTTAAAGGAATAACAAGCCCATTGCTATAAGAATAGCCCAAGTTATTAAACGACAACAAGATGACGGTCATTCAATTCAATTTAAAAATAGAGTGCTAAGAAAAGCAGGCGTAGTGACAACATTAGAAAGTCTTACTGATTCCACATCAAATATCTGCAATACATTTTTTTTTGAGGCAATCAATTAAAATGGTTAAAGTTCTGCTTACCTTCTCATTATTATTGTCCTGACTTGGGGATGAATACTGGGGCAGCTGGGGCAGCTGGGGCTTCTTTTGTGACTGCCGCCTTCCCATTCTGTTGCTTTGAACAGGAGAAGAAATATTAAATATTAAACATTACCAATGACCTAAATATCACAGCGGGGGAAAACACAAATGATATGTTGTAGGATTTATCAATGCACTGCCTTATGTTAGGTTTCTCTATTGTTATATCACACATATATGACAAAGGCAGAGTGTGTAATCATCAAAACAACACGGGAGTCGTGAATCTCTCTGCACCTTACAGACCCACGCCCACATCTCTGAAATCCACATTTCTTTCTTAAATAATGACTTATATATCCCACGCTACCTGTCCACATTAGGCCTGTTGTTGCTCCACACCGCCTTCTTCTTGCACCCCCTCTCCCTGATGGAGACCTTCTCCTGGCATTGTTGTGGCACTCGCTCCAGCAGAACTGTGCCCATCCCCACTCACAGAAGGCACCAATAATAAGGGGGAGTGGGATGTTCAATCGGAAAGTGGCGGTGCGATCGTAATGCAGGGCCGAAATGCTAAACAAAAAAAAAAAAAAAAAAAAAAGGGGAGGGTGGGGGATTTTTTCTGCAAAAAAACATGTCGGCGCAATGCAGGTTCAGCTGCAGTCCAGCAGAGGGCGGTGTTGGTTCATACAGTGCGGTGATCCTTGGCCCACCTGTTCAGCAGGGATGGGCAATTTTGGTCACAGCAAGGGCCACATTTATTTAATTCTCACTGCCAGAGGGCCACATAGTAAGTAAAAAAAACAATTACAATGAATTATGTCTCAAATTTAACTCAACATGTATCAGTGATGAAATATTATTATGGACATATTTCTGTTTTTTCATGATTTCATGGCAGATTTTGTCATGTTTTCTTCATGTTTTCTAATTAATTGATATTTAAAAATTGATCTGAGGGCCACGTTGAGGGTTGATTGGGGCCGCATGTGGCCCCCGGGCCGCCAGTTGCCCCACCCCTGCTGTTTAAGCATGGACTGTAAATATCAAAGGGGGAGGATACATCCGCAAGAGGACCCTGTTTGCATCTCGTGTTGACCCTGAGAACACTCTGGTTTCTTTCAGTTTGTGATGTTGGTGCCAGGGGATTTCAACCAGTCACCTTTAGGTCACTCCATCTTCTACCCAGGAACTGTGAGCCAAAGCTATCAAAACACAAACTACGACAAAAAGGTCGTCCAGTCTAGTTTTAAACGTGACACTCATATTTTAATACAGTCGAAACCCAAAGAAATCCGCAGCTACTGTAAGGTTTTGACACGATCCCGGAACCTTTCATACACACGCTTGTGCTGCATACCCGGATGTGTTTATCGGTGACACCCGGGTAACAGCTGTTTGAAGCTTGCTTGCTAGCTGAATCTTGAGCAAATAATTTATTTTCGGCCTTGAATACGACACGACAGCGAGCCAGTACCCGGAGTTAAGAGGTAATGTTCAGTCGATATGTCTTTATTTATAAGGAAACGACACCCACAACTTGACTTTAAGCCAAATACGTGAGTTTCTTGAGAGTCTGCGGAGGTTATTTCGACACTTTAAGTTCATCTCTGTCAGCGGGATGTTGTATTTAACTCATCAGAAAATACTGATAAACATACAAACATCTTTTAGTGACCCTTACGTGACCTGTGACCTCTCTACGACCCCGCTCAGAGACAATAATACGTCCTGTGAGTAGACAATGTGACCACATTATAAACACGACCTGTAAGGCCTCTGATGTGAAGCAGTGGTTACCATAGTAACCACCAAGAGGGGGGAGAGGGGGGGGGGTTAATAAACAAATAAACGAACTAACTAAACATTTAAAATCATTTAAAAATTGTAAAAAAAAAGTTCAGATTTCAAACTAAATCAACAAGTGAAATAAAAATATGTTTGATAAAATAATTTGTTTGATAAAATAATATGTTAGATATAAAAATATGTTTGATATAATAATATGTTAGATATAATAATATGTTAGATATAAAAATATGTTTGATATAAAAATATGTTAGATATAATAATATGTTAGATATAATATGTTTGATATAATAATATGTTAGATATAATAATATGTTTGATATAATAATATGTTTGATATAATAATATGTTAGATATAATATGTTTGATATAATAATATGTTTGATATAATAATATGTTTGATATAAAAATATGTTTGATATAAAAATATGTTAGATATAATAATATGTTAGATATAATATGTTTGATATAATAATATGTTTGATATAATAATATGTTAGATATAATATGTTTGATATAATAATATGTTTGATATAATAATATGTTTGATATAAAAATATGTTTGATATAAAAATATGTTAGATATAATAATATGTTAGATATACAACAACACTACAATGTGAGTTTGCACATGACACTACAATGTAGACGTCTGCTGCTCTTGACACATAAAGATGCACACACCTTAAGATTTCATTATGTTTTGATCCCTTGCGGGGAAGTACACACACACACACACACACACACACACACACACACACACACACACACACACACACACACACACACACACAGGATCCTATGGGCATGCACTAATGGATAGATGTCAGAGTGACGAAGCTGCTATATTTCCATATTTGACCCTCCGGTTCCCAACCCAAGTCCCTACAGACTGAGCTACTGCCGCCACCTGTGTGTGTACAGTTTGAAATGTCCACACAGTGCTGAAGTCTAAAAATGGGAATGACTTGTATTCTGCTATTGTAAATGAATGTGATGTTTTTTAGACTGCTGTATTCTTTTGAGTTGTTTTGTTGTGTTTGAATGGGCCTGCGTGTGCATGACTGTGTGCTACGTTATACCTTAAACACCCCCAAGTAGCGTTGGGGTCCTCAGTCTCTGGCACCCTTATTTTGGTGGTTGCAAGCCGGAAAAGTTTGGTAACCCCCGCTGTTAAGAACTGTCTAACTCAACACTGACTGGAGTAACATTCAGAGAAGGTTCATGTCGTAATTCATGCAAATATAATGTCTACTGTTTTTGAAGCAGCTTGTAAGTTATGTGAGGGAAATAGAAAGCTTCTGTTGATGATTCTTGTGTTTGGTTTACCTTTGTGTTCAGGTGTTTCAGATTGTAAGAAATCTTCTGTTTCGGCGGTTGTGACTCAGTGGTGGAGTCGGTCGTCTCTCATCTGGAAGGTCAGGGGTTCAATCTCCTGCAGCCACATGTTCATGTGTCCTTGGGCAAGACACTTAAACCCAAGTTGTTCCCGCTGCTGCATCAGCGGCGTATTCATGGATTAGTACATACTGATGGACACGTTACATATCAGTGTGTGAATGTGGTGTCAACAGCGCTTTGAGTTGTCAGAAGACTGGAAAAGCTCTTTAGGGTGTTTCAGGGTCTCCACGACAGATGCATATTTACTTCTTACACCTGGCATCGACTCGTGCTTTTATTTTATCAGAGATAACCTGATTAGGACATCAGAATATCAGAATACAAGTTTCAGGTTACATAATTTACATATTAAGCAATACTACAGGTCTGTTGGGCAGTGGGCCCACCAGAGAATAAACCTTCATAGAGGCAAATAAGGTGGTGAACAAACACATCTGGAATGACCTACCTGTTCCATCTGTTCTTAGATTGAAGGACTGTCAGCATGGAGCCTGCCTGCCGTAAAGACAAACCGAAGCTGAACTCTACCCCGACAAGAGGAGACCGAGCCAAGCAGAAATCTGCACAACAAGAGCTCAAACAGCGGCAGAGAGCCGAGGTGACCCACCTTTCCTGTTTATAATCCTGGTGCATTTGCGATACACCAGCATCACCTCCCAAGAGACTTCACGTGTGTCTAATGCATTTCCTTTAGAATAACACCTTACCCCTGTTTAATTAAGTGTGTTTTCTGTCACCCCCCTTTATTTCCAGATTTATGCCTTGAACAAAGTGATGACGGAGTTGGAACAGCAGCAGTTTGAGGCCTTTTGTAAACAGATGCAGTCACAAGGAGAATGATGAGTCCCGCCTTCCTCTCTCCCCTGGACCAGGAGCCAATCACCTTCTGAGCACACAATGTACGCACACCGCTGCAGAGTTACAATCACGCGCTCTCTGAAGTTCAACGGGACAATTTCACTGACTCAAAATGTCTGACTCAGCCGCCTGTCTGTGCGAGAGATGACTGTAAGCTTTGTTTGACCATATGACCGTCAGGAAGATGAATCACATATTTCATATGAATACATGATCAGACCTGCGCTTGCAAGCTCCCTTTGTAGTACCCTTAGTAGTAACCTTTAAATGTACATTTGTTTATTTGGAATTTGAACAAGTCAAACTGATTATCAGCTGAACATAACCCATTCAGGAGGCGTCGTGTTATTTGCCTCAGAGGGGTAAGTTATTCACTGTTCTTCTATTCTTTGGTGACTCTCTAAGTCAGAGACCAACCAGTTCAAAGCGAGTTATGGAGCTCTGGTGTTTTCTTTCTGTTTATGCAGAAAAATAGATCAAGATTTGTTACTTTAACTCATTAAGCCCAGTGAGTAGATTAGAGCCACGTTAATGCATGAATAGATCTACATGTTGAAAAGAACAAAGACATGATACAAACAATACATAAGTCATTTACATCAAAATGTTTTTAAAATGTGATAAAAAGAGCTCCACAGGTTCTGTACTCGGTTGTATTTCAGCAGCCACACAAAGCTTCAACAAAGAAAACTCCAGCAGCTGATATTTGATTTTATATGTCCCTCTTGTATTTGTGCAAAAATTAAACCAAATGTTTTTTTTTGTCTATTTATTAAATCTGGAATACTGTCGTTTTGGTGAATGCACATTTCATGGTGCAGTTTATATAAAAGTCCTTATTTTGTGTCTGCTGGTGGATCGAGTGCTTTAACTTCACGGCTGATATTGAAACATTTTAGAGAAGTTAAAGTGAAGTGATTGGAAATCTCGGAGTAAAAATGTTACTTTCTTTTACCTGATGTGGGTCAGGAGAAGATGTGTCACCTGATCCCCTTAATTATGTGGTAACGCTGCACATGGCCATCTCTCTCAGTTAGTCTCCAGTTATTTTAATCCTAAAACACATTCAGAACAGTCACACTGAATTAGGTGTTTGTAAGATGCATCTGTCAAGTTGTTCTCTGCGTTTGACACAGAGTCGTGGTGGTTGGAATTTTGATGTTCTGTCACTTTTTTCTCTTTTGGCTTTACAGTTTTAATTCTGGCAGTGCAACTTTTTGATCATGTTTTTTCAAAAGGTTTATTTTGGGGCTTTTTATTCCTTTATTTAGAAACAGGACAGTGGAGAGAGAGAGAGAGAGAGAGAGAGAGAGAGAGAGAGAGAGAGTGGGGAATGACATGCAGGAAAGGAGCAACAGGTCAGATCTGAACTTGGGCTGCCTGCGTGGAGGACTATAGCCTCCATACATGGGGCGCACTAACCACTAAGCTACCGGCGCTCTGATCATGTTGTTCTTAAAGATAAATGGAGGATGGAGTGACCATGATAAGACAGATAAAGACTAACTGTCCACCTTCTTACCTGCTGACTCACCTTCAATCAAATAGAAGGTGGAATGAAAGGTCATTCTCCAGTGATCGACGGGTATTTTTGGAGTCCATTATTTCAGTTTGGTTTATATGAGGTGGTTAGTAATACAGTAGTCTTGACAGTGAGTTCAGCTAAACCAGCCAGGGGACTGACATGGTAAATACCCAGGGTTGTGCTGTGGACAGGAGCACCAGCACAAGAGTCTATGAGCCACCAAAGAAATCGGAAATCAGATCAATGCCAATTTAAAGTTTTCACCTCTGTACAATTACATCAAAACAGCTCATTTCTATGACTAACATTTTCAAAGTAGAATTTTTGTGTCATCCGGCCCGCTTCTCGTAAACAAAAGCCCTGCTGCCCTTAAACTACTTTGAGAAATACACTGAGTTTTAAAAAAGTACCTCAAACTACCGCACTCTAAAAAAAATCCAGACTACCCCTTTAATGTATCTTTAAAAACAGACTGTTCTGTTATGTGCAGATGTTAACGGTGCTCACTTTGAACACTCATATGAATGAGGTCATTCGCTGCCCACTGGCCCGCACATGATATGTAGTGAATTTTACTTTAACATTTACAAGTTTAAAAAAAAAATCAAAACCACGTCTTTCTATGATTTTAATTGTTAAATATTTATAGTCTTTACGGGCCTATGTTCATTTTCACTTAAGTTATAAAATGTTATTTTAATACAACATTAAAGTTTGTTTTTTGTGCTTTTTTACTGTCTGCATTTTATCAATCTACACTAAAAAAAAAAACTGGATTATGATCGTGGCTACATGTCTATTTCTATCTTAAAAGTTGTTACCAAGGTAAAAAGGATACACATGAGTTAAAACATCAGTACTGACAATCTAATAATACAATATGTGATATAACACTCATAAGATATTTAGGAAGTTTAGATTATTGCACGTTCCCTTAAGTGTAAATTTGATTTCAGGACTTTAGCAGCAAAATCAGGGGAGTTAAAGTGAAGCCAATGTGTTAGTGCAAAAAAAAAAAAAGCAGTTCCTCGAGTGTCCACTAGAGGCTGGCTACAAAAGCCAAGGAATCCCCATTAAATCCCATATTAAAAAGCCCATTTTAACACCATGAATAAACGTGTTTAGAGCCTGAATCAGAGAACTAATTAAGTATGGGTCGCTTCTGTCTTTTACCCCCGGTTGAATTTTTGTAACACATCTGTTTTGATTCTATTGAGCCTAAAAGTTATTCTTTAATTTGCGTGATTAAGGGCGAGGTTGAGTCGACAGGCAGGCCGGCTTGTCTTAGCTGTTTGCCAGGAGGCTTAATGCCTACACTACATCTTTGCCTGTGTTTAGATTGATCAAACACTAGGTTGAGAGCATTTCTAACATGGCCACCGCTAAGTTGTTGGGCTTCAGAAACAGATATGTAAAGTCTCTGAGTCGACGTCCATGTTCTATACATCTACGATCTTGTAGTTAATCATACATTTGAATACAAAAAGATCCTAATCTTAGAACAAACTAGAACTGCTAGGATATAAAAATTGTGGAGTAAAAAGGACTCAAGTATAAGTGTAAACTGTAAAATGATCAAATCAAATAAAAAGTGGAAAAAGTACCTTGAAATAGAACCCAGAATCTTCTACCAGCCTACATATCTCTACCTGTTCAGTTCTAGCAGCTGGATAGATGAATCACAACCCCACAGCATCGATCTGTGTTTACAGATCTTAAAGTGAATATCCAACAAAACAGGCGGTGATGTAATGTACAACAGTTTTCATCTTTTTAATTCCAGTATACAACTACCCCACACACCATACAACACATCATTTATTTTAACACCAGGGTAAGTCACTGTCCAGAGGTAGAAGTTAAGAAGTCATGATTCACGACTATTTCAAGCAGCAGATTTCTAAAGTTAGTAAAGCTAACATGCCACCATGATAGGGTTTTTTTTTAAACTGTAACTACAGTCTTCGGTGTAGCAGTATGTTTCTACAGCATTTATAGATTGTGCATAAGGCAAAGCTGGTCCTCTAGAAACCTTGAAACCTATACTACACTGTGTCACTCAGGAGTTCTCATATCACCCCCCTCCTTACTCCTTTAGCTCTCTGACTCCCGTCACCTTCACGACCTTCCCTTTCTAATCAAACCTCGAGAGTAACAGAGCTTCCAGTGACCCGGACTCCGAACCAGCCGTCCCAGAACTTGGAGTCTTGTCCGCCGTGTTCAAAGGAAATGAAACGCATCCCGGGGCCGTAGTCAGAAAATGTATGGATTACCTGTAATTCAAAGAAAGACAAAAACACTGTGGTGATCAGTGCAGTTATAGGACGAGACTGTCCAGAATCAATATTCAGTCAGGATGCACTTTTATTAAACCCAAAACAACATGTCTACTGAAGTTAAAGCCCCCTGAGACCTCGCTAAAGAATGATTGGAAAAGGTCATCTCATGTTTTTATGGAAGGGAGTGCAGGTTATATAGGTTAAAGGTTACAGGTTAACAGATGGATCCAAAGATATTGGACTTGGATGCAGGAAAATGTTTGCATCCTGTTTATAAATCAACTTTGTTAAATGAAATCTTAAAAAAAAGAAAAAGATTATCACCTGAAGAAGACATCAGGTCGAAACGTTTAAAAAAAACAACTTTTTTTGTGGCATTTGAGCGAGTGTGCGGGCCAATCATCTTCCCCTACGTGATGTATTAGGCTTACGTTTAACTACCTCCTTTTTCTAACTTGTTAAATGGACCATGAACACTATCTTTCCTTAACATTTAGCAGGAGGTCATCATAACTGTAACCACGGTAACGACTAGGCTACGTCTGCATTTTGCTCGGCATGGAAAAAACACAGGCCTCACGTTCATCTGAGAGGCAAAGGCAAGACTTTGCCCCCCTCCCTTTGAACCCCCCCCCCCCCCCATGTGGACAGTGCACTTCCTATGTTACTTTTTAACAAGAAGATTCAATCTTTGTTATTAGCCTCAGAATCAGAAACAGCTTCAGGTGTGTGCGCACAAACAAGGAAGTTCACTTTGCTCTCAATGTACAAGCATTCAAATGTAACTAATATGTACTAAAGCCTAAATTAGACAACAGTGCAGTGGTAAGAAGTGCAAAGGATACTGAATTAAACATGATATTGTGTAATTATGTTACACATGGGATAGTTTACATGAGGTCGATAGAATAGAGGCTAATGACAGGTAAAGGGGGAAAGACGTGTGTGTCCATAAAAATCTCACTTACAGGCACAGTAGGTGTTGGTGTTGTGTCACAGAATATCACACAACGTGCCACAAGACGAATTTGAGCGTTAAAATTCAGTCAGTGTGCAGTTTTTGGGTGTCTCATAAGTTTTCAATCACACCGTTAAACCTGACCAACAGTTTGTCCTCGGATGAGGTCCATTGTGTTTTTCCAGTCAGAAATTGTGAATGTGTGTTTAGCATTATGTTCTCATGTACCAGTGATAGTTACAGAGTCATAGCATTGAAAAATAAACATGGTGTTATTGAACACAGTAGTTCTTCTAGATGAAGGGTCTCACTGCCATCACCTCATCTATGTCCCTTTACTCTCAGACTTGCAGAGCGGTATCTGTTTACCTGTTTCCATGAGCAGTCGTCACAGTCGGGGTCGAGGGTCACTGGCTCAGGTTTGAACTCTTGTAAGACCTCCTGATTATCGTCCAACAGGCAGACGCTCATTTGATAAGTGCAGCCACAATCTGTCCTCCCGCAGTACCTGCAGGATGAGCCCACATTAGTCAGCAGTCACTTTCAAAAAGAAATGTGCTCCAGTCCGCCCCGTCATGTCCACCCTCTGTCTTACCAGTCCTCCACTGTGACTGCAGGCTCAGCGTCCAACTGTTCTTCAGTGTAACCCTCGGCTAACAAGTCGACCACCTGTCTCTTCAGACACAGCCTATAGGACACACACAGAGTTAGTCAGAGAAAGACACTGGAGGACTCTATGAAGTCAACTCATCCACTTAACTCATCGAGCACTCACTCAAAGGAGGTCGCAAAGTATTTGGTCACTCCGTCGCTGCAGAAGTCGAAGCCACAGTCTCCCGGCATTTCCTCCACCTTCCACTGACTCCCTCCGTTCTCCGTCAGCTCCCAGAACTCCAGCTCCTCTGGGATGGAAACGCACAGTCTAATGGCGTTAATAGTAGCATTTCATATTTTCTACCATGTGTCCCAACACATTTTAACTGATGGTGTCAAACAGCAACATAATGATGTTTACTGGAGACTGCATGGCACACCTGCAGCTTGCTGATAATATTATGGACTGAGACTGAGGACAGGTATAAATATAAGTCTTGTCAGGTACTGAATATATTTAAATATTTAAATCCAGCCTAGCTCACATTAGTTACATAATCGGTATGCATATAGTCGGCCTGCACATGGAGTACAAACGGAGATACACACGGCCTGGGCCTGCTGTGAATCCTACATAAAACAAAACAAATCTTACCTTCCCCACTGGGATTCTTCAGCAGGTTTCTGGCCATGATACTGCTCAAACAGAGAGGATAGAGCCTTAACAGGAAAAACAGGGAACAGAAACATAGATCAATAAGTGTTCCTGCTGCAGTATTTATCAGGCTCTTTAGATCCACTCTAAATCGATCTTTCTTTGGTCCAAACAAAACTGCATTTGCAACTTCTCCAGGAGCACGCCAAGCCTTCCATATGAAACTCCGCACAAAAACAAACACCTGTCTTAGAATGAAGGCAACACAGCTGACATCTTAAGACTTACATGTATAGTGGTAACAGTTAAGTTTTGATCTCTTGAAAAGTGTCTCGATACACAAATGTGTTGCTACCAACAAACACTGTGCTGTCCAGTATAAGAGGTTAAAAATAAAGCGCCCAATACGAGGCTGGACCCAGTGTCCCAAAGCAGGCCAGGTCCTCCACAGATTCCAAACCCCCAAACAGTAATACCCTCTGTGCTGACTCACTGCACAACAGACGGGGCAAAGCCATCCCTCTTAACATGCTGAATAGAAGGTATCACAGAGGATCAGTCGGTCATCAAACAAACATCAGTCAGCAGGAAAACAACCTGCGCTAGAATGTTTGAGGTTGGATCATATGTTGAAATGTTTTTTTGTTTTTTTTTACTTTACAGCACAAACGATAACTGTTAGAAAGTAAAAAAGGAAAGTGTCATTTCATGCTCTGTTGGAGCACAGTGCATTGAAGTGTCTCTTATCTGAGGCGCAGAGAACAGACAAGGCTTTGTGTTCACCGAATTCCACTTGTGTGTTTGTCCTGCATTTTCTCTGCCTACTGGAGCTTTAAACAGCTGAGTCATCTGCCTCTGCAGAGGAACTAAAGATGCAGTGCGAGCACATTCAGGTCAGGCTGTACTGTAAATTACATACTGCACTCTGTCTTATTATAAGGTATAAAGATATGTTACTCACAGCCAGAGGAAGGCAAGTGGGAACTTCTCTTTCGTCTGTGTGCTTCTCTGAGTAACACTTGAGCTCCACTGCAGGATAGCGCCCTCATGACAGAGTGGGTTTTATAACCAGGACACACACACACACGCACACGCAGTGAGAGGGGAGGGAGGAAGAGGAGGAGGAGGAGGAGGAAGAGGAGAGAAACCAAACACCCTGTCTGCAGGAAGGAGCATCAAACGCAGCAGAAACACTCATGCACACACTCAGCACAAATGTCAGTCAGAGTTCAAACATGAAAACCAACAGTGTAAATAAAAAGTCGTTTATTTTCTGTAAAGGTTAGAAATGTTAATTTGCCTCACTGGCCCAGTTATTATATCACCTCATACACTTGAATTTTGCCCAATCAGCATTTAAAAATGAACATTTAAGCCGACGCAGGACAATTATTTAAATGTGCACTAATTGTCATGATTTTGTGAGTTTCCAGTATTTTCCTTGTGTTGCTTGTTTCCCTTGGGTTGATGGGTTCCTAGGTTTGTCTTCAGTGTTTCCTGTTTTTATTTTTGTAGTTTCTTATCCTTGTGTTTCTTTGTTCTAGTGGTAATGTTACATTCTTGAGTTCTCTGTGTATCTTAGTGTTTCTTGATTCATGTTGTAGTTCTAGTCTTCAGTGTTTCTTGTCTTGTGTTTATTCCTGCCTCTGTGTGTTTAGTCTCATTAGTCTCACCTGTGTCTGATTACCCCCGTGTCTATTTAGTCTCTGTGTTTCTTCACGTCTCTGTCAGTTCATTGCTGTATGTGAGTCTATGTTGGATGTTGGATGTTGGATGTTGGATGTTGGATGTTGGATGTTGGATGTTGGATGTTGGATGTTGGATGTTGGTCGTCTTCTGCTCTAATGTTTTGACTTTTAGTTTTTGGTTTAAAGACATTTTTTTGCCTTCTGCCTTTTTGTTAAATTAAATCTTTTTGGGTATTCTGCACTTGGGTCCACCTCCCTTGTTTTTCCACAACCGTGACACTAATAAGGTCCTGATATGAATCCTTACTACAAGCTTGAAGCGTCTATGTAAATTGGAACGAATTGGGTCATGATTTTTGATGAAGAACTTCATCAAATTAAGATGAAGAATATTGTGAAACTCACAGTTTAGTGTAATCTGAAAAAAAAAAAAAAAATGCAATTTTAATTCTTAAATAATTTTTTACCCTTCAGATTGGCCAGGTGATAACTTGACTTAATGATGTTTGTTTCTTTTACTCCAAAAGTCAAACTTGTTCTATCACTTCATCGATCTAAAAGGAAATTTGTCATTTTACGACATCGAACATGTAGAGAGCGTTTAGCATGTGAGCTTTTAGAGGTGCTGGTAGGCACACGATAAGATAAGATAACACATCATTGTCCCTTTGCACAGACAATTTGTCTTGCGTTACAAGCTCTGAACTCCTCGCATCCCAAACAAATCTCATCGCACTCAAACAGAACGTGAAAAACAGCCCAGGTTACATTTTACATCACAGTTCAGGAGTGACATGAATATATAGATCATGTATTTATGTCACTCCTGATCTGTGACTCAACTGCCTGTGCTAAAATAAGCTAAGCTATATTAGAAAGGTATTAGCCCAATCTATTTACTCAAAAGGTATACATATGCATCAGGGAGAACAGTCACTATAACATTTAAACAATACACTGTAATGTAAAAAAACAAATTCACTGTATTCATTTACATGTTTATCAGTGATTGATTTGGTCGTCCATAAGAGCCCTAACTTGACCACTGGGTTATATTCCTTAAATTGGTTGACACCTTAAACTACCAACATTTGTGATGACGCTTTGAAGGTCTCATAAAACAGGTTTAGTGTACTCATAGTTTTATATATCACCAGCAGGGGGCAGCACTGACCCACAAACAAATGCAACTGATTGAGGTCTATGTTTTCATGAAGGTCATTACACTTTAATTTTCCACCTTCATGACCATATTGTGACTCGTGTGCCTATGCGTAGGTTCAGTTGACCTTTAACATGAATGTTTTGCATAGCTTATATTGTATATTGATCCTGATGTTGTATCACATGACCTGTCAGGTGACCTTGGGGTTTGTATATATGTGGAGGTGTGTCCATTCACTTGGTCATGTCTGATGAATGGTGAGGGCCCGAAACGTTACGGGGGGGTTTTCCAGTAAATTCAATTTAATTGGAGCAGCTGCTGGTGTGCAGACTCAGTACTTTTTGTTTGTTTGTTTTTTGTCCAGCATCCAGTTTTTTGTGTACTCATAAATAGCACATAAAAAAAACATTCTGGGTGGATATACAAAATGAGGCTTTATTCTGGACACCAATGGGTCATAACACAATAATACATTACATACATTCCAACATACACAGAACACCTCCCAATATGGGAGAGGAATAATTCAAGTTAAACATCGCAGTTTGATCAGGATTGTCCTGCAGACAGTACGGTATAACATTCAACAATGGAGAGCAAAAACACTGTGCCATAAATAAAAAGTGGTGTATAAATCATACAAAAGCAGGAATCTCAAAAATATCAAATGATGGGATTGCAAACTGTTGAATTACACCTTTAGGGAATGTAGAAATACTGTCTTATTAGTGCCTTTTGTTGGAGGTTGCATTCTTGTTCCTGCGTTGGCTGCGATGCTTCGATTCTTCCAGGTCAGATCATGTGTGAGTTGAAAAGTTTTCCACAGCGATAAGCTTCTAAGAAGCAAATCTGCCTCATGTTTGTTGCTCTATTTGTACAACTTCATGTCCAAAAAGCAGTGCATATTCAACTCATAGTCTCTCCTGCTTTGGCGTTTTAGTGCAGCACCAGACATTATGTATTCCAGTGATACAGCACCCATTACTGTGTCCATTCATAAATGGGTAGCCTGCTCATCATTAGCCAGTTTCCTTATTTGTTTGGGGATAATTCCAGTTCTTTGGAACAGCTGCAGGGAGGCTCAGTCCCGAGTCTACGCCTCAGAGGACGCTTGGGGTTTGAGCTGGGCCTTCTCCATGGTCGTGCCGTACGGATCTGATCGTTTAAAAAAGCCCATCTGGAGGGAGACAGAGAGAGAATGATTGGAAACAACTCAGACAAACATTTATCAAGACTGTGGGGAGGGATACCGAGACAAATATTTGTTTCCTATGACCTTTGTTGCTTTCACACTCAAACATAGGAGCGAGATATAAAACACATAAAAAGACACAGAAAGCACAAACAACTTAAAGAACAAAACTTGGCCAGACGGGTATTTTCAGCTGTTTTGTGTCTTTTTCACTGATGATATTTTTCCCTTTGTAGTTTATTGAGTCTCTTTTTAGTTGTTTTGTGTCTCTTTGTTCAGATTCAGATTCAGATTTTTTATTGTCCCTCAAGGAGAAATTTGCGTTGCAACAGGAGCACACAGAAGACAAAAAAACACAAGGACAACATCACCATAAAAACATGGACCAAAACAATTTTTTTTTTAAATCAGACAACACAGCAAAATATAAAACCAAATAAAAACAGCGCAATAAAATCAGTCAAGAGCCCGTACCAGAATGGAAATTCAAGTTATTAAAGTGCAAAGTGGAGGTGTGCAAATGTAAAACTTCAAGTGCAAAAAGAGCAACAAATCGCTAATTGTTGTTTAACTCATTAATTGCACTTGGTAAAAATGAGACCTGGAGTCTTTTTTGTTGGTGTTGTTTGTCTCTTTGAAGTTGTAAATGATAAATGGACTTGAGTTTGTAGAGCGCTTTCAGACACCTTCCTATGACGAGAGACCATCAGAAGTAACTAATCCCATTCATACAGGGTTAAGTGTCTTGCCCGAGGACACGTCGGAAAATGTTGCTGCTGGAGTTGGGGATCAAACCCTCGACCTATCGGTTGAGAGATGACGCTACCAACCGAGCCACAACCGCCCCTTTGTGTCTCCTTGTAGTTGTGTTGCTTCTCATTGTAGCTGATGTGTCTCTATTGTTGTTTTGTGTCTTTGCATTGTTTTCCAGTCTCCTTTCATTAGATTTACATTGTTGTGGTGTTAAGTGTCTTTCAGCTTTCAAGCATCTTTCTACTTTGGACGAGACATTTCCCACGCAGGCTTATTGCCAGGAAGGCTCCTGCAGTAACCCATCCAAGCCTTTAAGATTAACTCTCTAAATGATCATTGACAGGATGTAGCTGTCACATAGCAGCTACAGCGCTGTAAAAAATAAAAGTGATCTGGTCTCTGATATGACACTAAATAACATATTTAAAGTCTTTGTAAGCTGTTTAAACACTCACACTGTTATTGTTATGTGGTAATGGTGTTAGCAGTGTTACCTTGTATAGTAGATATATAAGCAAGGCGAGTAATAACAACCCAGCGAGAACAGCCAGGATGATGATCCACACTGGAACATAAAACAAACTGTCCGGCTTGTTCCACACTACAGCAGTCACCACCTGAAGAACAGGAAACCACAGCGTTCAGTATTCACCTCCATCATTGACACACACATGTAGAATAAAGTGGAGTTCATACGGTCAGGATGTAGTAAAAAATTGATCAGATTAAGTTCACCTTTTTGGACCCAGATGGTTTGGACTTGGGAGGAATAGAATAAGGCATCCTGTCGACGTTGTACTGAACGGAGCACTCCAGAACGTACTGCTTATGGGCCCTCTGTGGACGAGGAAAAGACAGTGAGATTAGGAAACATCTTATTTAATAGCTTTTCAGGTTCTTAAAGTGAACCTATTATGTCCAGATATTTACCAAATCACCTCTGATTGTGACACAGCATCCGGACTTTGTGACATTACTGGACTGTGCTGAAACTCAAGACTGTCAAACACTAGAGACTTGATGAAATCTAATCAAAATCTAATTTTATTTTTATTTTTAATGTCTTTTATTGTAGAGAAAGGACAATGGACAGAGGCGGGATTCAGTGACAGAGAGAGTGGGGAAAGACATGCAGGAAAGAACATTTTATTTCATTTAAACAAACAAGTTAAGAAAAACAAACAAACATAAAATCTCAAATTTTGAATGAAAAGGAGCCGAAAGAAGACTTATCTTATAATATCTGCCCCTCTTTCACAAAGCATTCATTAAAACAAAACAAAACAAAACACTGAATTCAGAATTTGAACCCGGGCCGCACGCTTAGAAGACCACAGCTTCTGTAAATGGAGCGCCTTCACCAACCACTAGGCCAACTGTGCCCCTCAAACTCTTAATTAATCAAAAAGGCATTTGAGAAGAAGTTTGTTTTAAGATGTGTCTTTAAAACGGTCCAGATGGGAGGGTAAAAGCCGTATCTCCATGATGCATTTTGTCCCTGATCTTGACGAGGACAGAAAAGCCTTTTATCAGATGATCTTAGCTCTATGACCGGCTGATACTGGAACGGGAGCTCTGAACGGTTAGGTGTGGGCAAGGCCGTTTAACACCTTGTACACAAACATCTCTCCACATGTTTAAATGAGAAACACAGATTCTACAGGATGTGGATGCTTTTAGCTTGACGGCTTAAACTACTCACAGATTTGGACTCCTTGACGGTTCTCTTTTTTATACAAACTTTAGTGTTTTGTAAACTGAACTTTGTCTCCCGTTGTGTCTCTGTCTGTAACTTTTTGTTTGTGCTTATGACTGTTTTGGCCAGGTCGCCCTTGGAAAAGAGGTTAAAGAGGTCTTTGATCTCAATGGGACTAACCCTGTTAAATAAAGATGTGATGTGATCTCTTCTTTTTGACCATGTTAAAACTCTGGCTGCTGCACTCACTAAAATAAAGTGAGTTACACTAATTGAATCGAGTGGATATAAAAACATGGATAATTAAATGACTTTTTTTCTTGTATTATAACTGGCAAGACGTTTTTGAAAATGAGTGTGCAGCGTAGTGCATAGTGCCTCTGTGTGTGTGTGAAGCGTAAAGTGTGTATTGGTTTGGTGAGTTGCCCAGCAGAGGGCAGTATGTGAACACAGATCGTTTGACGTTTGTTTTCCTCTGGTGTGTTCTCCTCTTTGATTTGAGTTTCCTGTAACTGACAGATAAGAACATCTCAAACAGCGCTGTGCAGTGTTTTTATGCAGTCTCACCTCGATGAAGGTTTCAGCCCACAGTCTGGAGCGTACGGTCAGAATAACACTGGCTCCTCTCTCCAGCAGCCCGACGTCACACTGCAGCTGCCAGCACTCCACCGAGGAGCACGTCTACAGAGGGACAGAGCCTCAGTCAAACACACAAAAACACACAAAACACACAAAACACACAAAACACAGCCTCATGTAGCATTCAGCAAGAATGTATTTATCTACTGACGGTGTCTTATTGAATTATTAAAACAAAACGACTTACAGCGGCTCATATACGACTTTTTCTCTTATACCTATACTGGTTGTTGCCCTATATAGTTACACGTATCTTATTTATACAAAGCCTGACGTGGGATTCTTTCTGAAAACCAGTGAAGTTCAGTGTTAGAAAGTGAAGTATTTATGTAACACATGGGGAGTAATAGTCAATGAAAAGATCTGGAATCAGGTCCAGATTTCTCTCTATTAACAATTAAAACAGTTTCAGAGAAATAAAAAAACTAAGTAACATGTTTTAATTTTGCATTAAATCCAAGGGACTTTAAATCAAAGTCTGACAGAGTTTGGCTCCAAGCAGATTGCAAAAAAATTGATGTTTGTTTCTTTTTTTGATCGTTAGCAAAAGTCAGCATAAAACAGTGAGAAATAACATTTTCGTTTAATCAGCTAATCAAAACAACTCGTGTTTTCTGCTCTAATTGAAGCTGCTTAGAATAACTTTGTACTGCAAACATCGGAGGATCTTTGGAGACATCTTCAACATGTGGTTGTTTCTTCAGTTACAGTCAGTGACGCCAGCCACAGCCCAGTGAACCACAAACATAATCCAATTATTTTTCTGACACAATTACAGCGAGCGGCAGGAGACGATGAACAGAGCTCATTATATCATTTCCATTTCCTCTGTTGTAATCTCACTTAATGTTTTTAATCTTTTCAAGTTCAGGGCTAACCCCTCCTACAATCTCATTGGCTACATGAGTGTGCAGAGCCTGATGAAGACCAGGAAATCTATAAAAACCAAATCGCTCCGGAGGGTCTGAACACCCCGACATGAGAGTCATTGACTTCATTTAAGAGCCTTTGTTGTGGAGAGTTTAGAGGGAAGAGCTCTCGAGAGTTGCGTCATCACGATTCCCCTCCGTTTGCTGTGTCAAGCAGCACACAGACGGGGGAAACACAAACGCCTCCTGTGGTTTATTCTGGGACACACGGAGTCAGCTGATCTATTCTGATAAGGAGCAAAAATGATCTCACTAAGTAAAAAAGAAAAAAAAAGAAAATTGACAGTGTCCAATAATAGACATGGATCATTATTAAAAATGCTGGGCTGATCACATTCTCTTTTATTGATTTCCTTCTGTCCATGTGTTTCTCACCAGGTTTCCTTGTTCAGTCAGGACGTCACTGTACACCTCCCTCCTCTGGATGTGATGATCACTGCTGGATTTCAGTAACCTTGGACCCTCTGCTGCTGCTGCTGCTGCTGCTGGAGCCTGGAGCTGCAAAGACATTGACAGAGTCATTTACAAACACAATCAGATTTCCAAAGCCAGAAATAGACCAAGGTAATGAGCTCACCATGCCAACAAAGCTGTGTGTGTGTGTGTGTGTGTGTGTGTGTGTGTGTCCTCACCTTGAGTCTCAGTGCATTTAAGGTGTGTTTGGAGGAGCAGCTCAGCGGGCCCTCGGTGACCACCTCCACCGGGTAGAGCAGCTCGTGGCCAGGAGCCCTCAGAGGACAGCTCACCTTTAATGTGGAGTGGCTGACCAAACTAGGACCGTTGTTCACCAACTGAAACAGGAGAGAAACTTTGAAGTTAGATCATGTTTCTGCAAACACCTGCTGAAGACGATCGTTATAGAGGAAAGCCACAGCACAGCAGTTTATACAGAAGTATATGAAAATATATAAAATGTACTTATTTACATCATATCTAACCGAAATGAAAGAGGGATGTGGAAAATACCCTTTCTTTGTCCCTTAAAAAGCAAGACACTTTCCTGGAACCAACTTTTTGACTTTCAAAACTAAAATATTTCTTTAGGGATTTTTAAGTATGACTCATGCAAAATAGCATGAATAAGAAGATCGTAGTTTCAAAAATCACATGAATTAAACGATGTATTAAATTATCTGAGATACCCAACTGATTATGTTGATAAATGTTATTTTCTCATTATTTGAAATAGAAAGGGGGACGTACATGTGTTCATTTATATTTAACATCAGAGCTGCTTCTTTCATACTCGCCTTGTACCCAGTTATTTTATTTTTTAACGTCACTTTTCATGACAGTGGCCATCAGACTAGTCTGGGAGATAAAGTGCGAGACATGGCTGACTGTCACAGGACCTTTCCAACCCCACTGACGACCCTTATCTTCACACACTCCATTAATACAGCAACGCCGGGATCAGAACGGGGCGTTTGGCCTGCTGATTTGGGAGCACCAGCATGCTGAAACTCTGGTGGCATGCCATCAGCAAAAGCAGATATCACATTGTATGATGCCATGCACACCATGCTCGCCGTCACATTCATAAGCAAAATATTTTCATTTTTTCATTTCAATCATCACTAAAAACAAACTGAACTGTACAGAGGCATCTGATACTGTCTGAGAAGGTCTGTAAGAAAACTTTGCACACCTCGTAGACCTGCAGAATCTCAGGGCCGACGTCCTGCTCCTCCCTCAGACTCTGACTCACAGTCCAGTTTGGAGGAGGGAAGATGACTTTGTCTGGCCGAGAAACACTGCAACAGAAGAAAAAAAAACACAGCGTTTGGCCTTTACCTTGGCAGGCACTAACATGATAAGATCCATTATCTCAAAGTGATGTGATGACGTAGTGGAAGAGTCGGCAATGAACCCTCACCCCTGCAGAATGACATCAGCCATAGCAGCCACCTCCAGCTCCAACAGAACCACCTCACTCTCTGAGTTATTTGCATTTTTACTACAAGAGACACAGCAGAGAGACGAAACATCAACTCAATTTATCAGAGAGAAATAAGACTAATACCAGCAAATCTTTAACAGTGCTAATGAACAGGAGTTAAATAAATATAGAATAGAATTACTTTATTGATCCCAAACTGGGAAATTGTAATAAATATAATAATACATTAAAAAATTAAGAAATTAAAAAAATAAACTGGATTTGAAGATATAAAATAAAACAGAACAAAAGGTTGAAGAGAGCTACCTTCTTATCTGGAGCTCAAACTGCACAGTGCTCTGGGTGTCCTTCAGTCTTGGCACAGTGAACCGAAGGCCGGCCCATAACTAGAAAATGACCCAGAGGAAATATGAAAAAAAAAAATAGAATCAAAGGAACATCGAAAACTAATAGGATGACAAATGAAAAGAGACGTCTTGTATTCGATAGAGAACGACTTAATTCTACATTTTCACAATGCATAAAATACTTTTCTAATTTCCCATAAACATATTTTTGTCTAAATGAGTGGACAGTTTTAGCTGCCTCCACCAGAAAGAAACTTAAAAAAAGATGAATTAATCCTTAACATAGCCTTGATCTCTTCGACCGGTCTTTCATATTCCCCAATGCTTTGGAAGCAGGGTGATTGGATTTCTACATGAAAGTTTGATTCTATGTGATTGTGAGTGAAAAACAGTTTGCAAAGCTTTGTCTCGGGGCAGCTTTGTTACTGCTCCGAGACAAAATAATGAAAAAAAGGGCTGAAGTCATTTTGTAGGCTTTGTTGGCTCTTACACTGGTCCCAGACTTCATGGGGTTTCCCAGATCACACAGGAGATAGCGGGTCTGGTTCTCTGCCTCATAACTGCACGTCAGCTGAGTCAAGCTCTGGAGAGGACATGAAAGCGCAAAAACATTCGACACAGTCAACTCTCAATCAGACGAAAACATTACTAGACACAAAAAGAGCAACTTAAACACTTTGCATGGTTTTATAGAAGACATCATTATACATAATGGTGGGCAGAACGCTTTCATGACTATTTTTGATGATGTGTTTTCTGCCCAAAAAAATGTTCTCCTTTCTTGTGTTTTTTTTTTACTTAGTGCTTCTCTCAGATTGCACATTACTACACAGCACTGGATTAAATGTTTGCTTTGTTGAGAAATCAAATGATCAGCAAAAATGCTGTTTAGTGTTACTAAAGCCAGAGTTATGGGTTGTTATTAAATGAGCAATATGTGAGATATCTACTGAATTAAATTAGAAAGTGAGCTCACTATATGATCAGGCATTAAGGAAACATGCTCTGTTGAAGTTCTGGCTTCTCTGGGAACAATGCAGCAGTCAGTATGTCCTCCTTCTAACTTTAGATTCTGCTCCTGAATGCTCTGTTTTTGTTTTGACTAGAGAAGGTAGACAGTTTTAGGGCACCCTCAAATTGCTGTTTTGGACACCCCTCAGTTTGCCAGGGTAACAGCAAACCAACAGGTGTTGCAGCGATGGAAGCGGGCAAGCGAACTGGTTCAGATATAACTGATTCTACATGAACTAAAAAATATTAGAGATGCTTTTAAAAAATGGAGATGCAAAGCTGGCTAAACACTGGAGCTTCTGTGTCCACTGTATCGACAGGTTGCGTGCACCTCGACTCTAGGGAGGTGGGGGGAGGGGGAGACAGCTCTCACCGATGTTTTGAATTTAGACTGCAGTACCCATTTTAAACACTAGGTGTCAGAGTTACATATTGCTCCTTTAAAGTTGAATAACAGTAATAATAAAGAATTCATTTATAAAGCAAAATTAATAAAAGCCTGTATTCATGCACACATCAAAAAGGGAGAGAGGTGTGGTTTTGGTTTGTCTCACCACATTGTTGCGCGCTATCCCGCTGTAGTCGGCCTGCGGGGGGAGCACCACATAGAGCTCGGCCTCATACGCCCCTCCCTCGCCCTCGTTCCTGGCGTTGAAGGTGAGGCTCAAAGAGTTTTCATCCCCCAGGTAAACCTCATGTCTGTCACTGTGAGGGGAGAACCACAACAACAACAACAACAACAACAGTGTTTACAACGTGTCAGAATACATTTCTGTTACCTTTTTAAATATGATGTGGATAACGACAGAACCCATAACAGAGTCTGTGAAGATTATTTAATTGAAAAATGAGCAGATTACATTGCAGCATTTTCGTTGAATTTTACAACTTGGACGCATTAGTCACTGAAAATATATTTTAAAGATGGATAAAATGAATCTTGAGACCTTTCCTACATTTAAAGTGCTTTACACTGCATGCTATCAATGCTATTTCTACAACTTCGATACACATTTGCACTTAAAGCACAGCTCCTGGCAGCAATTTGGGGTTCAGTATCTTCTTTAAGAACACCTTGACATGTTGACTGTAGGACACAGGGAATGAAACTAAGACCGAGACATTTAGGGATCCAGACCGAGTCCAGACCGAGACCATAAATATCACTGAAAAATCATCATCAATCATCAATCATCATTTTCAGTGCAGCGGTCGTGTCACGTGTCACGTATTGGCCGGAGGGAGTCACTCGTTGGACAAACCTTGATCTGTTTTTACAGTCAAACAGGAGAGAACATGTTGGCCTTGTGGGAGTCAAAAGAAGTCATAAAAAAAACATCAGTATCGGAATCTCAAATCGGCTACATTTTTATTTTTAACATCGGTATCGGCCCTCATTTCCCCCTAAATTTGTTCCTCCTAAAGTTGTCTACCTGTTCTATATCTTGCTGTTAGATGATCCTACATGCAAGTCATCAGTTGTTGATATAGTATTGTTATTTTGAATAGTGGAGCTTTAAAGCTATTTGCAGGAAAAGCTTTCAGACATTGAAACATGTGTGAAGGTCGAGTGAGTTTCTGGTTTAGTTTGATATTTTTATTTATGCGATATTGCTTCCTGTTTTATTTTGTCTTTTCCTCTCTTGTGTTTGTTGTTACTCTTATATCCCAGAGATCTCTGGTGGTCTTTAGTGTTTCCTGTTTTATTTTGTAGTTCTTTCCCCCAGTGTTTCACATCTTGTTTGTCACACCTGGTTTTGATTACCCCGTGTCTATTTAGGCTCCGGGTTCACTCCCGTCTGTGTCAGTTCGTCATGTGTCAACCGCTCTGTCTTACTCCTGGATATTTGTCCTCTTAACCTCCCGGTGTTTCCTCTGGACTTTTTAAAAATATTTTAGAATTTGTAACAAAACCTGCAAGATCTAGGTTCTCTCTTTTCCAGGCTGTGTGGAGGCATCTCCAAGAAAACCGCCAAAGTGAGAAACTTAGAAGGACGCAGCAAGGTTACCTTAAATTTACCCAAAATCAATGAAACATTTAATAAATGCAACTTCAGGTTACACACCCGCAAATCTCCCTGTAACAGGAGGACTATAGAGAAACTTTTCAGTCAAGCAAATATTCCATCATTGCCTCATACCTTTAAAAAAGAAAACTTTCACTATTAGAACCCATAACAAAGGAGGAAGTAGCTGAAGTGACATCTGCTTTGCAGTCAGGAATGTCCCTTAGGCCAGAAGGCTTCCATCTAATTTCTACAAAATTTAGACGAAAATTCTCCACAACACATTCGCCACCTGACTTAAGTTCTGTCTGAGTCTCGGAGAACTGCATTTCAATTCTCTTCTGACTACTCCAAACTACTCCTTCTTGAAGAAGTTGCAGCTCTAAGTTTAGAAAACACTTCATTTATGTTGTCGGCTTTGCTGCAGAAGAGGTTTTTAACAACCTTTTTTTTGTTTTTTGTTTGAGAGAAATACGCTGGAAAAAATCTGGGTAAAATAAAAACTGTTTTAATTTCTTGAACATGTGCTTGAACTGGATACAGAACATTTTCAGATTGAGACAGAGAATGCCGACATATTATTTACTCTGGCTCTGATTAACACTGAAATATCCTGATCCCTTCACTGTTCATCAAACGCCACCATCAGGTCAGGTCAAAAAGCTGTCAGAAAGAGTAATCCTCCTCAGCTGTGATTTGTCTTTATTTAACAATGCTAACATGCCAAACTAAGAATGGAAACATGATAAATAAACCTGCTAAACATCAGTATGTTAGTCACTTTACCTCACCAAGCTGCTAACATATCGTGACTCTTCTATAATTCTAATATTAATTTAGCAGACACTTTTATCCAAAGCGACGTACATCAGAGAGCAAGAACAACACAAGCAAGGATCTAGAAAAGGCAAAGCACAACATTGAGGGCAGTTCTTGAGAGCTCTAATCAGTATAGAAACCATCTTATAAGTCGTTGTTATCAAACAAAAACCAATCATCAATCATCATCAATAATATTAAGACCATCATCATCATCATCATTAAGGTCGTATGAAAGAGCTGGGTCTTTAGCTTTTTCTTAAAGGTACAGAGGGACTCTGCAGATCGAATGGAGTGTGGAAGTTCGTTCCACCACGGGGGGGCGACAGAGGAGAAGAGTCTAGTCAGAGACTTAGGACCCTAAAGACTCTTCTCTTAAACCTATTATTAATGTTTAAAGTGTACACCAACACTTTGCCCTGGATCTATGTCTGTAAAGTTTTGTATCAGCTGCAGTTTATTTTTTTAAAAAGGTGGGAAATCAAAGGGGACACCAAAAACAATCTCACCTCCACTGTAGCATTAGCGTTTAATCGAGTGTGAAATCATTCACTGTCGTTCTTCTCCCTTCATGCTATCTGGAGAGATTTGATGCTGTGACTCTACAGAGTGTTCGTCAGCAAAATCACATCACCACACTGTTCAACCGTTAGCTCTGCGCTGCGCTAACCATCACACTCCTTATCCAATATATAGTGTACAATAACTCTTACTTTACATTACAACAGGACAACAACATGATGAACACAGTGTTCAGCGCACCACAAAGTAAGCAGTGGTTGATTTCTGCTAAACTCCCGTATTGCTTCTTCATGTGTTATATCCCTGAAGTATCTTTTACACAGCCATTCTTTGTGTCTGTTGTAAAAAACTGACAGAAAGCAGTAGTCCCCTAAAACCTGTTTGCTGGCACACTTTAGTTACCTCTGCTGCAGCGTTCATTTAAAGTGACTCTGTGCAGTGCAATGACTAAAAAAAGCCATTGTAAAAAGTAATGAAAAGCAGGTACGGAAATACTTTTCAGACAATGCACCTCTGTTTAGGCAGTCCCCGAAGGCCATTTTCTACGCCATATCTGTCCTTGACTGACATGGGAAATGACCCAAATCTGATCACTGTGATTTGTTTCAGGAAACTCACCCCCACCTTATCCAGCATGTTCACAGAGACGCCCCTTGTGTGCAACCCCCTTCATCGCGTTGATAAATCTTCCGACTCCCGACACCCTACAACCCGGGGCCCTCCCCCAGCCACTAGTGGTGATAAATTCATGTTTCTATTGAGCAAGAAAGTAGAGAAAGGAGTCTGGTTGAGGGTCAAAATCAGGGGTTTCTTCTTTCATTCTCCGTTTCCTCCTCCCCTCCCCCGTCTTTAAGGGGGGGGGGTCCTGGACGCAGTGAACCCGCGCTAGGTAAAGACGACCAACAGATGATTTTAATTAAGCTTCAAGCAACACTGAGCAGAATGCTGAGGACTGACAGATGTCTGCAGCGGATAGACGAGATGTTAACTACCCTATGTTTCTTTTTTGTGAGGAAATATGACAGTGGGTCATAAAGCTCACAAAAGAATAATGGAAGCGTGAGGCTACAACTCAAACACGAGCGGCGCCTTGACAGGCCTCTGGGTTGAGAATTTTAAACATCCCAGTGTTTGCAAATTCCTGGTTTGCAAGAGAAAAAGTGCAGCGTCTTGCACTATGTCAGTGAAAGGGACTTTCTGTTAAGAGAGGAAAAAGATGAGTCATTAAGGTGTAGTCCCATGATAGCTACAAATGCAGATTCTTTTCGAGTTTTCATGGGAGACGTTTTGCTCCGATTGTGACTCCGCAGCTAAGAGATGTCACATGGTCACGTAATGAAAAACAGTCCTGAAAACACTGCTGGCTGGAAGAGTCTGAGAAAGAGAGAGTTGCCTTTGTGAATGGGCTGAGACGGAGCCAATATCATGGCTGGAGCCTAGTCGCAAAACATGGATACATGACTCATTAACAATGTGTGACAGCGCCAAGAGTCGTGAATCGTTTCTCTATCTCTGTACTCCCAATGTAATCGTGTTATGAGCTGTAAATCCTCTTCCCCGAGCTTCTTCTCTTTGACTGTCTTCATCAAACTCACTGTCATCCATCGCTGGTATGCTTAATAAATCTGCAGATATGCACAACAACAACACTGATGCTTCATTCATTATCATGTTTGATCTCATTTGACTGAAAAAATAAAGAATTGAAAAGTACTCTGCTTCATTGTATTGTTGGCAAAGACAGGGACGTTTACAGTCAGTGTCCTGAAGCCTTAAAAATATACTTTTGAGTGCATTTCCTCCCCACATCAAATATTTGGAAAAGCTGACTTTCTTCTGTTTTCAAACCAGCGTTTATTTGTTGTTCAAGCCTTAATGATCACTGGAATGACAAGAAACCAACCGGAGATATCTTCATCTCTTCAGCCAAGAGCTAATGTGATGGCATGCATGATACTAGAGATGGGACCGATCCGATCTTATATCAGTATCGGGTCTGATATTGACATCATTTGTGGATCAGATATCGGACTGACATTCAGACTGAAGTGTCCACGGATCGTCTCCATGACGACATTCAGACGAGATGGAACAGCTCCTTCTATCTGATCAAAAGTACAATTCATGCATCAGTACACGTGTATCGTAATCGAATCGGAACTTTGACTGACTACAGACTAACAGCCTTTCAGCATTTACAGTCATTCTTCTTTTATTCTGTAAAGTAATAATGGTGTTAGAGCGTTTAACCACGCAGAGATGTGTGGATACAGAATTTCATCTGAAAAGAAGGCAGCACAATGTGTCACAGATTTGTGTTTCTTTAAGTGAGTGAATGTATTGTTTCCCTAAGAGGATAAAGATGGATGGATGTTCACTTTGGATCCAGTACCCACTTATTGATGGTTTTATCTTTTATTTTTTTTCTATTCTTGTTTACATATAAGTAGGCCTACTTCAAAATCAAAGACAAGTGGAGTGACCTGGTTGTCTAACGACTGAGGTATTAATAATAACATGAGGGTAAAATCCACCTATTTGATGATGGACAGGACATTTATTGTGGTAAAAAAAATATATAAACAACTTTAAAACATTTATGAATTTAAGCATTGTTAATCTTTATGTCATTATAATATAATCACAATAAACCTTGTTTGTTGCTCATTTACTGCAGTGCTGTGCTGCACTTACCAATATGACAAATATAACAGCACTTTGGATTATTATCATATTTAGCACATTTAAATATTGATTTGGATTGTAAGAGGTTAAATAAACCACAAAGAAGTATCACACATCACTACAGTTCATTTCAGCTCTACATGGTTTACATGGACCTGAGCATCCCAGTTATGAGCCTATACTCCCAGTTTTGGTCATATTCAGGATATGGCGTTAACATGCACACAGAGAAACCTTTTTTTTTCTTCATATCTCTGTCTAAATGATAAATATATCATGATATATAATATCCCTGTTTCTGCCAGCTTGCAGAATCTGGGGTAAGACATACATGCAGGTAAAACAGTATCTTTTTTTTTTCTCTGGGTTGAAAAATCAGTTTTCTCACCGTGGTAAGGGATTATCACAGTTCCTGAAATCTGGATAAAATTATGTTCGCATGCACAAACACAAAAACAGGGATACTCAAGTCTCATTGTTTGAATTGTTTGGGGTTGAGTGTCTTCAGATTTCATGTGTTGGTTCAATTCCCAGTAGGCTATTGTTTTCATCCCCCTGTACATTAGCATTACTTGTAGTTCTCTTTAACGTTGAATATCCATTAACTGGATGGCTACAGACAACCTGAAAATGGATGCTAATGTTGGACCTTGTCTGCAGACCTTGTTGCAGCCCAACACTGCAAAGAGTGTTTGTGTTAGCAATGCTACAGCATTGTGTTCTTGAGTTCATTACACACATAACCAGAAACACACAATGCATCACTTCACATGCAGCTGAGGAAAGACCCACCAGACGCACTGTGGATTTCATATGGCAAATATTAGAAGGTAGGTTAAATCTCTGTTGTGTTTCATCCGCCACAGAGGGAGAAAACTGCGGCAGATTAAGCTTTGCATGACTGCAGGGCTGAAGTTGTGTTTGTAGAATCAGGTATAGTAATTGAAAGGTGATTTCCTCTCACCCGTAAACAGCCAGCTTGAGGTCAGGGACGCAGATGTTGTCCTCCCCGCAATCGAGCTGAATCTGGGCCTGAGAAAAAGAGAGAGCATGGATAGAGGTGAACGGGGGGAGCGAGGGATGGCTCGGATGAGCGAAAGACAGAGAAGCATCAAGTGAGACAAAAGGTCTGAGGTATGGAGGGAGAAAAAAACCTCTGGAGGAAGTGGATGTTTACTCAGCAAGCCTGCTAGATTCAGGATTTAATGAAAGGGATAAGAGGGGATACCGGACTATACGTTTATCCTTCCATGCACAAAACTGCAACAAAATGTGGAACAACCAGATGGTAAGAAGTTATATGGAAGCCCTTTTCTTTCATGCTTGCAGGATCAAAGTTGAGTGTGCTTTAAATGTGGTCAAGAAGAAACGGAGGAAAAGATGGTGGAGGTTCAGGGCAATGAAAGGATGATGAATTCCGTCTAAACAAATAAAACGTTTTTTTTGCGGGAAAGCCTCAATCAAACACAGTGACGACCTCAATAGTTTCAAGGACTTAATGTGCTCTTTAGTCTCTTTCTGACTGATGACTTTACAGAAACCGCAGTAAAAGATGGATGTGACTTGAGTCCATGGTATTGTCTTCTCCAGTGTGTCCCCTGAGCTTTTTCACTGCAGTCTCTCTCGTCTCCTTTTCTGTCTCGACCCTCTCTCTCTCTCATGTAGCTCCATATTGTCGTTTTTTTTTTTTTTTTTTGTGTGTGTTGCCATACCCTCATCTCTCCAACACATGGGAAACATTATGTTTCCAAAAGAATGCATACGGAGGGCTACACAGAGCGAAAGAGTCAGCCTGGCAATGGTTAACACTGTCTCAGCGGAGACCCTGGTTTTACATTCACGCTGGACTCACGAGGTTATCGGTCATTTAACACCAAACCGGCTGGAACACACGTTCATGGTTACAGACTGAGATCAAGCGATAAGTCCCAACTCCCTTTCATCATTTTTTTTCACATTCGTCTTTTCATCTTCCCCATGAGATAGATCAAATCTGCTCTGTAAAAAAAAAAAGATGAGGCATGGGGCAGCGCTGGTAGCCTAGTGGTTAGTGTGGGCACCCCATGTAACAGAGGCTGTGGTCGTCCAAGCAGGCGACCCGGGTTTGAAACTGACCTGCGGCTCCTTTCCCACATGGCATTCCCCACTCTCTCTCTCTCTCCCTGATTTCTGACTCTATCCACTGTCCTGTCTCTACAATAAAGGCACAAACAACAACAACAACAACAAAAACGACGATGCATTAAAAGCCATTTTAAAGTTATCAGACTGTATGAAAGTGGCAGTCAGTGTGTTTTGTGTGTTTTCCTTCTTATTTCTGAGGAAGTGAAGACTGAATTGTCAGATTTGTTTTATTGTTGTCATGATATTCATTCATTGATTGTAATTGGACAGACCATCCAGATGTTTATTGTTTGCTTTTTGAGTAAGGGGGGGCAGGCAAAACAAGATTTATTCTTCTCCCTGCACCTTTCCGTAC
The DNA here is from genome assembly GCF_963930695.1 of Labrus bergylta. Lineage (NCBI taxonomy): Eukaryota > Metazoa > Chordata > Actinopteri > Labriformes > Labridae > Labrus > Labrus bergylta. The sequence goes on from NC_089199.1 coordinate 27,991,885, forward strand.
ATGGGATAAAGTGTGAATCGTTTTTTTCTTCTTTTTTTTTTTTTCTGAAAAAAACAAATTACATTTTTTTTTAAAATGAAATGAAATGTCAATGGTTTAAAATTCAGAACAATTCCTGTCTCTGCAGAGGGCTTGGTCTCTCTATACCCCTCCTGAACAGGTACATTCAAGAAATATAAGACAATTATTAAAGTGATGAAACTCTATATTTTCATATTTAAAAAAAAAAAAATCTAGGTCCCTTTAAATATTGATTGATCCAGTTGGAATCACCAGCACTGACGGTTCTGCACCAATGGAAAGATATCGGTCCCACATCTTGAGAAACAGTGTTGCCGAGCACGGAAGCCCGTAAGCGGACATGCATTATATTAACTAATTTTTCCTATGATAAAAATAAAATTCCATCTGTTTTCTCGAGATCTCAACTTATTTTTCCCGTGTCTTCAGAGTTGTAAAAGCACAAACCAAAAAACAGAGAAATAGGCTTCATTTATAGAGTTGGCAATGACAGCATGGTGTGTCTTGGTCTGGCCTTTGACATCAGTGACCAGCCTATTACCTTGTTTTATAGATCAGCAGAATTGAATCCCGTTCTCATGAGAAAACAAGTTTTGTTACATGGAGAGATGATGAGATGTAATAATCAGTTATAATAGGAAAGCCAGATTTGTTATCTCAAGGTGATAAGAAAAATAAGTCAAAATCTGGAGAAAACAACTTAAATTAAGACCGCATCACAGGAAACCAGCGCCAAATGGGCCAAAAAGTCATTTTCCGCTGAATTGTCCGTCTGAAAAATTTCCTTTTTTGATAAAAAATGATCTCTGGAATATTTACTTCAATGATTATGGAAGAGAACATAATCTTTACCCATATTTACTTTTTACAGTGACAGTAACATCAAAAAGGATCAGGAGCTTCTTTTGTTATTTTTCACCTCGGAGAGTGTTAATCTACAGTAAGAATTATTGTCTAAACTGCTGAGTAAAGCAGAATATCATCAGTCTACATTCAATAGAAATCAGGAGAACAATGGTGGAAACCGGCATTAGATTCCCAGAAAGTCATAAATATGTTGCTGTTTGAATCTCAGCCAGCCACCTCCGTCTCAGCCAAGAGAAACTCAAACTGTCATTTAGAAAGGCTACAACCGAGTGTTAGTACGTAATATGGCAATCAGTGAAAAAACATTAATGGTCTGAATAACGGGCTTTGACTGTATAAAAAGCTTCAGACGTCTTATTTTAACTGTGAGTGGTCAGAACTGTGGTGTGCTGCACTGCGACCACACCCTTAATATTGCACAACCGTTAAATGTTTCATCATGCCACAGATTTGCAAAATTTAACAGATGGACTTCAGCAAAACATTGATTTTCAGCCTTTTTTAATGCATCCCTTGTTTTGTTATATGAGGAAAAAATAACTTGACCACAAAAAAAGGTAAAACCACCACCTTTGAATGCAAACATTGGATGACCATCTATGGTCCCAAATAAATACAGTAGATGTTAAAGAGGACATATTATCCCCCTTCTCCACCTTTTCAAACGGTCCCCTGTGGTCTAAATGAAACATCTGTTCTGTGCTTTGGTCAAAATATAACATGAATCAAGCACCAGAGGAGGTTTGTGACCCTGTATAAAAAAGCTCTCTCAGAACGCTCTGTTTTGGTGTGTGTGTCTCTTTAAATGCAATGACCCCCCCCTCCCTTTGAGTTTTCCCAGTAGACATCACTCCTCTGTAGCAAGAATAAAAATCGCAGACCTGCGCAAAAGTTTTTCTCTAGGCTGGGGGTGGACTCCATGGGTGGAGATACCAGGGGAGGGGAGGGGATTTTTTTTTTACCAGAATCCCACTGTGACATCACAAGGAGAGCAAATTTGAAACGGAGCATTTTTCTCTGTGTTGTAAGACTTATGCAGACCACAAACAAAGGACTGGATGGGTTTATTTCACATTTTGTGGGTCAGTAGACACTCAGGTTACCAAAATATATGTATAATATAATATAAGACTCATATCACTCTACGCTAAGTAGTATCAGGATCCACATTCTGTTGGAATATATATGTATATTTTCACTATGTTCTCGTAACTTTAGTTTACCAATCAATGGACAAAAAACCCCAGCTTGGTTCCTCAGACATAAGACGGAAGAACTAGGCAAGAAAGTTCATGTATTGTGTTGAAAACAACCAGTTAAAAGTGAATGATGAACCCCCTTCCACAGCCACATCACACACTCACTTCACCTTATATCACTCACATAAACACAAGCACGTTTCAGACTCTGCCTGGTGCCTGGTGGAGGAGAGCACTGGCAACATACATAAACAAACCACAGCCAGATGTCTGAGAGCCGAGTACCGCCCCACCCTAACTGAGCTGTCAGGCGTCTCTCTGTGCTTTTGCAGAGCCATGACTCGCCAGTCCTCCATAAACCTTCCAACTCTTCGTACAGGAAAGTAAAAACTCTGCCAGTGGAGCCCAGAGTGCAGTCAGTAGTGCTTGTTCTATCAGAGCTGATCTTCAATATCTAACCATATGGGGTTTGGGACGACAGACAGGTTGTTTAATGTCAATTTTAAAAAAATGGAGGCCTGAGTTGTCCATTTTTGTCTTTCAAAAATATCCAAAATGCTAAATATAATCAATGGTAGATGTGCAGTGCTGTGGAGAGTTAAATCGGTAAAGTACACAGAACCTCTGTGTCAGTCATTTGTTCATGATTTAGATTGTTTGGTGAAGTTATGTGAAAGTGTTTAAAAAGCCATCCATTAAACTCTCTCTCCACTCGGTGTTTGTTGTAGTGACTGAGTGTTTAGTTCATAAAGTGCAGGGCGTGTGGCCGTGTGAGTGCTGCGGTCTGGAGGTTTAGTCTGCTGGTTTAATATAAGGACGCGTTTTACAGCTCTATACAGAGAAAAGCTACACTACTTATACTTCTGGAAGCTGAACGTCCATTAAACCAAAACAAAACGGTGCTTCAGGGGTTTCCAAGAAAGAGATTAATACTAAACACTATTACAATGAAATTAAGAGTTGGAGGGTGACATGCCGGAGCGGCTGTGGTTAAGTTAGTAGAGTCAGTCGACAAGACACTTAACGCCAAGTTGCATCTGCTGATTCGTCAGTAGTGTATAAATGTGTATGAATGGGATATGTTACTTCTGATGGTCACTTTACATAGCAGCCTCTACCATCAGTGTGTGAATGTGTAGGTGTGACCTGCAGTATAAAAACGCTTTTGAGAAGTCAGAAGACTAGAAAATAACTATACAAGCTCAAGTCCATTTACCGTTTACCATTTAAAAAATTAAAAAACATCAATATACTGAAATTGAATCACTGCATGGTTTTTTGATTTAATCTACAGGTGTTATTTCCCTGGGAAACCATGGAGTTTGCACTGGACATTAGCTGGAAATCACAACACAACACCAAATGGTTAATTTTAGCTATAAATCTGGATTTAATTTTATTGGTTTGTCTATTTAAAGTTAAAAAAAAACATGCTAAGAAACCCCTAATTTATATATTCAATAAGGCTGGGAATCTTTGGGTGACTCACGATTCGATTTCAATTCTTGGGGTCACGATTCGATTCAGAATCTATTGTCCATTCAAAAAGATTCTGAATTCACAATTAAAAGTCTGTTTTTGAATTAGTACAAACTTTTTGGAAGTTATGAATCTATTTAAAATCTCTGAAGACCTCGATTCTTTTCCCCACCTCTAATATTCAAATGTTCGATCTGACCATGAACAAAAACCCATTCACATTCAGCTAAAACCCTAGAAAAACTGAGAAATACAACAAATCTTCACATTCGAGAAGCTGAAATCAGTTCTTTCTTTGCTTGAAATGTGCATTTAGTTATCAAAAGAAAACCAAAAATTACGAGGGAACTAAACATCCACAGTAGTTAGTACTCTGGGTTACTTAAAAGACGAGTGAAGGTTGCCTCTAGAATCATTAATCTCCCTTTTATAGCACTGCATATCACTACATTCAAATATTAGAACACTATAGCAGTGTACTTCACTACAAGCTGAGTTAGAGTGCTGACATTAATACAAAAGTAAAGAAAAATACTGAAACTAAGCAACCATAGTATGAGAAATAATCTCAGTGAAAGGACACCAACATGACATGAACATGCAGAATGACCCTGTGGCTGGGGATGAGTCATTCTGTATTGTGAGTTAGTGTACATACCTTCTGCTCTACGGGCTGTTCTGTCTGATAATTCAGGATTGGTCTGAGGCCATGCTGGTCCACGGGGGCATGAGGATCCAGACTGAAGTTCAGACTGATGTAAACAGGGGAGAGTTTATCCCTAAACTCCTCCTCGCCCTTACAACAAGAAAAGAAGCAGCGATGTTTGAGTATTTTGTTCAATGACACACAACCCACATGATCCCAGATATTCTTTAAAAAGCTCGCACTTCAGATTAGGGGTAAAGGCTGGTTACACATTTGTTGCTAATGTGGAGACTTCCAGTATTTTAGAGCTGGAAACTTCCCAAAATCAGAAGCAGATGTAGAAGAAGGACTGGCCCCGACTGTAGCATTCGGTGTGTTTGAAGTTTCTCTGAGACGTGACATGAATTCAGTTCTCTGAGCTGAGAGGATGTTTCCCCCTTTCAGAAAGAGTCACAGCTAGACATAGTGAGTAAACAGGTGTTGACTGACAGGTGAGTGAAGGGTTGACAGATTGCACTCAAACTGTCTCTTAATCCTCCAAAGAGCAGAATACTCCTTCCAGAGAGCATCTACACATATGACATAAGTGTTTTTGGCAGGCACTCGCTTTGATCGGGTCACCACTGAGTGATGGGAAGATTGGTACTGTAGTAGTTTCACCCCCCGAATAGAACTTCAAACAGCGACTTCAAACCCTGCCTATTAGGAAATGACGTTAACCTCTGTCCTGGCAACAAGATAATTACGTTCACCTGGAACTGCAGGTGCAAAACAGTCGCTGATTAAATGTCTCAAATAAAAACAAGCAGGGCACCGGCCCCTAGGGGGCTAGGGGGGGGTAGAAGGGGGAACACATTTGAAAGATATTAAAGCAAAGGATTCAGATGATTGGCCGGAAAAAAAAAGTTATTGGAGAATATTTTTAACTTTTTAAAACTTTTTTTTCAAGAAAATACTGGAAAATTCAGTTCATTTGATGATGGAACTGCTATGTGCACTGTTTTTGTAGTGGCTGTTCAAAATCATCCAATGCTCGGGCGCCAGTGGCCTTGTGGTTATTTTGCACGCCACACATACAGAAACTGTGCTTCTGGAAGCAGACACCGCGGGTTTGAATCCCACCTACCCTCTCTCTCTCTCTCTCTCTCTTAGCAATTTCCAACTCTATCCACTGTCCTGTATCTTTAATAAAGACATAAAAAGCTCCCATGAGAATCGTAAGAAATATACAGTATATCACCCACCGCTTATCTGTGGGCGACATACTTTGCTCTTGTGTAGAACTCTGAACGAGTTCTTTTTGCTTTTTATCATTAGTTAGCGTGTAACTTGTAACTTGCTTACCCGAAATGGTAACAAAGATCCAAAAGTGAGCATGATAGCATTGTCAGTGTAATCATTATAGCATGCTAATGTTAGCATTGTAAATGTGACTAAGTATAGACAGAGGCCTCATGCCCATAGAAACTAAGATTTTTTCTAAAATCGGACAGGATTTTTCTCACATCTTAGTATTGCTTTTTATTTTATTTTATACAGTATGTAGAAATTATATTTTATTATTTAAAGTATGAAAAAAATCTGATGAAAGAGCTACGGAAAAATGAGCAATTAGGTATTTTGCATGATTTAACTGAGGTTAACTCAGACTTTCAGACTGATCGAGAAATAATACCCATTCTGTTTTTGTTATAAATGTTTCAAAATGCAGAAAATGGCATCATTCTGACCATTTTTTTTATAATACGAACCCCTTGACCCGACTCTAACTCCCCCCCCCCACCAGAATTTTGGCTTACATGATGCCCCTGAGTGTTGGCACACAAAGCCACTACTGTCCTGTGTAATTATTGTCTATCTACCTGATGGATGAAAAAAAGTATGCACCAGTCTGCCTGGCATGGAGGTAAAAAGTATGGGACTGACCCGCAGGTAGACCTTGGCCTCATGGCAGGAGTGTTCTCCAATAGCAAGGCTGAACGTCTTCAGCAGGCTGCTCTGCTGGCTGTCCAGGAACAGAGTCCTTCTGATGGACTCTTTCTGATTCTGCTTCCCACTGTCCAACTGAACCTCCACCACAAAGTCTGGAAGACATACACATAAAAACACACACGCACACAAGACAGGATATCAATGAGTACATGCACGCCATCTGTACATCCATGTTTACAGAATGTTTACATTAACCATAGGGGTTTAAGTTAAAATGTATGTACAGGCACAGAAACACTGACATATTACATGCATGCCTAGCCACATGCAAATATACACAAACAGTGGTTAACATGACGATGGGGAAGAGCCTTCATGTGTTACTTGCACAGTATGTAAAAACCCACCGAGGGCATTTCTGTGGCCCACATGACAGCAACTATGCAGGGGGCACAGACAACACACACCCACGCACTTTAAATAAACACACACACACTTTTCTAAACTGCTGGAGTCCACTAAGTTACCCTGTATTTACATGATTGTTCTTTTATCTTGATCTTAACTGCCAAATTGACCACAGTGAGGGTCCGGCATACTTGCGGCAACACAGAGAAAGCAAGGTAATAGGGACCATGTGTGTGCGTGTGTGTGTCTGTGTGTGTTCATGTGTGTGTGTGTGTGTGTGTAAGAGAGAGAGAAAGAGTGTGTGTGTTTGCCTCACCTAGATGAGAGGGGACGTGCTTCCCATTAGCCAGCAGGCAGAAACTGACGCTGACACTGGAGAATAAATACAGAGAAAAATATAAAGAAAAAAAATCTGTGTGCTGATCTGATACAGATGTGTTTACACTGATCTGAGGCATACTGCTCTATCTATATGTGCTTCAATCTTTACAGTTTTTTCTTGAAAACAAACCCCATGATGATGACATTTAGTGTCTACTTTTACTGCGATAGCCGTTGAATGTATCGGCGTTCAGTAATGATCTCTTTTTGTTTTTTAGTGGAAGTGGCAGGGTGGTCATTCCTGCACTGGGTGAAGACTGTCGACCTATTAGGGGTGTGATTTCCTCTTTTACAAGACGATCCGATTCAGATCTCGGCCCATTGGCTTCAAGGCAGATTCACTAAAATATAGAACAATGTGTTCTGATTCCATTTAACTCGATTCAGTTCTGTTTGCTCGATGCAAATGGACTATCCCAAGTAACTTTTATACCTTATGGAGCTGCGAAGAATCGAGGGAAAACATATGAAATTTTAAAATGACATGCCATGGGGGTTTATTGATTATCCACTTATTACTTATTATGTCTGCTCTGATAGAAGAACAAAGATGTAGTGCTAAAATAATTATGAGAACAACAGTAAAAAAAAAACAACAACAGCATTTTTTTCCTCCTTTCAAAATTCCTCGGTGATTGTAAATACAAAGTCAACATGACATTCAGGCATGGTTACTGCTACTCATCTACATCTACAAGTTCTTGTTTGACTTGTCTGTTTCTAAACTGATTTCTAACTTGTTGAAATGCTGCCTGTTTGGCATCATGTAACTTGGCTTAAATGTAACAAACATGTCACAAAAGTGATCACTCTTAACAACATGGTCACTCTGTACAAATCAGAAATTAAACAGGCTTTAGATGCTGTTGAATCAAAAGTATTCGCCGAGTTGTGACTTAGAAAGAGTTTTTAATTTTTAGGTCTTCTTCTGCTGCTGCTGCTTGCTTTTTTTTTTTAGCATTTTAGCATTTTAGCAAAACGTTAGCCTTGCCATGTCAACAAGTGAGATCTGTCTTGCTTTGTGGCAAGGTGAGGAGTAAGATTGAGGATAAACGGGGAAACTGACTTTTCTGTGCCCTAACAGATTTAGAAACACTTTGTGCACCATGTGCATCCAGTGAGCTGAATGTGGTTCAAATAAATACTGACAGACTTCTTTAATAAGTGACTGTGAGTTCATTTGGCTGCACATTAAAACAGGCACACCAGTGACTCTGCTATTCTGAGAAAGCAGCTGTTCATGAAATGTTTCCTTGCTAACCGCTGGTTGTTGCCAAGTCGTCCAGTTCTGAAATCCTAAGAATAACAACTTAAAAGGTTCAAATGCTTGAATTATCAGTGGACATATCAAAGTAACATGTTTATGTGGTGGTATAGACGCAGACGTAAAGGAAGGACACACCTCGGACTGTGTGGAGTGCTGCCGATGCCAAACTACATCTTGTTCATGTTGGGAAACTTACAACTGTTTTCCAACCTTTTTGATATGAATAACTGCACTCGTCTTTCCATATAACCACTCCATCTTTCTTCCACCTCCTCTTCCCTGCTCAGTTTGTCGTTTTTCTTGTTTCCACAGCAGCGAAAAACACCAATAACCACAAAGACAAGACTTACTCCAATCAACCTACAGGGCAGAAACTAAAGCACCAGCCGGTTTGGCAACTTTCGCTCATCACTCTGAAAATGTTCCACATCTAAAACGTTGTCTCAAGTGAACATGTGGAAAGAGCTACACTGAAATTGAAAGCAAGATGAATATCCCCTTTCTTTTTTTTCTCTGGTTCCGTGAATACTGTGTGCGTAGTTGAGAGCAGCTTGGACAGGAAACTGGTAAACATGAAGTCATTTGACATTCTCGTGAGGCACAAGTTTGGAAAGCTCAAATTGAACGAAGATGTGCCTTACATAACATACGCACGACTTTCCATGTTCCCGTCAATTTCAGAGAGCGCTTTAACCACTTTAATGCTCTACAAGATGTTTCCCCCTGCAGTGACAAATACTGTATGTCACATAAAATGGTGTATCATTTTTCCATTAACACCAGATTAACTCAAAGAATCAAACAGATGGCCTTACCAGGACACAGCGACGATTTCATTCCCTGTGAACAGCTCACAAGTCTTCTCCTCCTGGTTGAACATGGTGGGCTGCACTGTAAGAGATGCACTGGCGCTCACTATTGGCCGAGCCCTGATTAGAGATACAGACCATGAAGAGGAGTAATAGATAGAATACATTGTTGTTATAACACTCCTAAGCGCATTAACATACCTGTATAACACAGCTTTATCAACCCCAAAGGCACCAACAAGCAGATCTGCAAAAACAGAAGGTGAATAAGTGAAGATATCAAAGGAGAACAGGGGTTATTTCTTTAGTCAAAAGCAAGGTGGTTGAATACTTTCTGCAGTACCTGGGTAGCCATTTTGATCCAGGTCTCTGTTGCCGCGCAGAGCATATCCAAAACTGGCAGGGAAAGAGCTGGAAGCCCATTGGCCAGAGAGAGTTTGAGTGGGCGTGTCCATAAGACCTCCAGCATGACCGTTGTAAATGAGAACCAATCCGTGTTGGTCGTCTCCTCCATAGGGACAGCCGATGGCCATGTCTGAATGAAGTCAGCGACAACACACCGTTGGTGATTTCACACATACACAAAACTCCTGAAAATGTTCCTGACATTTTCAGATTTTTTCCGGCACCAACGTAACCAGAATTTTTCATGCCAGCCCCCTGCTAAAGTTTCCATTTGAAGTCAGGATGTTGTTGATGTGTGAACACATAGAACCGTCACTTCTTTTTTTTTTTGTCATGGTATGACAGGGAAAGTCTAAGAACCTAACCGAGGAAAAATGTAGGTGCAGTCCGTCCTGACATTTTCTAGAAATGTTCAGGAGTGCATGTGCGAAAAATGCTTACATCAAGAATCAGATGTTTTCTGAAATGTGAATGTAAGAGCCATATATGTATGGCATCGGGAATAAAGGACAAACACAAAACTCGCCATGTTTAAATATCCCATGGATTTAGAGCGATAATTACAAATCTCTTTTTGTTTTACTTTGAGAAGCACTGCCCCACAGGCGACCTCAGAGCTGCAGACCCCTGCTGGACGTCCTCCTTTGTTGCCCTTTGTTGCAATCTACTTCTTTATTGAATTAATTGGCGGGCTACACTGTGTCACGCTGCTATGATGTCATGCGTCTTACACTCTGTTAGTAAGGGTACGTTGGCTGTGGAAACACAAGAGAGATCAGGGTGTACCGTACCACACTGTACTGAACCAAACCTTGGTGGAAACAGGGCTTAAGTAGCATTCCTACCATTGAATCCATCATTCCTACCATTGAATCCATCATTCTACCATTGAATCCATCATTCCTACCATTGAATCCATCATTCCTACCATTGAATCCATCATTCCTACCATTGAAACCATCCTGGTTGAGATCGCCGAGAGGGGCCAGCGAAGAGCCGAAGCGACTGAAGGCATGTTGACCCAGGAGGTGGGACTGGCTTGGCTCCAGCAGAAGAGGGTCTCTCTGAAGGTACACGTACACCTTACCCAGCTCCTCCAAGCGCCCATTGGACCCTCGACGCATAAACATTGGAGCTCCCACCACCAGGTCATCCAAACTGGGGGGAGGCAAGCAACGGCAGGAGACAAGATAATGGGGATAAATATGAAAATATGATTTGTCCACTCTGAGCTACTGTAGAAACAAGGAAGACTCCACAGATAAGACAAGCCTCCTCTGTAGATATGAACAGCTCTTTCAAAGCAAAAACTAAAACTTAACAAAAATTCTGAACCATTCATTTTCTTTCAGTTCTTCCTCTAAAGACGTTTTAAGGTTTGAAAAATGATCTTATCCCGCACTGTTTGATATGCTGATTTGGTGTATTCTGCATAAGTTTGTTCCAGCTCTTCATTGAAGCTATTTGACGTTCACACAGAGTAGACTTTGTCAACCCAAGACTCGTTGAAAGGAAATACATTTCACGTTTTATGAGTATTATTTTGAACAGTATTCCCATTTAGTCGGGAGGACCTACCAAATATATGTGAAAGCACAGAATCTCCACTTGTATTTACTGTGTAATTATGTTCTGTTGGTTTAAAAAAATATTATGCTGCACCACATTATTCAGTAATAACCACTGGCATGGCAATGGGATCCCAGAGGTTAACATTTCATGTGACATCATGGTTGGGGTAAAAAGTCATGGGAAGTTGAGAAATGTGAAAAGTGACTATTGTCTATTGAAAGACATTGATTCTCACAGACCGCCTTCAGCGAGGGCATGTGCAATTGTCCAAAGGAGAACTGTACACTGAGAGGAACTATAGTCAGAAAGAGAGTACCCAGTGTTTCAGAATTTTTCATGACACATTAGAGAGTGACAGGGTGAAGTCCGATCAAGCATGGGAAATTTTCAGTCACGCTGTCGTCTTTGTTTCAATGACGACATCTCTCACGTTCAGTCTTCTGTTTGAGCGTACACTTCGCTATCTTATTTGTTAAGTCGCCCATTTTCGCTTCCCTAACCGTCCGCCTCATTGTTTCTCCACTCACTCACCCGTCGTTGTTGATGTCGGTGGATGCCACTGCGTAGCCGAAGTAGGACCCCATCTGGAACACATTATAAAACAAGCCCCCAGTTAGCCTGTAATCACACTACGCTGCAGAGATCCCTTTCTTTTCTTTCATTTTCGTTCTCCATGTCCCTTTTTTTCTCTTTTGTAGCCTCCACCACCACCCCAAGAAGCTTTCCTCCTCAATCTCTCAATCCCACAATCCCCCCGGGGTTCTCCTCGGCTCCCTTTTTCATGGAGCTCAGTGTTTGAGCTTCTGTAAGCTGGAGCAGAGGTAGGGGGTCTGGGGGACTTGGGACTCGAACTCCTTCAACACTCACTCTGAGAAAATACTCGTGGGTCTTAGGTTTTTCCGGTTTCATTTCATACCACGTATGATAAATTAGGTTCATGTTACACATCCTGGTTTAGACTCTCACTTCAAAGTGATTTGTAGTGTAGCAACACAGAAATGAGGTTCAGGATGTGAAAAACAACACTGAAAATTGGGGTTGGCTTCCTGTGTCACACATGCTAAACGGCTCATATCAACGTAAATCTAACTGAGGTTCAGAGCAACGTTAAAGAATCACTGATACCCTATGAAAGCATTTCTTTGCCAGACATATTTACACTCTTAGAAATGTGAACAGCACATGGAGGTAGCAATAGTGTATCGCACCCTATTGTACTTCTCAATTCCCACCCCTAATATCAGGAACACGAGGTCATAGTTCATCCATTAAGTGGCCAAAGGGTATGTAAGTGATTATTTGAATTGAACTGATAATTGAACTTAAAATTGGAATCAAAGTGAAATAAGTTTGATGATAAATGTCATGTTTGGAACCACAGTAATGCAGGTCAAAAAATCGTGCAAATCTCAAAAGCTCCAAAGCTTAACCCACGTTTGTGTCTTATGTAACATCATATCATCCACCCTTTGTGACATTTGGATCCAATGACTGTTAAGACTTTAAAACATGGCTCAGCAGAGAGATTTTGTTTATCTGCATAACAAATGACTTCTTGCACAAAGACCCTCTGGTGTGTTTTTGCAGCTGACTTGGCAGTACGGTCAGCGCACCCCCCCACACGGAGGGAGCAGCATTAGCTCACAGGGAGCACAGAATCAATTAGCCCCGAGTTTACCTCAGATCACTCTCACTGTGACTTAACAGTTTGCCTAGCACCCTCCAGCCTGAGACTGACACCTCCGAGCTGTCAGTGGGTGGGGCTGTGGGTGACCTCCCACACAGAAAACACACACACAGACATACACACACATGCACACCGAACAGACGCACAAACACACACTTTCCGTTGTTTAGGTAGATATACACAATCAAGCCCAACTATTTCTCCAAGCCATTCACAAATTAATTGTCTTATTTTTTGTATCCGTTTGAAAGAAAAAAATGTTTTTCTTTATTTATTCAACATTCTACTTTTAGGAAGTGAGTATGCAGGAAGTTAAATTGGTTTTCAGAGACATTTCACGCCTCACACGCCTTACAGTTCTGAGTAATATTTTACTCAGAGGAACATTTCCTAAAAGTAGACCTGGCTGCTAAATCGAGCAAGTGACGTTTCGTTTTAAAAATAATGACCTTGTGGGTGACTCTTTTTTTCTCAGCAATATGACTCAAACATGACCCTTGTAATCCTCGGTACTTTCCATTTGGAAAAGTACAAGCAGAATCTGTCCCGCAACAAACCAAACACTACCCTGCTCTGCTCTTTCTGGGTTTGATTTACAGATTCAAGGACCCTTGAGCTAGTGCATACTGTAAGCTTGACCTCTGACACCGGTATAGGCCTCATCTCCATGGGGCAAATTCCTTCCTCTTCCACCCTGCTTTACACATGACACATTTCATATGTACCCACATATATGAAAAAAAAAGGAGCTAGGCTCGTACAGGAGCCAGATGTGCACATACCTGCTCTCCTGTCAAGTTGAGCAGAGACGTCAGATCCCTTCCGTTTAATATGGACACCTATGTTGACACCGACAAAAATCATGAAGGTTACAAGTCGTGGTTCACAAATGTATAACAGGTAACCACAGTTTACTCTGTTTTTAATCATTAGCTGTGGAGGCCTTGAGTTAAGTGCATGTTTATACAGCTACTTGTTTTTCTTTGCAGATATTTATTGTGCAGAATGAAAATGTGGGGACTCCTTACGACACCATACAGCATGAGTCCTTTTGGAACTCCTGTGATGAAATCTAAAACAAGGAAAGCAATGGGTAAGAGGTTAGGGAAAGGCGATTTCAAAACAAGACTCATGACAAAGAACTGAGATTTGGATGTCTAATTCTTCAGCCGACCAACTAAAAATAAATCACACACTTTGTTTATCATTTTATTCTTTGGGTCTTTACCTCCTGCAGTGAGCAGTTAAATATTAGACAGAGCTTAAGGTTGGCCTGTACTGAACCATGAATTTTTGTCTCTCTGTACTGTAAATATGACCCTCACCTTCCTCACCATCCCCACTGAACTCCCCAGTAGTCACGGAGTAACCTACAGGAGAAATGAAGACTACAGATTAGATAAAAAGCCATGGACATGATGAAGGGTCTAATGATACATGACAGAACGGTTACCATTGTAAAAATTAACTTGAATACTTCCTGATTCAGATAAGCTTTATGTTATAATTAGCATAGTAATAACAACCTTAAGAATTGTAATAAACTGAGTATAGTCACACTGCATTTCATACTAATCCATTTTTAGGGTCCTTCAAGAGTAGGCCAACTTCTACCTATCAGCATTGCTATTAAAGTAATAGTAGTAAAGTTATATCCACAGTGGTCAGATCTAAAGCAATGCAACTCAACAAGAGATACCATTTGGATGCATTCTTTTTCTACTTCCAAAAAAAACAGCTGACTATGCTAGTAGCAGCTAATGAAGCTCTGAGCTGCTACAGAGATAAGGAGCACAGAGGTCATCTAAGCTCACATAATTGTAGCTCCTCACCATGGGATGGTTTTTGTCATTTCAAACTGGTACAGTACCAAAAGACCTCACATCGTCCAAACTACATGAAGTATGAAAACAGCATAGTAAGGAAATGTTAGCTCTGCTAGGTTAGCCTACGCTCACAGCGATCTCTGACCCGACCTTCCGCCCTGGCAAAAACAGATAACACTTTATATCTTATATCTTGTGCTTTGTTCCTGCATTGAGCAGACGACTCCTTCTGAGTGCATCAACACTTAATCATTATATTAGACTACTCTGTAAGATAACAAAGACTGAAACGGTGAGGTGTAACATGCTGCAACACCTTTAACCTAGATGCCTAAAAGGGGATGTGGTCCCACAGGATGAACACCGAGAGAGTTTAAATTATTTTTCCTTAGGAAGGAGTTTGTCCTGAGAAAAAATAACTACAGAAACATTTGTTAAATACAAAAGTTTAGAGGCTATTCACTTGGAAGAACTTTGTGTTCACTTTTCAAATTTCTGAACTATGAGTATGACAGACGTCATGTTGTGAGTCATCATAATGCTGAGATTGTTACCCTGGTGAATCTGCTACAGGCCTATAACTAGTACAGCATAAGTCTTCAGTTTCCTGTGTATAAAATGGACAAAGGTCAATGGAGAGGACTGTTACATTAATCCAGAAACTCTGACTTTGTTGAGACAATTTCAGGAAAATGTCCTCCTAGTTATTTATATATTTTTAACATTTAGAGAAATTTTGATCCTGGGGTATGGGAAAGAGCTCACAATACATGTTCTAATCATCTCCCCTTGGACTTATCAAAGTCCTGCTCAAAACCTGGACTTGCACGGTGGGTTTACTCCTCGGATATTTTCCTCTGGGGACCATGAATATACAAACTGCTGTTGATTTGACCAACCAACTAAAATGAATCAGTCCTGCTGCTGTCCGGTATAATAATACAAAGCAGCAATAATAGCCTACTGCACTGCCCACTGCAGCTCACGTAAGTAACCATGACAACGCTAGAATTATACTTGTATTGCAGCGTCTGCTCGTTGGTTGGGTGGTTTCTCTCTCACTGTGGTGAGATTGGTCTGGCAGTGTTTTATGAAGTTTTGGTGCGATTCATAGCCGACCAATCACAGTTGTTTTTGGCTAGGGCAAAATCCACTGCATAGATTCAAGTACAAAGTATACATTCTGGCTTAGTTTATATCCTCACCCAGGTAACTGTCATCATAGTTCCCCTGCACCTGTCGAGTGTGAATCTGCCCGGTGACAGACAGCAGGAAGTAAGACGGGTAGTAGGCTTTTACAATCTCCTCTGTGTTGGCTGAGATCAGCTGGCCTGCAGGACAAATGGATTTTTTTTTTTTAAAAAGGGTTAAAGATCAGAGGTTAAAATGACAAATGCAACTCTTTAAATCTCCCTCCTGAGTTGTTCCACTTTAGTTTGTTCACTCTGAATGATGATGAATTGATTTTCTGATTCTTTCAAAGGAACTCAAATCTATCTCAAAGAGTCCACGAGGTTCCACATTCCTGTGAGCTCACCTTGCCAGTAAAAACTGCCTGGTCCTCCAAGCACAACTCTCCCATCCTGTAACACAGTAGCCAGAGCTGAGGCGTCTGTGTGTCATCATGACTTTCAAACAAACTCTGCAAATCTGATGCACACAGCGAAATCCCCCCACTGCTTACATCAGCCAAAACACAGAGACAAAAAAACAACGTGATTTATGTAAAAACGTAAACTCTTGGAAATATTTCTCTTACCTTTGTGAAGTCTGCACTAAATCCCCCCTGACAATAGCCCTGTCCAGCAGGTCCATGTCGTTCTGCGAAGAACAACGCCACACATGGGGAAATAACAATGAATGAATGTTTTTTCGATTAAAACTAGAAAGAAAGAAAAAAAGAACGCTCTGTTCTTTCACATTTTATTTGTTCATCAACCAGAAACCAAATTCCAGCTTGGAAACTCTGAAAACAACTGAATCCAAAACAAAAGCATCAGGGGAGGCAGATGTGCTTAACTGCAACGGCTATTTTTTACTTTGCTGTTAACTTCGATAACATTACATTATCCACTCCTCATACCAATTTATTTATTCAAATGCGAAGCTTTGGCTTTACCTGGCAAATCTAAAAGGCACAACAGAACAAGTACAAAATCAGCCCCCTAACCGCCTTTAACCCCCCTGTGCCCCTTGAAGGTTTGCCTATAACTCACCTGTTCGGCAGGGAGCGTACTCCACAAATGTTTGGAGGCTGTCCACAGAGAGGTAGCAGGTTCCTGTGACATCAGCAAAGGGTGTGTCATGTTCGGTCCTCCAGTAATAACTGGGAGCGCAAGCCTGGGAAAACAGAGACAGCTTAGAGTCATAATATTGACCACAGAACTATTTAAATGACCAAACTCCCCAAGCAATGATTGTTTAATCATAGCTTAAGCTCTGGTAGACAACTTTGGTTAACAAAAGGGATGGATACCAGCAAGTAGACTGCCTTTGATGGATACCTTGCTGCTACCATAACAGACACCACATTTCCCCCTTTTCTGATCAGAAAATGTGATTCATTGATTGTTGTTGGGATGAAAAGTTAATTTTACCAATCAAAACAAATGCTTTTACATGAAATAGCCAAAAACTAGAACAACTTTAATCTTGTCTTAAAAACCTGGTCCTCAAAGAAACCCAATCAGTCCCAAAATCTCATAATGAAATACTCCAGCGTACACAACAATACAGCAATAATAAAAGTGCCAGGATGTTGTTGTTTTTTTATGATAATGTGCACCATAATGTATCTGTCGACAGCAGATTTATAAAAAATGTTTGCATCACATGTACTGTAGGCAAAAAAAGCATCATGTAGGTTTACGGACCCGAGCAACCGCTGAGCAATTTACGTACCAGGACGCTGTTGCCATGGGAACGCACGGTAGCTCCAAACCACTGATGAGACTTGAACTCGACCTGAGTGTTCACATTATTTATATAGAAATATCGATCACCTGAAAGAACAACGAGGAGATAAAACATATTAAACAGGTTTTTCATGAATGGTTTTTTTTTTTTCGTTCATCAATGCTGGAATAACTGAAACAACCTCATTTGAAGAATCATGATTAATGTTGCTTTTTTTTCAACAGTCAAAGACCGCCCTGTGTGTTTGATATTTGTGCTGAATGACTTCATTCGAGAGCCCTCTACACATGTTCTTGACGTTTTACATGGATATTTTACGGCCTTGCTCCCCGGGGTCTGCGGTCCTAATCCATCCTCCATGCTATGGCAGACATCAAACAGCTCAAAGGGACTTGGAGCATGTTGTGACTGTAACCCATACGGCTGTAGCTCATTGTACCTCGAGATCTATCTTACCAGAAGCCCTGCCGGTACCAAATAAAAGCATGTAACAGTGATGAGGGGGCTGGAAGAATGCTTAAGGTGTGTTTGTGTGAATGTGTGTGTGTGTGTGGTTAACTGCCAAACATTTCAGTTTTGACACCTCAGGAACATTACACGTTCATATAACCTCAATATAACAAGCTGTTATAGTAATTTGGGAAATGATGCGTTATAATTCAACTTCAATTGCTATTAATCCAAAAATCGTAATGATCACATAATATCCTCAAGTTCACCTTTCATGTTGTCCGTCAGTGAAACCTGTAGAGTCGCCTTGCAGCTTAAAAAAGGACTTAATTATCTTGTACTGACACCTAAAATCTCTGCTTGTAACAGACAGGTGCTGTCTCTTTAATCCTCCCCTCCCTATGTGCCCACTTCCTTCTGATTGGCCAGCTCTGTGAAAGCCTTCCAAGCGGGGCACAACGCTGCAGGGCTGCCAGGTGAGGGCATGCTCGTGTGCTTGTAAACCAGCAAAACGAAAACGGCTTCACCTCCACCTCGCCTACATAGAGGCCTGACGCCATCTCGTGATAGTATTGCTTTTGATCTCGGGAACTCTGCAGACTTATTCTGGGATTACTCCCATGTGCGAGTTTGCATTTATGGAAAACTTTGACCTGGAACACATCCGTACTAAAGGGAAAGGAAATACAATTTGCTGTGATATCCTTATTTCATTTGGAAGCAACATTTTTGTCACACTTTCAAATATTTGCCATTCAGCATCCTTAAAATGTAAACTCGTGAGACCTTATTCCAACAACTTGCCTAAAGCAAAACAACTCCTGCAAGGTTCCATTTTAAGCACACACACCAAAAAAAAGACGAAGTGGGTACTTTAATGTGCCTGTAACTTTGTAAGCTTTACTGTGGTATATTTCCTGATATATGTGCCGGCTGTCTGCAGCAGAGTGGTGACATTAAACTCTCCTGGCTGCCTGTTGGGTTAATGGAGTCTGGGCTGTGTCCTCAAACACACCATGAATCCTGAGGCCTGTAATGGGAATTGCAAGACGACTGAGTGTAAAAGCATTAGCATGTGTGTGTAGATGTGTGTTTGTGTACGAAAGTGTGGTTCTTTTTCTATGATTCATGCATCGCATTTCATAGTCTGACTGCGGGACAGTTTGTAAACGGTTTGTAAATGTGTATTTATGTGCGCAGTTTGCATAGTCACAGCTCTAAGTCGGTGTAAACCAACATTTGATATCAGCATGTGAGGCTGCACGATAAGTTCGCCCCTGTGATCCTGAAACAGCGGTTCCTTATCACTTCCTGCATGTCAGATAGAGATCCTGGCAGAAGTAGGGGCAGCCCGATCCTCTGGGGTCCTCGTTTCTCGTAATGACTCGGCCCTAATTAAAGAGTGCTCACAACACTGGGCCAGAGCCCAGCAGGAAATCAAAGCTCCTGTGAAAACACTGCAAGCACGGCACACGTCCCAAAATGGAGACCTTAAGCGAGGGGAGGGTTGGAGGCAAGCCTCCGCCACCATTAAAACACAGGAGAGACATCAAAGGCTGGTTTCAATACAGAGAGCCACTGGTTAAGGAGCAATAAGATGGCAGGGAGCTGCACTTCTGACCTCAGAGCCGAGCACAGCGGTGCTTAACTTGGGATGCTACCTGGAGCCTCTCATGGGTTTTTTTTATGGCTGGTTAAAGACTGCTGAGAGTTTACCACAAAAGTCCTGTCCCAGCTGTTTTAACAGTCCCGTTGGGGAAAGTGACATTTTAATGTCCTGGAATAATGTGAGTTACTCACTACTGCTGAGGTTATGATGCAGGTTAAATGTTCTCCCTTGGATTTTGAATACTGAGACAGATTTTTTTTTAACAGTCTCCATTTTTATCTATGTGCGAGTACAAAGAGGCGGATCGTCAATTTGGGATTTTAACGAGACACCCTACCTTGCTTGTCAAAGTTGATTATGCTGCAGTTAGCTTGGCTCCAGGGACACAGGTACACGGCTCCTCCTTCGGTGATGTCTTGTTGGCTTGTGTTGGCTTTCGGAGCACCGATCAATATGCTGTTGCTAAACAGCGACAAGAAAAAAACAAAATATTACATTCTGGTTAAGAAACAAATCCAACAAAACCTATTCCTCTGATCTGACGTCAAATACATTTCACATAACAACCTGCAGCAACATTAGCATTCACATGAACTGATGGCCACCTCGCTAGTGCAAGTTCAACATCCACTCTGATATCAACTCATTGTTTGGTAGTGTTTTATCTTCTGGATCAACTTCTGGGTGAAATATCTGACTCAGTAGCTGCTTATCCTATGGTTCACAGCTGACTAGCTATATGCTAACTTTGTCTGCTTGCACACACGCAGGAAGTGTAAAGCGTGTTACTCTTCACCATCACGAGTCTAATAAAAGTCTAATTTTTTTTGCAACAAATAAAAAATAAAACACTTCCTGTTAGCAATGCTTTCTCACTTAGGATGTGTACGTTGCACATATTCGATGGAGACCTGGGTACAATGGCCATGCTTACACACTATTTTGACGCGGACAGATGAAGCTAACGCAGCTACAAGCTACCCTAGGATTCAGTAGTGCCAATTTTGTGGCGGAAAAAAACTGTTTTTCAGGGGGGAAATGTTGTAAACACAGGTAGGTATAAAAGTAAAGAACAGAAGATAGACACAGAAACTGAGTTATAGCTCATGTGCACTCTTCATATTTTGTTTTTTTATTGCATTTTATATCGTTATCCCAATATTGAGCAAAGTTTTTGCACATGGCAAGCTAGCTAAGTGGCCTAAGCATTTCATTCAGGTGAGTGTTTCTTACAAATGAACTGTAAGGGTTTCAGACAGCCCCGCTAATAAGGCCTATTGTCTGGAGGAAAAGGGACAACTTAAGACACAGGTGACTGATGACATTAGCAGAGATCAGACTCCGTAACTCCTATCCCCCCTTACCTCCCCCCCCATTCCACCAAAATGTCTGGAAGGCACAGGAGGAATATTTACATGGCTGGATGAGCTTTTCTTATAAACCGTTCAGTCCACAGCAACTCAACAGGACATTTAACCCACTTCCACCCTCTGTGTTATCTGCACGTTTGGATTGTCGGATGGACTTGCGTGTGTTCAAAGCACACTTAATGAAAACACACCACTAACCAACAGCCTTATTACCAATCTGATTGGTATTTGTTTCCTGTTGAGATGTGAAATCAGGATTCCTTTCTTTTAACTCACATTCAACATGAACATCTGCAAACAAAAAATTGGCTTCGAGGCAGGCCCAGTTTAGGATGCAAAGTCATTTTTACATAGAATTTGTGAGCTCCAGTAAATGTCTGAATTACATAACCACACTATGATGAAACAAGTCCTATCTTAATAGTACGTCTCAACCAGTTAAAGTGTTGATGTATGCGTCATCACTCAAACAAACTTTTCTTCTGAACAATATGATGTGTCGGAACATGTTTCTATCTCTTATAACAAATGGTCTCAAAAACACTAAATATTTTAACCTCTCAGTACTCTGAATTAACACAATGTGTTTTTAAAGTAAAGAAAGGGCACTGAACTGTCTAAGTCTAAGGTCTAACAAGCCCAAAAAAGTTCAGTGGACCACACTGACACAATGATGTGGTCTTCTTATTTCCATGATATTAACAATGAACTCACTTTTTTTCCTTGCTAACTAATTGTCCCCCACTAACCCCGTCCAGGTCTCCCAAGACTGTATCTGGGTTCTTACAATAAACAGGATATGATCGTTATATGAGCTAAATCCCCAACCCAAATATCTGCTTTGTTTGGCTAACATGTAAATATGCTCATTAACTAAAAATGTGGGTGGTCCGCAATATTTTGGTGCAACAATGAATTTATGTGATCTCTTTCCTGTTGTGTCAAACGTGACATATTTTCTGAACCTCAAAGAGTTGGGCAAGAAAAACAACATCAGCAAAGATGTTCAAGGCTGCTTATTGTCTGGTTTGCCTACAATAAAGCTACACAAAAGCGGCTGCAGGAGTCAGTCTCAAATGTTCTTGAACGTAAAGGCTGCATTTGTTCAGTTGTCTAAATGAAAAGTAAATTCCTCAAAGCACAGACTGTGATTAGCTGCACAGTTAAATTGTACACCAGTTCGACATTTGCCAGTTGGTAAACAGGTGAATAATGTAAGAAGAAAACTATTGTTTGGTCACAACATTTTAAAGGCCATGTCCCATTTCCATTCTACAGACCTAATGTGATGTGATGTGATGTAAAATGAGAAAGTGCAGTCAAACAACTTCATAATATAGCCATGCACTGTAAAGCTGAGGGAAACAAACAGCAAATCATTCTAGCATATTGATGTTTAGCAGGTAGGACATTTAGCCATTTAGTTTAGCATTTTAGCATGCTAACATTGACTAATTTACATGTATTAAAGGTGGTGATTGATCATGGGAATACCATTTGGCATGTATTTGGTATTTCACCTATGTTGTTTGACATACAGGAGTTGTTACTTGTTAGTGGTGAAATGATGGGCAGTAACTAAAGAAGGATGACGTGTCAGTGACGTCACACATTGGGGACTGAAGGGGACTTTTGAAGGCTGTCAACGGCGGTCACCGTATTGAAAATGTCTCACTCTCAACCTAACTTTCGGTCAACCTAACACCAGGCAAAGTGTTTGAGGCGAGACAGGTCTTAAGCTTCCTGACAAACAGCTTATTATGAAAACCTCTTATCCTTTACAAAAAACAAAACAAATGCGTTATTTTTAAAAATCCACACCCTGTACAGTGTGTGCCGATAAAGACATGAGCTACGCAGACATTTATTTTTTATTTTTGAACCAGTCTGTAACCATGTTAATTTCTGCTGTTAACACAGGCTTCTTTAAATGGGTGTGTATGTGACTTCAGGACTTCTGCAGCCAGCCTCTAGTGGACACACAATGAACCTGCAGGTTTCTGAACTTCCACATTGGCTTTGTTTTTCAACACTGGAGGTTGCTGGTGGGAGAAAAATGTAAAGGATCTTAACTATTACCTATTTTTTTTTCCTCTGAAAACCATTAATGTCTGTATCAAATTTCAAAGAAATCTCTCTCAAAATGTAAACATCCATGGCTCATAAACTTAACCTGACCTTGTGTGTGAAGAAAGTGAAAACAGGGATGGGCTGGTGAGTAGGAAACAGGAACAACTCTTTACAAGGCTCCCTAATAGGCCAACAGTCAAGTAACTGTCATTCTCCATGACAACCAGCTGAAACAAACTGATCAGCAGAAAGAAAACATCTCTGACATGAATCTTTTTCCTGCTGCACTGTTTACCCACCATGAAACAAAGAACTCTTATCATGCTGATGTTCATCAGAAAGTGTGAACTGTTAAAGCACGTGTATTTGCTCAACGACGTAAAGTTGTTCTTAGTCGGTGTGAGCAAAGACATTGCAGGCAAAAAGAGGCTTAATCTGTACAAAGTGATCTAAGTCAATGTTTCTGTAATTACACAACAACATGCCCCCTCACTGTCTGGAGCTTAGCTCAGCAAACTGACAGAATCTTAACCAATTTCCTCACAGGAAAATGTCTACATCCATTAAAACAACACTGCTCTTACTCTACGAGTCCTGGAGGATGTAAAGCGAGGGTAAACTGAGACACACAGAGCTGATAAGGTGTAGCCTCGATTTATATGGTGAAAATCTGAGCAGACATTTACACAGGCGGCTGCGTGTGCTGAATATCGTCTGGCTGCTTACAGGCTGCTCAGCGGGTTATCGTGAAGCAGATAAAACAGATGATATGCACTCGAGTGATGTCCTCGTCTTTAAAGGGAGTCCACGGTGATGAAACACTTCCTGCAGAATCCTCTGCTCGTGAGCCACAGCAGCTGTGAACAGCTGGCTGAGTAGACTGTATCTATCAGAAAACACACTTAAAGTGATCTTTTGTTTCTGTGCAGCATCAGCTACCTGGACATGAGGTGTAATGTAGTATCTGGTCAACCTGTCAAATTAAAGTCATGGAAAGACAGTCATAGAAATACTATGGAACAAAAATCCTACCCCAAGTGTCAAAATAAAAATAAAAATTCAAACTGCTCAACATTTCATGTGGGCTATACATTTAGGTTGTCATGGCGACGCTCTGTAACTACATCATTATACCAAACTAAGCATGGGTGGGTATAACTTTTGAGAAACCATTTTTATAGGAAGAATGATTCATTTTATTGTGGAAATAGTTACTTTGTAAGACATTATAGAGCAGACAGGCACATTTGGAAAATATACTCCACTGCAAGAGACGGGCAATCTTAAAGCTACAGTATTTAAAATCAAAGTCAGTAAAGTCTTTATCTTTGCTGAATGAGTTTGCACAATTAACCATTGGCGGCTGCCCTCGCTTTTTTGCTTCCTACTTTGATTGAAGGATTAAAAAAGTGGAAGTCAACAAACATGTCCCTCAAGAAAACTACAACTACAACAACTTGAAGACTCTTTGGCTCTTTCAATGATTACCAGGTTTTGTATTCTTCAGAAAAATCAAAACCCCATCTCTGTAGCTCTACAGGAATGGTAAAACATTAGAGGCACAAACTGTCAATGTGCAGCCAAGTAACATGAAGCCATCAACTTCTGTTAATAAACTACACACACCTCGTTCTTATCCGAGATACTTTGTGATTTTCATCGTGTGTGTTCCAGAGTTTAAGCAGAGAGCCAAATCAGGTGAGCGTACACACTGTGTCTCTAGACTTATGAGGATTGATGTTTGATCTTTGACTTTATCTCACACTGCAGTTTCTCATCTGTCAACAGAGCAAACCAGCAGGAAGCCTTTACTGTCCCACCAGTCCATATTCAGGAGATTAGAAAAAGTTCTTACTCTGCTGTAGGTTAACCCCCTCCTCCCTGAATCACTCACACTCAGACTTGTATGTCTGTTTCCAATCATACGTGGGCTGGAATCCAGTGTGCTTATATGTGTGTGTGTGTGTGGGTGTGTGTGTGTGTGGGTGTGTGTGTGTGTGTTGGTGTGTCTTGGTGTGTCTGTGTGTGAGAGGGTGAGAGAGAGAGGTAATGAGACAGTTTAAAAACCTATAGCGGAATTGGAAAACAAGAAAGCAATTGTAGTACCTTTGCAAAAACATTCTACCAGCAGTTTAATTTAATTAAAGGGTAAAGATCTCATTTTAATTGTAAACTTACCACATGAAAACAACATTTTTTAAAAGAAGAGTCTGCATCACAGAGCAGTATTGAAGTTGCAGAATTGAATTTTTATGACAGGACTACAATTTAATACAGCAGGAATATTGGGGTTCATCATTGTGAAAAAGATAAAAAGTGAAGTTGTAGAAACCACAGAAGCAAAACTTCATTAAGGTCACTTCAACTAAACAGGTCAGTTACACCTTTCACAAAGATAATAGCCTGTTATTTCAATTATTCTTTTCCATCTGCAGAGATGACTTTAAACTGTCTTTGGCTGACTTTCAAACTTGAGGTAGATCATGCCAACTTTTTAATGATGCGTAAAGACTTTTACCTGGATGCGTTACCGAAGAACTCCACCGAGTACCCAAAATAACTTCCCTGTGGTCCGGTGAAAACCACGCGTGACTCCGTGTCCAAGTTAAAAGCAACACAAAGCTGGACCACAACCACCACTACAGGTACAGCCCACATGGAGCACCGACAACATTGCCCCCACAGCCG
This sequence comes from Labrus bergylta, assembly GCF_963930695.1. Taxonomy (NCBI): domain Eukaryota; kingdom Metazoa; phylum Chordata; class Actinopteri; order Labriformes; family Labridae; genus Labrus; species Labrus bergylta. The sequence continues at coordinate 28,017,487 of NC_089199.1, forward strand.
GGTAGGTAGAAGTCCAACGACAGTTCCCATCTCTTCTTTGGCGCGTCTCTTCTGTCATTGAATAGCTGAGGAAGGGCTGCACGCATCATCCGTGCTGTTCCCGCTGTTGTGAACGACAGTTTTGGGTCGTGGTCATAAATGTAGGTGTCCTTAATAATCCCTTCAGCTCCAACAGGTCCGGTGTGGTGATCCTGTAGTGACTGGTGAAATGTAAAGAAAGTCAGACAGAGGGGGAGAGAGAGGGAGTGGAAGAGAGAGAGGGAGGAAGGGAGGAGGGAGGGGGGATCATTGCAACCTCATTTTGGGTGGAGCTATAAATATTACCAGGCAGGCTGGTCGTCAAAGGGAAAAAAAACTGAGGTAATGTTGACAAGACACAGATTCAGAAATATATCCATTCTTAGAATGATCAAAGAAGACAGAAAGTATACAAGTGAATGCAAACTAATCTTTAAGTATCACAAGCACTTTGGGAATTCTGTTAAGACTGTCATGATAAATACAAAATCCAGCTTTTTTTTTCCTTTTATCGTCTTTATTTGATAGGGAGTAAGAAAATCAGGAGAGAGTGGGGAATGACGTGCTGGAATGGAGCTGAGGGTCAGACTTGAACCCAGGCCGTCCCCTTTGAGAATGGCCCCATTAGGACGATGGCCTTCGTACACGGGGCGGGACCCAGCCGCCCGCTAGGCCATCTGCGCCTCAGCTTTTTGTGTGTTTAGAGTCATCACAACCCAGAAAATGATCGCTCTGCTTTATTACATAATAAGAAGTTTCCACTGGCCCTGCTTTCATGGCAGACACTGAAACAAATTCAAATAGGAGATGCATGGTGGTAATTTCATTAGCAGCGGCTGCCAGGTCCGATGTGCTGGTGTTGTGCTTGATATGGCTCACTGGAACACATAACTGAGACAGAGAAAAGAGCAGAGACATCTTTTAAATGTTAGTATTTAGGCCACAAGGGTCAAAATGAGCTCTGTGAAAATGTTGACTTCATAAACACTACATGGAAAGAAAAAGTTGCTACTGCCACCCCCCTAACTAATGGCATTTGTCTATTAAAAATGTTAGACAGAATACATTACCCTCAATAAAAGAACATAGGGATAATGCAGGCTTCAGCTAGCAGTGCAATAGGAGCGAGTGTTATCAGATGGGGCCCCTTTAGGAAGGTTTCTGAAATTGTAAACTTTGACCATTTTGAGCCACTGCAGTGGTTTAATGTTTTGTTTTTTTTCCAGCCCTCGGTGGCCCCCTACTGGCCTGGGGCCCCTACCTGTTGACTAGCAGCTCATCTGAGCACAGGGACACCCAATGTAATTGTTTTTGGTAACAGATATTATTCAAAGACTGTGACAAATATGCCTCAGAATGTCAAAATATTGTTTTTGTGTTAAAACAAATCGAAAGCACACTTTTTATCTACTATTTTTACTTTGAAAATGTAAAAATAGTATTGCTTTTGATGCCTCAAAACACACTGTATGGTAGACCTGATATACATCAGTGCATTCAAGGTGTATAGGTCTTCTACATGTTTGTCCTGTTCAATGTAAAAACTATAAGAAGTATCTCTCTTCAGAAACAGCGATGTGATAAATGCATGCAATGATTCTCACCACATGTCATAACATCAGAAATCTTCTCAGGGTGCTGACTTTAAACAAAGCTCTGGTTTTGTTCGAACATACTCGACATGTCAAAACAGAATTCAGTCAGTGTGACTAAACCTGGAAAACCCACAGACATCCATCTTCAGCTCTGTCTCTCATCACCGTGTTGGAACTGAACCTGCTATCTTGGCAGAGTGGCAGGAAGGCGAGCCTACAGTACGTAATTATTGATAGGTCTCCTCATGGTTAAATGTGTGTGTGTGTGTGTGTGTGTGTGTGTGTGTGTGTGTGTGTGTGTGTGTGTGGACAGCCTACAGTATAGGAAAAGAGGGCCCCACATTTGAGTAACTGTGAGTCAAGATGTGTTACCTGCCAAAGGCAACAGAAGTTAAACAAAGAGCGTTTTCTCTCAGTAAAAACACATTTTGACGTGGCACAGAGGCGGGAGCGATACTCTGTGTCTCAAGGCGACTATTAATACAACAGTAAGTTCCCCTCATGAATGAATGAATAACAGTTGGTGTAATAATGTGCTTGATTCAGGATGTAACAGATACAGTAGTTTGTTTCATAAAGAGGCCGACATAGCAATAATCAGAACTAAACTAGACATTTCTTACATTTCACAAGTTGTTATACACTTTTAGAAGCTGTTATGAAATGTGTTTTTACTTAATAACTTAAATGATCTTCTTTTTCTAAATCCACTCTGATCCTGTATTTGATCATGCCTATAAACCCCTCTATTTCAGCCCTGCTCAGAACAGGCTGTTTCTGTGTCTGTACCTTTAAATATGTAAATGAGCGGTGTCTGACCACGCCCCCTCTCTGGAAGGGCTTGGGTGGCTCGGGCTTTCTCGCTCCATGTTCTATTGTTTACGGTGAGAAGGCAGACTCAGAGGGCAGAACAAACACCTAGCTGTGGGAGTGTCACCCACCTGGGGGAGGGGTTACTGCCCTTTGTGATGTCATGAAGGGACAATCTCTAAACGGCCTGTTTGAGCACACATTTTCTGAAAAGTGGAGCAGGCAAAAGATGGAGAGGATGGACTTTTCTCATAACTAGGGGGTTTGTAGACACACTAGAGACGCATAGTGTTAGAAAATCATGGTAAAGGGTATTTTGCATAATTCTACAATTCTACAATTCACTTAGCAGACGCTTTTATCCAAAGCGACGTACATCAGAGAGTAAGAACAACACAAGCAAGGATCTAGACAAAAGGGAACAATGTCAGTAAGAGCAAACGATCAGCTTTGAGTCTGATTGGACACACAGGTGCTGACAGGAAGTGACCAGAGGCAAAGCACAACATTGACGTCAGTTCTCGAGAGCTCTAATCAGTATAGAAACCATCTTAAGTCGTCGTTATCAAACAAAAACCTTCGTCATTACCATCATCATCATCAATAATATCGAGACCATCATCATTAAGTTAGTAGATATTCATTAAAAAGGTTTAAAAAGGAAATGCAATTTAAAGCAATATTACATTCATACTGGTTGTAATAATTGTGAAAATACCTTATATTTACTAACTCTGAGAGAATGATACAGTTCTCCTCCTCTCTATGGATTGTCTTAGCATCTTTCAGCTCATTGTTTTGGATATATGGCCTCTATCTGAACTGCTCTGTTTCACTTTCTGCATGTCCAAGAAAATCAAGGTCTGTAAACTATTATTTTTGGATGAATTTAGAAGCTTGACATGTATTTTTTTTCCCTCTTTTTTTCCTTTAAAGGAACAGTATGTAACTCTGACACTTAGCGTTTAAAATTGGTACTGCAGTTCAAATCCAAAAACAATGGAGAGAGCTGTCTCCCCACACCCCCTCCTCCCTACAGACGATGTGCACGCAGGTTGCCATGTCGCGGACACTGAAGCTTCAGTGTTTAGCCAGCGCTGCATCGGTCTGTTAACCTATCTGATCTCTAACCGCTCTCCATTTTTCAAAATCATCGCCAATATTGATCCTAGTTTGAGCACCTTTCTGAAAACCGCCTACCTTCTCTGGTCCAAACAAATCCAGAGCATTCAGGAGCAGAATCTAAAGTTAGAAGGAGGACAAACTGGCTGCTGCATTGTTCACAGAGAAGCCAGCACTTCAACATAGCATGTTTCCTTAATGTCTGATCATATAGTAAGGTCACTTTATAATTTAATTCAGTAGATATCTCACATATTGCTCTTTAAGGACACCCAAACACAGATCAACATCAAAATAAATAACTTACGACTTATTAATTATAATATATTTGTGTTCTTTTCAATATGGGAACATAAATGTATCTCTAAAACTCCCAAAGTATCCACTCACAGCAATGTTTTTTGTACACTCCAAAAACTCATCATACCAAGTGTGTTTGTCAAATTTCTATTTATAAATATATGGATTAAAGTCTAATTTCAAGGAACATACCAAGTACATTTAACTTGTTGCACTGGCAGCTATTTAGACTCAAACCAAGCAATTCAAGCCTCATGTTTTAGTTGTAATATCGTGAAATTAGATGTTCCCCTGGTCAGGTGAATGCGGATGGAATATATTAAGTGTAAAGAGATATTTTTAACTAAGAAAATTGACAAATACACTCTGTAAGATATGAGTTTTTGGGGCGTATCTTCTTTGCTGTGGCTTTCACCATTATCTGAACTTTTGAATCATCTCTTCCTCCCGTGTGTTTCAACATCCTTTGTCATATGACTTCAAATCCCTGGCTGTGTTTAAGACTTACTTTCACTGGCCCGAATTAAGCATCAGATATTTTTTTTCTGGGTCTAATCTATGAAATGGAGACTCATTACAGAGTTTTCAGGTTTGACTTGCTTGAAGACAACTGTGACCTCATGCAGGGTCACTCAGATGAGTTGAGTCTGATGCATGGACTGACATTTTCTGTGCAGACTGTATTTTTTATTTTTACCTTATTTTCTAAGCAGGAGAAGAGAAACATAAAAACTTCTCACGGGTTACCTTTACTGATTTGGCCCATGACTGTGGAAAAAGAGCACGAGGAGCTGAAACTGCAAACGCTCAAAGACCTGCTGAGCTAGCTACATCTGCAGGCTAATTGGAAAAGGCTGAGCAAAGGAGCACATTGAAACACCTATTTGAGCCGTACTGCAATTATTTTCCTGTGTGGATGCTCGTAAAGTGTAAAAGGTTTCATTTTCCACTGGTCAACTCACAGGCCATGTGGGGGATTTTATTTATGTCTTTCCAGAGCCAAAATTACCAACCCCCCACTCTCTCTCGCTCTCTCTCTCTCTCTCTCTCCCCCCCCCCCCCCCCCCCCCCCCCCCCCCCCCACACACAAACACACACACAACACACAAGCACAGTCTGCATTATGTCAGAGCGAAGGGTATAAGAGACATAACACATACCTACTTGTAACGTCTGCATGTTGGCTCGTGCGATGAAAGAAGGAGGAAAGAGCGCTCTTCCCTCCACACACACATACACGCACAAGGCCACCGACACACACCTACACACACACACAGGAAGCCACATGATTACCACAATTAAAGCAACAACATGTCTGCTAATGTGTGCCTTCAGACTTCAGACTCCTTAATCATGACTTCAGATTGCTAAGAATCATCAGTGGATTAATAATACTAAGGGTTGGAGCTCACTTTTGGTATTTTCAGGAAGCTATAATAACTTATATTCAGTTTGTATAGTTCTAAACATGTTTGATGTTTGGTGTGATGAGTAGCTGTGTTTTCATTTTGTAAGATATTTAGCTGTTTGTTCAGACACATGACAAACATCTTAACCAAGTAAACAAGTAAATATGATGGACTTAAAGGTACTTTAAATGACACAATAGTTTAGTTTATATATTCTCACAAAAAACACAAGAGATCAATCCTTCACATGTAGAGAATATTTTCCTCACTAAAACAACATTTCAAAGCAAATAAAAAGATGGATTTAAAAATATTGCTTACACGACATTAATTTCCATTTGTTTTTTCCCTCTTTGTACTCAAGCACTGCTGCACATCTTGTCGTTTTAGCGCCACCTGTAGATCAGGGGTAAATACTGCGTGGTCAGGAACTTTGAGTAACACACGACTGCACGTCTTATCTCATGTTTATGCCAAACCAAACAAAGCCCTTCTCAAGAAGAATCATTAAAACCCTGGCTCAATCAGATCAAAAACTCAACAGAGAGCCACTTTAAAAAAATCAACTTTAAAGGTAATTCTTATGTAAACATGCATAAAGCAGAAGGAGACACTTGAAGCATATATATTCAATTAAAAGAATCATGTTTTGCTGTTTTATATTTGCCCTTTTTATTATTCCACATTTCTCCCTCTGCTTGATGAAGTAAAGTGATGTAACATTTTCCCACAAGTCAGACATCCATGAGGATGAAGGGAGATTAAGATGAGTGGAGGAGGGAAAATCTGCTGCAGACTGATTGGAAAGAAAAATGAAAATAGATCCTCTTCTTTATCTCAAAGGATTGAAAAAGTTACCTCTGAGCTTTTCTCCCGTGGGTTATCATCGCTAGGTCGGATCAGAATCCTTTGTGATTTCCTCTAGAAGCTCCTTCTCCTTTCTCTCCCTGGCATCAGCAGCAGTCTGTTGGAGAGCAGTGTCTCTGTGTGTCTGCTCCATGGGGTTGCGGTAAGTTTTATTCTCTGTCTGTAAAGTTTGAATCAAGTTTACACTTAATCTTGATCTTCAGTCTCATATCTGTGTTTGGTCTTTGGGTTCTGGAGTTTTGGTCCATTTGGTTTTGGTGTGAGAGGCCGGTGCTCTTCTGCAGCGAGCGGTTCAGAGTGTTGCATGAATAATAGATCAAATCACTAACTTTGATGTAAGGGAAGTCATTCATGTTATTTAAAGCACCTTTCAGTAGTCATCTTCAAACTCGGAATTTACTTATGAAACATTTTAATCAGATATTTTGGTTTTACTTCCCTCAACTGAAAATTTTTGAACAGCTGGTAGAAGTTTTTTTAGGGGGAAAAAGCTTTAAAAATGTGGACGAACCAACTGTACCTATCCAACACTACATGACAGAAAGTTATAAACAAACTTTGCAACAAGAGTGAATATTTGACCTGCTTTTATTACACACCATATACTGAACAAAAGATGGACGTAGACTCAGTGACATCACCCATTGGTTTCTGAAGAGGCACTTTGAAGCCTAACGATGGCGGTAAACATACAGTGTGTACCAATACTGAACTGAGCTAATAAGAATAAAACTGTGTTTAATAACAGACTGTAAAGATGTTTAAGTTGGCTGTAGAAATGGACATTTTAAAATGGGTGTTAATGAAACTTCCTGGGAATTTGGAGCCAAAACAGCGACAAAAACTTCTTACCTAAACTCTAAAATCCAGGACTACACTCCCTCCTTCCCACTACGCTCTGCCAATGAAAGACATCTGATCCAACCTTCACAACAAGGCCTAAGTCTCTAACTAGACTCTTCTCCTCTGTCGCCCCCTGGTGGTGGAACAAACTACCAAACTCCATTTGATCTGCAGAGTCCCTTTGCACCTTTAAGTAAAAGCTAAAGACCCAGATCTTTTATGACACCTATGCACTTAAGGATTTTGATGATGACAATATTTAGAATGGTTTTAATGCTGATTAGAACTCTCAAGAACAGCTGTCGATGTTGTTGTTGTTGTTAACTTGTGCTTTGCCTCTGGTCACTGCCCGTCAGCACCTGCATCCGATCGGACTTCAAGCTGTTCGTTTGCACTTACTGACGTTGTTTACTCTTTTCTAGATCCTTGCTTGTGTTGTTCTTACTCTCTGATGAACGTTGCTGTGGATAAAAGCGTCTGCTATATGAATTGTGGAATTGTAGCCTCAAGTGGACACTCAAGGAATTGCACCTTTTTGCTTTTCCCCATTGGCTTCATTTTTCAACCCTGGAGGTCGCTGTTTGGAGCACACTGGGCACAAACATAACTCTGAATAAATTCTGTTTTTCTGTTTAGTTTTAACGAAAGCAACTTCATGGTTTTTAAAGCAAGGTTTTGGTTGAACTGACTCAATGTGACAGAAAAAGATTATTTAAAGGTTCATAAGTACTGTTTTTATTGTGGCACTCAAAAAAACAAAATGTAAAAAATGTGCATTTAATCGAACACTATTTCTCTCTGTCTCTAACGTAACTTCCAACGCTGTTTTAAGTTTTCTTTTTTTCCAGAAAAAGTAGAACGCATGCTTTGCCGTCAGAAAGTCGTGCGAATTGGAAAACGTACCTGTGATCAATCTCCTATTGAGTCACAAACAGCTCCACGGATGTTTTTGTTTTGCTAAGCATGACCTCTGCTCCTTCCCTGACCTCTAATCTTCCTGAGTAATATAATCAAGAAGAGGAAAAGCAATATCATTACAGGAAGAAATAAAGATAAATGACTTCCCCTCCTCTTTCCAACAGAGTGACCCCCCCTTATTTGTTCATGGCTTAAACATGATTCATACTTGTGTCTCTGCGATCTTTTTTTTCCATCTGGATGCAGGTGTATGATGCATGTAGACGGTCAAATCTTTCTTTGTTCATACACATCAGTCGAGCTGTTGAACAAGAGTCCTGAGGGCGAGGGGAACCGACTGAAACTCCACAGCTCTCCCAGAGACTTTATCTTAGTTTATCCATCATCCAACTTGCCAACACAACTTGTTAATGGACCTGAGCTAATACAGAAGTTATTGCTGTGTAACCTACACGCCCATTCCCTGAAGGCGCAAAGAGGAAAACTCAACACCGCAAACAAGCAGAGCAGCACGAGGCCGGCAGAGAAGAAACACGCCTCCGAGATGTTCACACTCAGATAAAGCTTTTGAGGAAAAAAGGCAAGTAACACAGCTTTTTATTTTAATTGGAGCAGAGCCCAGAGTCTTCCACTGTGAATATCACCCTTCAATATTAACCTCCCAGTGACACAGAACTCTATAAATAACAGTTTCACTAACCTGGGGATTTCTATCGGCGGGGGAGGGGGATTGCCCTTACTCTGATCTTTGTGGAAGTATTCCTTCAGGCTGCCTGAAACTTCTTCTACACAAAACAAGCTTCAATGAAACACAGTTATTTTTGGTAATCCTGATAATCTCTCAGTCACAGGCTAAGTTTTTGCTGCATCAGAATGAACCTTCAAATAAAGAAGGTCCAGCTCCTCAGAGGCCCACTCCTCATCACATCCTGAATCCTTCCTTCACCACCGCCACCACCAGTGTCTAGACTCAATGAGTACATGAACACATCACGATGGAGTCTCATTGCCTAAGACAGCGGTTCTCAACTGGTGGGTTGGGTCGCGTGACCGCTTTCAGTGGGTCAATAACATTTCACTCGGGGAAACAAATAAAAATGAAGATTCTATGAAGCGCTCTTAAAACACTCTGGGTTTGTTCCTTCTCTTTACTCCATCATGTTTCGTATCATCTGATGTCCAAACTGCACTTTAATTCATTCAACAAATCTGATTGGTTGGGAAAAAAATATCAGAAATTTGTGTCGCGATTGACAGACCCAGCGGTTTCACCCAACTGTAGCCACACAGTAATCAGACAAAACCCAATCAGCAAATCAAATTCTAAATACCCAAGAATTACCCATGATGCAGTGCTGCCCTGTAGCTGTACAGTAGTCGCCTCCTTCCTGTCTTTTAACACCACATTTTGTAAGCTCATTATCCAGCTCGAAAAAAGAAATCTTAATTGTTAAGCTCTGCACAGTGGAAGAGCAAAGCTAAGCGACTCCCAGCTTGGTGGTATTTTTTTATTTTTTTAATCCAAGACAGACTTTTCAGCTCTAAACTCATCCCAGTCAATCAGCTTGTTTGTCTCACTTCCCAGCTCCTGACAACATCTTCACATTCCAGTCTGCTGAAATCACTGCAACCCTCTCAAATGCTCAGGCTGTTTATCTCTGCTTTTCCAGTAATCATTCCTTTATTTTAAAAATGCAAAAATATTCATATGTAAAGTAATTTATCTGCTGCTCTTGGTTTGCAAATCTCTACATCTTATATCAAAGGCAGTACTGGTATATAAAACCTCACTACCTATCTGTAGAGTTTTAAACCACAATGACATCCAGTTTTATTTTATGTATAACTTTATTAGGAAAATGTACACACGGTTATAGCATCAGTATAAAAGAGTATTTTTTCACAGTGTTTCACAGCAAGTTTATAAAATTTCTAAAAAGAGAAAAATACTGTCAATTATTCCCATCCCCCCAAAAAACAAAGAAAATGTTCTAAAAGTCACTTTTGTTCCACTTGTTGCAACACATTAGCATGTGAGTGACCACGTGTCTGTCAGTCACATCATCTGTTTGTACAGCTTCTGCACCCAAAACACATGGGTTCACTCCCTCTGTGTGCGGGTGTGTGTGTGTGTGTGAGAATGTGTGTGAGTCACCGACAGCCTGATGGGAGAGAAAGTATTACAGGCTGAGGAGTGACTATTGCTTCACTCCGTCTGAATGCGTTCGATGAGTTTTTCCAAGAAGATCCCAGAGTGAGTTTCTACATCCCTGTGCTGGTTCCAGTTCTCCTCCTTAATCCCCTTCACCAGGCCGTCCTGCTGTGAGACACAGTACACAAGGAAGATGTTAGGGGAACAAGTCCGCCCTCTGATTACATAGTTTGTGAATGATGGTTTACTTTCTGGGGGATTTCCTGTTTTCTTGGGGGACCAGCAAAAAGTATTGGGGCCATTTACACAAAATGATTTACCAAGAGGAGTTCTCCTGAAAGCTCCAGCCAGGAGTGTTTTCTTAATATCCATTAACAAAGCTACAGAGAGCAACTGTTACTGAGGGTTTGAGAGAACTAAGCTAAGATAAGAGACAGCTGGGGGAAACCCTGTAGCTACCAAATAGTGATTAAATAATGCTAGTTCAGGGCAGGTCAGTTTATCTTGATCTTGGTCTTGACTCGGGTCTCTATCCCTAAATGTCTTGGTCTCTGAGCTGCTCTGGTCTCGGGTAAGTCTTGGTCTCTGTTAGTGTGGTCTTGACTTCAACACTAGTCATGAGTGCATTGATAAGCCAGGGGAAGTGAGATTTGAGTCACAAGAACACACACACCCACCTGTTGGCTGTCAGAGAGCACCAAGATGATGTCTCCCTGTTCAAACGGGAGCAGGCCGTCCTCTGACGCTTCATGGCTCTCTACCGCCACCCCCTGGTACAAAAACAAAAGTCACATTAATACAAGCTCTAAACAATTCACACTCATCACGGGTATCTTAAAAGAAGAGCAGCTCTCCAACTTATTGAGAATATTTTTTCAGGTTTGAAGATAAAGAATATTTAATTCATTTCAATGCATTTGTTTTAAAGGTTGTTGCAGCCACAGATTATTTGTTTTTCCATCCACCTCCTCTTCATTGACGTTGAAGCAGGAAGCTCATGAACAGATATTTTCAGATGCATGAAAAATGAAACCTGTTTAATGGAACACCTACATACAGCTGGAGACACTCGGAAAAGAAAACAACAGTTTTTCTAACATTTATTGTCTACATTTTGTCTCAGTATTATCTGAAGCTAAAGGTGCATTTGATTTATGTGTTTTTGCATTAATTAATTAGTGCTCAGATTCAAACATTTGGCCTTATCCTATAAAGATCACGTGTTTGACTACAGATTATATGTTGTGTCTCGACGATTCAGAGACAATATTTCATAACAAAACACTGACTTTTGCTTCAATCAGCAACAACACAAAACTGCACATCCCATATTACTATAGGGTAATAGTTTGATGATGGAGTTGTTAATCTTAATTAAAAGCTATTCACATTATTTTTTTAAAGAACAAGCCTTATGTATGGGATGTTATTGTCTATCACATCAAGAAAACATCAACTGAAAGAAAAAAAAAAAAGTCTTTATAAATGACGTTTCCAGAACTATTGACCCCAAAAAAAAATGTATTTTGCCTTTTGTGGCTTTACAAAACACAGTGTGAAATCTGACACAGACATGGTTTGTTGGGTCTAAAGACTACAAGGTGAAAGAGAATGTGAACAGGTGATGGGAAGTGAAGCAGGGCCTCTGTAGACGGCTTAAGACTACATTGTATGTAATGTTTTTGACAAAGGAGTGTACTGCATAGAAAAATCACATCCTCTGATGCTGCTTCACCGCTGAAGTTTCTAAGTGGCAGTTGTGTACCTTGTAAATGAAGCCTGGTGGATTGTCCGAGCTGCAGTCTTCTCCTGAGTCGGCCGTCTCCTGGTTAACTGATGCTTCTTCTGTGTCCTCCTCAGCAGCAGGTGAGCGGGGGCATCTCTCGGCGGAGCGGAAAGAACGCCGCGGGGCAGGAACTGGTCCAGGCTTTTGCTTGGCCTCTTCTTCTGACGGCGGATCGTTCACACTCTCCTGCTCTGGGCTGTGTGGGGCGTCACTGTCTGCAGAATCAGACGGACTGCACACCTCTTGACTCACAGCCTCCGACTTCGCTACTCCAACCCCGGAGTCATCCGAGTGGTCTGAAGCGAGGTCTGCTTCTACTTCTACTTCTGCTTCTGCTGCCGCCTCCACCTCCACCTCCTTTGCGCTCTGATCGATTGTGCTCTTGTCGCTGCTCTCGTTGTCGCACACCGACTGCCTCTTGGGTGTGTTGGTACCGCTGGAGCTGAGATCAGAGTCCGACGAGTGGACGTCTTTGGACGAGACGCTACTCTCCTCTGCTTGGCTGGTGTCTTCAGAGGTGCTCTGAGGTCGCTCGGCAGGGGGAGAGTGCACAGCGTCTTTTCCATTTTCAGCGGAGGCATGGATGGAGACATGGTCGGATGGGAACGCTGTGTTGCAAGGGATGGGGTTTGAAATAACCACGGACTTTCTCTTCTTTGACTTGGTTGTCGTGCTACAAGAAAAAGTGCATCATGTGTTATTTGTGAACAAAGAACCTTTAACAGAATCTCCACATAGAGAGCTAGCTTTATCACAACATCAGATTACTAATCACTAAGGTGTGTTTGTAATTTACCTACAAGACATGACATGACAAGAGCTCTTATTAAGAACACTCAACCACAGATAAGAAATCAAGAGCAGCACATTAGGTGTGTCTGAAATCACACACTCAACCCGTACTATCTACTTTCCATATAAATAGAGTTTCCCGTAGTGGACTGTACTCTGCCCACTCATTCAGCGCAATAAGGAAAACATTTATGACACTACTCCAGCTGCCAATAATGACATCATTTCTGTTGCACAACTAAAAGGTGCACCTTAACGCCGGCTGATGACCAACAACAACGCTAAATAACAGCATGAGTTTCAGTGATAAATATATAATACTGATCGTATTTTCAAATGTTTTCAAAATCAATGAAAAGTACTGAATTTTGGCACGCACAATGAAACACATTTTCGCACCAAACTCATTTATTTTAGCTTTTAGACGATGGTCTCGTGTCTGTCATCATAAGTTTAAAAAAAACTAACGTCACTACTTTGAGGAACCTCTACCCTTTATCGAAACGGCGTTGAGACTTTGGGACAAAATATTCACTTTTTTTGTGTTTCCGTGTTGTGTGTTAACGCTGGTCGCTCCTTTCGTCGGTCTGAGAGCAGTCAAACAACACTTTTACGAAAAATCATTTGAACCGGGGCGCTGGTAGCCTTGTGGTTAGTGCAAGGGCCTCGTGTAAGGGCTTAGTCCTCCAAGTGGACGGACCGGGTTTAAATCCGACCTGATGCTTCTTCACCGTATGTTCTTCCCCACTTCCTCTCTCTCTCTCTGATCTCTGACTCTACCCACTGTCCTATCGGCATAAAAAGGCCCAAACATAAACCTTTAAAAATAAACACTTTCTTGAAACAAATTACATGATGGTATATGTTGCTTGGATAGTGACTATCGGCTTATTCACTACATATAGTGCACTATAAAGTGAGCAGTGAATGAATTGGGACACGGCCATGTTCTTACCTGTTCAGTCCCTTGATGATGAAAGCTTTCCCTGAGTGTTGAGTCTCCAGTTTCTTCATCACATCGTACAGCTCGTGGTTCAGCTGCAGCACATTAAAAACATAAGCACACTCCCACAACACTTTAAGGTAAATGATTAAGAGTGTTCATTGTATTTATCTTTCGGTGGTTTTATTAACACATTACTCTTTTAAGAATTGAAATATGAGGATCTGCGTCATATCTTACCACACTCATTTCTTTATAGAAGACATCCCTCAGGTTGGATATGTTTTGAAACACCGTCACGTAGCAACCTATGCGACTACACAAACACAGACAGCTCTCGGTTTGTCTCTTAGCTCATTCACATGAAGCAAAGCCAAACACTGGATTCAGTCTGTAAATGTTACAGGTCTAGAAAGCACATTTACACATCTGAGCTCAAAGTTACGTTTACTCTTGGTTAATACATGAAGTCATAAAAGGTACTGTTAACAATAGGTTTGCAAGTGGTTGGGTACAATCAGGGGGCTTAGGGATTAAGCTGCAGGCGCTCTGACTGCAAAACAAAACAAGTGGGATGACGTCTGGATTCTCTGCATTATTTCAGTTTGTTATTATAGTAAAAAAAAAAAACGCCTACAGATGAAGCCTCCGGACATTTCTCATGTTTACGTGTTAAGGCTGAGACCAGTCCTTGATGGGACTGTAGATTGTGGAAACTAATTGCAATCATTAATCTATCCACCAGGAGGAGCAGCAGAACAGCTGCTCTTACTGTGCGGTTGTATGAATACGGAGGGATTTTACATGTTTGAAAAATGTCATCTGAATTTGTATATTATTCAAAAGCTAAAAGGCTTATTTGCACCTCTGCACACTTCTCACATGTTGTGTATTCAAAATATCTAGAACAGATCCTGTTATGCATAAAAAGCATAGTAAGATACATGCAGATCTGCATCTAACCTGCTCATTCTTAGACTGTTATTGTACCTTTACCAAACCTTTCTGAACCTTTATGATGTGAAACTCAATTGAGAAGATTTTTTTTTCTTCATACCTCTGATAGAGAACAGGCAGCTCCTCCCTCAGCTCACTGTTCATTTCTTCAAAGACGGTCTGGGATTTGTTGAACTCTTCCTCTGCCTGTTAAAAGTTCATTTGGAAGTTGATTATTAAAGCCTTCAGCTAATACCAATCTTATAATTTTTACGATCTGTACGATATAGAGATAAAGCTACCTTTGCTATTTTGGCTTCATCCTTCTTCTTTGCACTCTGCAGCGCCTCCAGGTGGTGTCGTGCTGAATCGTAGTCGACAAGTTTCCGACCACGTTTAGCGACTCTTTCCTGAAAAACAAACACCTTACGTGTAAGACTGCTAACCAGTCTGAGGTTTGTTAGCAATAAAGCAGGAACGGATTCAAGTTCTAAAGCGTCGCGTTACCTTGACCTCTGGGAACTGGCTTGTGTAGTTCTCCATGGTGCGGACAATCTGGTCACTTAGTTTCTCCTCAAAGTCGTTCCAAAGCAAGTCTTCACTCTAACAGATGCAGTCAGTTTTAGATATTAATGCAACAACAGATGCAATAGTTTACAGACGATTACAACAATAACAACTAAATGCCAGACATCGCCACAAACACTGTTTCAGCAAAGGAAGGTGTGAACCCTGACTCATTCATCTTAACATGCAGTTTACTGTGATACAACTGCAGCAGCTTATTAGCTAACTGGCCTGCAAACTGAAGTTAGAAATTAAGTTCCCCATGTTAACGTTTGTTTGGCGTCTCTTTCAACATGCTAAGGTGCAAGACACAACTTGTGTTCATGTTCTTGTGCAAGATAAGGATACTTAAGCAGGGATGCTGATGTGGAAATCTGCAGTCTGGCTCAATATGAATGTGCTTGCAGCATGCAAGATTTGATTGGCTGTATCATTGCAGGAAGCTACTTTAAACCCAATGTTTGCCCTTTGGAGATTTTCCCTTAATGACATCACAAAGGGCAGTAGCCCCTCCCCCAGGTGGGTGACACTCCCACAGCGGAGCAGTGTTTGTTCTGCCCTCTGAGTCTGCCTTCTCACCGTAAACAATGAGGCATGGTGCAAGAAAGCCCGAACCACCCAAGCCCTTCCAGAAAGGAGGTGTGGTCAGACACAGCTCATTTAAATTTAAAGGTACAGACACAGAAACAGCCTGTTCTGAACAGGGCTGAAATAGAGGGGTTTATAGGCATGATTAAATACAGGATCAGAGTGGACTTTTGGCAAGAAACTTCAAATACATAACCTTGGGGTGCTCTGAGAATTATTTAAACTGGCTGAAAAGGAGTTAAGTATGTGACCTTTAATAGTGCTGTCAAGTTCTGCCTACAGCGTCCCCATTTTCAGGGAATAAATTAGATAGAGCCTTAAGCAAATCGGCCCCTACCTGCTGAGACCATTTCACAAAACGATCTGGCTTTAAGGACAGACTTACAGCCAACTGCTTTTAATGTGAAAAATCTCATAAACACATCATGAACATACCTCTGTGATTACTGCAAGGCCCTCCACGCCGTCCCAGTCTGGTTCGTAGATGTCTCGCAACGTCTGAGACAGCCGTTTGGACGTGTCATGCACGGCTGTGGAAAAGGAACAAGAAGTCGTCTTTAAAATATTATTCAAACAAAAAAAAAAAATCTAATTATCATTTAGCATTAGCAGCACAGTGCATTGTGGTGGTGTTTTTTAGGGTTTGTGGTGTGGTTGCTTCACCCACTCCGGGAAGGTCAAACAAACACCAGTTTCCTGAATGGAGCTTACAATGTTGGAGCAAGAGCTGACACATTGAAAACATCAACAGTATCTTGCACATGCATCACATGCACAATGCTGTGTCTGCTGTTTTAGCTGCAGCGTTTTATTTGTTCTCGTACAACATGGCAACAGACAGAATTGCTTAAGTCTGAAGAGAATCCAAAAATAGTAGAAAGTCACTTCCCTTATATTGACTAACTCTGCAGAGCAAAGAATGGCATTGTGTTAACAAATTTAAACACCCACCTTTTACTGCTGTATGGTAAGCTTTGACGTCTTTAAACAACCGGCTTCCATCTATCTGTAAGCACAAGAAAAAACAGAACAAACCAAGTTCAAGTCATGGACATGCTGTACATCTCTTCCGCTCATCTAAACCATGCATGCTTCATCATTTCCTTAACAACCTAGATGGTGATGATTTATTGTGTCATGCATAAACAACATGCCCAGAAACAAAACAGGCTTACAAGACACCATTATTAATACACAGACACTTAAAGGCAGGGTTGGTAATAAAAAAAAAAACTAGCATGATTTTGAAAGTGGCATTCCCTCAGTGCTGCGTCTGCACCCACCCGCTCCCCTCTGTGCTCCCTCTAAAGCCACGCCCCCTCACTTACATGCACGAGCACCGTAGGTCCTTTAGTGGACCTCAGCTCATCGCTTGCATTATGTAGAAACTACGTCGTCTCGTGTCTCATTCAGCGGTAAGTAAACACTAAACTTTATCATAATAATAGATGTTTAAAAATAAAAGCGACTATTTTACTACTCACAAGGGCCAATGACAAACTCACAGTGAACTCTGTTATCTGTGACGCGCTTTGAATGTGGGCGAGTGCATGCAAGAGGTAGAGAACGAGCAGGGAGACAGGGAGGCGTCTGATTGGTTCATCAGATTGGTACCTCATGGCAGACATTGGTCAAAGTTTTTACCGGCTTACAGCTGCTACAGATGACGGATTTTCTTTGTTCCTTTTTCAGAGAACATCAGTTATTAATTTCTGTCAGGACCTAAAGACAATTTCAACCAAAAGTGTATCTGGAGAAAATTACCAACCCTGCCTTTATTAATACTTATACTAGCATATATAAACCATCCTGACATTTCTTCCAGGCTTTAGAGACAAACATGGCCAAGTTTAACATTGAAGTTCAACAAACCGTTCCGTCCTGTCGTCATCAGAGCTCCAAAACATTTCAGGATTTCGAGCGTACATCTTATTAAATATAAGGTGTTCTGAACTCAAAAAGAACAATACAAAAAAAAAATTAATTCTCCATTTTTCCAAACTTCAGAGTCTTTGTTCCTGAGAGATGCTTTTAAATCTGCCGACTTCAAGAGCCAAAGGAAGGATTTCTGTTCTCAACTGAGTCGACTAAAGATCTCGTCTAGATAAGTTTGCTTTGACATTCGATTCAGAGGCTTAGCTGCTTTAAAATGGTGACATCATGTGTGTTTATGTTGCACTGAAGTCCGACCATTTTGCCAAGTAACTTTTCTTGCGTTTAACTCACATACTGTGACTCCATGACCCCAGTTTCAGGTTTTAAAGAAATAAGAATCACAACATTTTCTGTGGTGAAGGCTGAGGTGAAGTGAAAGCAGCATGTCTTGCCAGCGTGAACATTTGGCTTCCTGTTTTTTTCCTCCTCAGTTTCCCTCCAATAGGTGCTGTAGTTGCACTTCACACTGAATGAGCTAGAGCCATTTCATTTGCTCACTTTCACATTTTCCCTCCAAAAGAAGCAAACCCGGCCACAAATGGGTTACGGTAGAATAATGAATGCTGAAATAATACCAATAGAACAAACAGGAAGGAGACTAAAGGGCTGACTTCCATTGTAAAGGTTAAGTTTAAAATGAGCTAAACGAGCTATTATTAACACGGGGAAAAGGTCACATCGGACCAGGTGAGCCTGTAGATGTGGTTGAAACACAATGGAGGGGTGCATTTTATTACTTTTGAATTCAATCCATTCCTTACATACACTCACTTCAAATCTTTTCAAAGACCAAAACTGTCTCAAGACATTCCTTTAAGAGTACGTTGTACCACTAACAACTGTTTCTTTAGTGCATAAAGAAGGTTTCTTTTGATATCAAGGGTGTTGTTTGTGTCAAGGCATCGATCGGAGACAAAGCATGCAGTATTTATGCAGAATGGATACGAAAAACGGGAAGGAGTTTTATCTTTCTCAGAGTATTTCCTGTGTTCAAGGTTAGGCTGATTATCTAAACTTGTGGGTTGGCATCTCAGCAGCAAAAACAGAGCACTTTCCTTTTATTGCAGATTAAGGAGCGCGCCATTGAAAGGGGAGTTTTTGATAAAGGGGACAAGATGTTTAACAGTTTACTGAACATTACTCCTCTTCTGAAACTTGTACAGTGAATAAAACATGACATGCATGTGGAGGCACGCTCCCATGTTATAGGCTACGTGTTTGTTTACCTGTTGTTTGTTGAGGCTCTGGCAACACAGCTCAAACTGTTCGTCTTTGGTCTCCATGGTTTTGCCCAGTTTTTGAAGGACCTACGAGAGCACAACAGAGGGGAGAGAAAGTTACAACAAGAAAAAGACAAAAAGGGTTCAGGGAAGATTTCTTACCAAAATCTAAAATAGTTCACTTCATGGGGAACTCCACAAATGTTACTTGTCAATGTCTGTACGCAGGTGCTTGGCAGTATATATTACAGCATATTTAAAAACCTGTTCAGCGTACTGCAGTCTGAAGATGACAAGTTTAAAATCTCTGTGACAAGTAACGGATAAAATAAACCTCTGTAGCTCATGCTGCATTCGCTGCTATTAATACAACACACTCAAATCTGGAACCAAACTGTTGTTGTCAGTGGTTGAATTGCATTGTGGGTAATATGGGTGCCAGAATTGGACACGATTGGGGTGGATGTGGTTGCTTCTTTAGCCGACTCATGGTGAGCAACACAACATTGTGTAGGTGAAATGCTAACTTGGTGGAGTACGCTTACTTTGCTTCATGTAACTTGGTAAGACTGATTTATCTGCAGATATCAGCGACCTGCTCACTCTGTGTCCCCGTCACAAGTTAACATGTTGTTTTTCTTCGTTTAAATTACAGCAATCTGCTATCTTTTCACAGCAGATTTATTTAAACTCTGGAATTTCAAATCAACATCAGCCTAAAAAATATGCACCGGTAACACCCACCGTTTATGATACTTGATAAGAGTCCCTCAATGTGATTTTAAAATGATTTTGACCAGCTGTGTAATGTACTGAAAAGCACATTCTGCAGAGAAAAACTCAGCTCTCTGTAGAGGTCTATCCTGAATCTGATAACATGTCTTCTTATTCATGTCTGTTATCGCATGAATTTTGAATATAAATCCGGCTGTGTAAGTCGTTTCCTGTTTCAAAATCCATTCTTGGGTCTCAATTTGCTTAGAGCTGTAAACAAAGGTTAGACACTGATGGGGCCGGATGTGGATCAGTGGTCGTCTTTCAAACAGGAAGGGTGATCCCCAGCTCCTGCAGCCACATGTCCGATGTGTCCTTTGACAAGACATTTAACACCAGAAGACTAGAAAAGTGATATACAAGCTCAAGTCCATTTACCATTTATTTACATATCTGCCACCTACACTGACTATGAAATATTGGCAGTCACCCGTAGCTCACAAAATACATCCTGATGCTTAAGAGGTAAATATCGGCCTAGCTTATAAAACTGTCTAGCACTATTAAATATAACACCCAATACATCATAAACTGTGACGTACTCCATCGCCTGTCCCCAGTCCACTGATACCATATGAAGTGACCTTTAACTTTAACTCTGCAACAAACACTCTCATTATCATGTCTTTCCATTTATCCTTCAAAGCCCCAAAATAGGTACTGGCCTACTACAACACATCACAGTGCATGCAAACTAAAGCTGCTGTTTTGAGGTTTTTTTAAGGTGGAGCACTGAAATCAAACAAGTCGGCCACAAGCAGAGTGAAAAAGTCCCAGCAAGCGAGAGGAAGTGCACACTCGCAGTCAGGAAGTGGCAGCTTTTGTGTCCGCACACAGCTGAACAACAGTATGAGGCTCAGACTGTGTTGTTAGGGTTTTACCGATTAAGTTAACAGCCAAGGGCCGATGACTCAGAATGAGAGAGTAATAACATGTGATGAACAAAGCTAAGAGCGAGAGGTGTGTTTTATAGTCCTCTACGTTTAATGGTCTGCATAGAGAGGTTTCCCGTTACCCTCATGCCTTTGGACCAAGATTTGACTTTACCCTCGTGGTTGTTATCACAGTTTCTCTCACTTTCTTATAAAAAGGTCCACTAACAAGGCTACAGATGTTTTTTTTATCCTCTTGGATCATCTACTCATCAGCTTAGAGCAGGGGTAAATGATGGACTACAGAGTGGGATGTTTTTTTTTTGTAGAAGTAGAAGGGTGACATATTTTATAGACAACACAACCGCAATCAAACACTTCATTTTCCATATTCTAAAAGGTAAATAACAGCTGCATTAAACCAGTCTTTGTAATCTGCTGCTTCTGACTGTGTGGGAGTTTTTGCTAAACGCATATGAAAGCTCCACATTCATCAGATAAGAAACAACACCTGGCCTAATTCTGAGGAAAAGTCGTTTGACTACTATTTGATCAGGGCTCCGAACAAAGATACCTTTAGATGACAGGCTTGGATAAGTCTGTGTCATGGCACAACAAGCTGAAGAGTGCAGTTTATAGAAGAAAAAAAGAAGACTCGGTATGATTTTTAGAAAGTTCATACCCCTGGCTCACCTTCTCCTGAGCTCGATTCAAAGACTTCTGGACCCGTTTGGCGAGGAATCCCGCCCCAGCCTGAAGGTTTGGACCCATCTTATTATTATTCTCTGCCATCGTCGATTCTCCGTTTGTCTCTCCCAAACAAGAAGCCTATACAGTCAGTCAGCCCCCCCACGTCTGCTTCCTCTTGAGAAACTGCTTCACAGCAGCTGAACTGCGCCTTAAATTCACTACGCTGGAGGTGGAGCAACAACAGAAGAGTCAAGACACCGCTACACACACACACACAGACACACAGACACACACACAGACACACACACACACACACACACGCAGTCTGTTTTGAAGCCAGCTGACAGTGGAGTCCTTTGCTTTATCCCCCTCCCCTCCACAGCTCGTCGGCTCTTGTACAAACTTGTCAAAGAACTTATTTTCTTGCGTGTTCAAATCTGTTGAACTGTCATGGTGTAGCCTCCACTGTTGCAAAACTTCACTCCACTGCCGCAATCAGATCAAGGTGGAAGTCAGCCAACAAACAACACTCACCTGGAAATGATGTGTCGATTGATTGCGTTTCTCTGACGATGCGTACCTGACTCAGCAGCGTGACGTCACCGCGAGAGCAGTGTCGAAATAAATCACCGTACGAGGTGATTTTGTGTCCTATATCTGTACTCTTTATTACGACGGAGGATTAGGGCCACATTTAAAAAAAAAAAAAAAAAATCGAGATTAAAATCGTAAATTTACGACTTTATTCTCGTAAATTTAAGAGTTTAATCTCGTAAATTTATGACTTTATTCTCGTAAATTTAAGAGTTGAATCTCGTAAATTTATGACTTTATTCTCGTAAATTTAAGAGTTTAATCTCGTAAATTTATGACTTTATTCTCGTAAATTTAAGAGTTGAATCTCGTAAATTTATGACTTTATTCTCGTAAATTTAAGAGTTTAATCTCGTAAATTTATGACTTTATTCTCGTAAATTTAAGAGTTGAATCTCCTAAATTTACGACTTTATTCTCGTAAATTTAAGAGTTTAATCTCGTAAATTTAAGACTTTATTCTCGTAAATTTACGACTTTAATCTCCTAAATTTACGACTTTATTCTCGTAAATTTAAGAGTTTGATCTCGTTAATTTACGACTTTAATCTCGTAAATTTACGACGTTATTCTCGTAAATTTAAGAGTTTAATCTCCTAAATTTACGACTTTATTCTCGTAAATTTAAGAGTTTAATCTCCTAAATTTACGACTTTATTCTCGTAAATTTAAGAGTTTGATCTCGTTAATTTACGACTTTAATCTCGTACATTTACGACTTTATTCTCGTAAATTTACGACTTTAATCTCGAAATTAAAAAAAAAATGGTAGTGGTCCTAATCCTCCCTCCTACTTTCTGATAGGCTAATAATGTTATAACTCTTTCTTTCGCTCCTGAGCCCTGCTGACTTGTTTGCTTAGTTCGGTTATTGTTGACACAGCTGTTTTACCCTTTTATTAAAATGACTTGCTTGCATAACACCTCTGACGCTGACTCCAAATGACAGACACATGAGGTAGGCTACTACACTATATAGGTGTAAAAAAAAAAAGATAAAGTTTACCAAAGATGCAGACATTGAAAGTTGGTCATCTAAGCACAGGCCCAGGGCCAAAACAGTCAGTCCCTTGTGTTTCACCTACAAACCTTCAGAAATGCTTTATTGCCTTGCTAATTGTTTTTGCACTGAAACACCAAGTCAACATTGCAAAATTACAACTGAGAAACGTAACTAAAGATAACTTTAAAAAAAGATTGGTGTAAAAATCCACTCAAGAACATCACCACATATAGGGACCTGTTATTTGCCTGTGCCCATATCCAGCTGTGCACAGGTCAATTGTGTTCATGTTAGTGGGGTTTAAAAGGGTCACTATTCCAATTAAAGTAACCTGGCTGTATCATGGCGTTTCTTGGAATATGAGATTTTAAACACCATGCTAGGACTTAAATCATCAGGCCAACAGAATCATATAATTATGACATTTTTCAAAATAATTTACACCTATACACATAGATCAGTTTCAGAAAGAGTGATCATAAGGGGAAATAACATTTATGTTCAAGGTTATGTCTGTGAATTTGTATGTATTTATTGAGGTCACCAAGGTTTAATCCTGCGAGTCAGAGTGAAGGGTGTAAATATCCCTTCTCCATGACCCCTCTCTCTGGAACCCACTCCCCATACATATTCAAAACGGCACTGACCCATACACATTTACATCACTAAGACTACTGAAGACTCACTACTTCAAAAAGAGCTTTTAATGTATGATTGTGACGTGTGTTATTTCATTGTGTGGCTTATATGCTGTCATCTTTACAACCTGTGTGTAATGTCACAGTGTTTGTACTGTTCTGTCTTGAGCTTTCTTTCCTTTCAAACAAATGTGTCTTTGAGTTTGTGAAAAGCGTTTCATGAATCAAATTCATTATTATTATTAGCTATAAGTTGACATGGCTTGTATAAGGGACTAAGAGGCAAGATATAAAAGCTCTGCTGCTTTGATTTTGATGAATCTTTTTTAATCAATCTGTCTTCATTGAGTCATTAAACATTATTAAAGTCAAGTTTCCGAGGAGGTTTCAAGGAGGCTTTATTGTTTTACTAAATGCAGGCTCTCTTAATAAAACAAATTAAGTGTTAATAAAAAGAATAAACAATACATTAAACAAGTAACCTTGATAAATATGCTTATGTATAATATAAGAGGTTATTTGAGTGAGAGAAAATGTGCTACTCTAAATTGTTGCAGAGCCCCTTTTTCTTAGAAGTAATTTAGTTAATTAATTTTTTGTTAATTTTTTGAGTCATTAGTGACCAGCAGTTTATTATGTCACAGTTTTGACTGTCGCAGTTTGTTAATTATCCTGACAGTCTGTGGAAAGAAACTGTTGATGCTGCTCCAGTACCTGTTGCCTGACGGAAGGAGGGAAAACAGTTTGTGAGATTGGTGGTTATATTCATCATCATCATCATCATCATCATCATCATCATCATCAACTTGTATTATTAGACTCAAGGTCCATTTTAAAAGGCATACAATGCAAAAAATAGACAACACACATTTACATCAGAATAAAAACATTCCCGCCTCTTCCTGTCTCCAAAGGTATGACTGGTAGCGTACTGCACTGTAACTTGGGTTCGACAGCAGCATGATAATTACATTCTTTGAGTCATTCAAGCGACCGATAAATCTGTACATAAAGTTCCTCAATAAAGCTTGTAAGGTGTTAACTCCTGCATTCACAAATAGCTCACTTGCACTACTCCACCTTGGCTTTTTAAGTAAGATCCTAAAACAGTCATTGTAAGCAACCTGAAGTCTGTGCATACTTGATTTTTTGAACTTACTCCATAAGGGAGCAGTATACAGGGGAGTGCAATATGCTGCACAGAGACATATCTTTACATGATCAGAACACATATAAAATTTCCTTGCCAACATATTGGCTTGGGCATATAATGTAGCCTACGACACTGTCTAAAAATGTCGTCATCGTCAGACATTTGATCTGTTATAAAGTGCCCGAGGTATTGTGCACCTGTTACATGTAATTGACTACTTTAACCTGCAGGTGGCGGTAGATAACCGACTTTCTGCCGATGGTCCAAGTTTACATGCAAAAGTGGGCCTACAATAATGTATGTTGAGTTTACATTTGGTTGATATCAACATAAATGAACAACCCCAGGTCTTAGCCTAATTGAAAAATTCGGGAAAATGGGTTAAATAGGTTTTTTTTAGTTAATTTCATGATCCCTCGCCATCTGAAGTCAGAATTTGCCTCGGTATGTCTGATTGAAAACAGTAAATGACGTGTTGAGCCACTTTTAATGATTATTTTTATTAAAAAAATGTTGGAATTAGTATCTAGGCCTACATATGCTATTTTACAGTCAGACTAATAATAAAGCGACGTTGCCCTTTAAAATAATTTTAAAATACTCGTGGCAAAAAATTATATCAAATATGCATTTTCACGCCTCTAAACAAATACTATGGGTTTTTAATTGAGTATTTTCCGGGTATTTTTCACGCAGACGCTCCGGTTTTTCTCCCGCAGCCTTGTGACGTCTTTCAGGAGGTACGCTCATTTTGAAGCACAGGATTGCACCGGGTGGGCGGTGTTCACGTTGTTCCCAATGGATAGCGACAGGACGTGAGGTCGAGTGAGGTAACCCGGATCGAGCGCACCCCAACGCAGCGAGACAAGAAATAGCCAAAGACGTTTGGCGCGGTTGGTAGAGAGACGACCGACACCAGACGAGAGAGGAGTAGGGGGGCCGTGGTCGTCACCGCATTTCTCTTGTTTCATAGTGGTATCTTTTGGCGACGGCACCAGCAGATATAACATTAGAAGCAGCCTTTTTTTTTAAAAAGAGAGTTGGTCTGTTTGTTAATCCGTGTTGTCAGTCTCCGGTTTCGCCGTCTGTCGGTGCAAGCAGACGGAAACAGCTTCAATATGCCTCCCATCGAAAACGACACCGGGAAGAATGAACTCAAAACTCGGATACAGCAGCTCATTGACTCCAATCAAGTCCTGGTTTTCAGCAAAAGCTACTGTCCGTATTGTGTGAAGGTAAGATAATCACGTTATCTTCTATCACGTAATCACTTCAGTTAACGGAGGTCGGAAACTTCCATTGCATCTCCCGCGAAGTCACACGGGCTGTGGCTAAATGCTGGCGGACTCCGGCTAATTGCTGGCGGGTCTATCAGCGTCAAAGCAGTACCCCGGTGCTGTCTAGAGAGACTTCAAATAAGCGTTAAACAAACTCGTTACGCAAATTATTATTTACATTAGAGTGATTTTAACAAGTGTTGTAATAAATACGGTCTCGAAGCTCAGCAGAATGTGCCTTATTGGGGTTTTAAAAGTTGGATAAGTTACGTAATTTATAGTTCATAGTTAACTTAACACCCAACGTGACCTTACGTACGAGACGCGCTGTGCACGTTGGGGTTCAAAAACACATTGATGCTTTGAAGTTCACATCCTTATAATTAAGTTATTTATGTACACAGAGAATATAAAGTTAAAATAGCAATTAAATTATTTGTTGATATAAAAATAGCTGACGGATGAGGAGTATAGAAAATAATTGAATAGAATATAATTACTTTATTGACACACAATGAGTAAAAAAACACAATGTTGGCAAATCTAAACATAATATGAAATTAAATACAAAGTAAATAAGCACTAAAAATGTTAAAACTAAGAATGTGAATATATACAACCAGGATTTAACTTAGCATTACTAGTCTTAAATAGGAAGATTAATTGTGGAAGATTAAATGTAAAAATGCAAAAACAGAGTCGTAAATGTTTGTAAATTAAATCTGAAAGATTAAATGTAAATGTGCAAAAACAGAGTTGTAAATGGACAGTATTGACATAAGTTAAAGTGCATGAGTGTTGACATATTATAAGCAGAAACTATTCAATATAACGGCGAGTAGACAGACAGATGAAGTGAACATGCAGTGCAGAGATAATTTGTAAATGTAACATGTGCAGAACAGATAACAGTTTGGAGAGACAGATGTTATCATGATGACAGGTCTCTGATCGCAAGAGGTGAGCTGTTGTACAGAGTTATGGTATCTAGTTAGAAATAAAGAGCAGCTGATCTTCTCTACAATGGTTTTAGTGTCATGTCAGTGTTTTAATATGTTGAAGACATTTTAATACTGTTTCAATTGTCTCACGTCTGTCTCTGTAGGTGAAGGACTTATTCAAAGAGCTCAAAGTTGACTGCAATGTGGTGGAGTTGGATCTCATGGGTAAGATGGATTCATTGTTTTTGTCTCGGTTTGCAGAGGAAGAAGGATGCTGTATTTATCATTTAGTAATATCCAACAACATTTAGTTTATAAAGCTTAAAGTAATCATAAGTGTTGTACTTTCTACATGTGTAAAAGTGCAATGTCATACTAGTTGATGTAGGCTACATCCAGGGCTGAAAGTTGTTTTAATCTTTTCTTTTGGCGTGTGTTTTACAAATTATGCACCGATAACGAAAATAAAACAGCCTGTTACACTAGTAACACTTTAGCCAATCAGTTTATTGATTTACCTTTTTGATAACTGACTGTTGTCATAGAGTTGTGCGGTGTAAAAAAGGTTGATTTATTTGACAACTCTATTGATTATCAATGCTGCAAAGGTGTTGAATTAACAGATAATGAAAGGCGATAAAGAAAAACACTAATAACTAATAATAATAAAGACTATGTTTCCTAGGATACTGATAATAACTAATTAAACACATCATCCATAACAGCATCCCAGTATGTAAGAAAGTATCTACCAACATTAAAGTCGTCTAAATCCCCAGTTTTCTTCCAACACATGCTTCACATGTCCTCTATGATATAGAGGGGAACTCATTATGTCACCCCAGACTCTGCTATTGTCCTCCTTTTGCAGCAGCAGCAAACCTGCTGAGTCACTCCCTGCAGACGACTTGGCCTCGTGCCATATCTCAGTAAACCCTGGCGCCTCTGCTTTGTTTTACAGAGTAATATCCCTGAGAGTCTCTGCTGTCTGTTGAATCTAATACAGACGATTCATGATGACACAATAAATGAGTAACAAACTTAATCACCATTGGAAATATGACCGGTCATACTGCCCACAAAACTTCCACTATCTGACGAACGTATCTGACTGTTGCACTTGCATAACTTATTTAGTCTACTTCAGATGCAAACTAGCCTTTGTCTACAATCTGGCATATTTACATGTTTGTTCATTTAATGTTTTAAATAAATAATTAACATTATACATACTGGGCCAGCAACTTCAGCTGGATTCACGGTTCCCATATTTTTGAGAATATCAGCTGAAAATAATTAGCACTCAAACTTGTCAGCATGCAAAATAAAAACATAAAAAATGTAATGAGTTCTAGGTCATAGCTTTTATCTAAGGCAGAAAGAGAAACATTAATATTTGTGGAGTGTATGATCTGACCAACAGGTTTAAAATATCTTGTATCAGCTGCTGAGTATTACGGTAAAATCCGTTGTATAAAACACATTTAATATCTATATTTTCATTGAAAAAGTGCGCTATGTCTTATACACCAGTGTGACCAATATACCAGTGTAAAATACTGACACACACACACACACACCGTCATAACCGAGCGTGAAGCTGCCATTGCGTGAACACTACACACGACCTGACGCGATTGAAAATTCATCCCCATTCAGTGTGTATAGATAGCTGGATTTGTTTTGTTTTTGTGTCATGAAGTGATATCTGGAAAGACATGAATGCTATCAGAATATGTTTTAACTGCTGGTATTCCATAATCATAAATATGTTTCACTTTGACCAGATGATGGACCCAACTACCAGGAACTGCTGGTCGAGATGACTGGACAGAAAACTGTTCCTAATGTCTTCATCAACAAGAAGCACCTTGGCGGCTGTGACAACACAATGAAGGTAAGGAACAACACGTGTCCTACTGACTGTGCTGAAGGGATTCGGTTCATATTGTTGTGTCTGCCTTCAGTTTGTGACACCAGAAACAGAATCTGTGTATAGACATGCCTGTACAACTGTGGTGACATTTGAAGCCCGACCCACACCTTAAAGCTTGGTACGCAATCTGCTCTGCTCTGCAAGCCACAGAAGGAAACTACGCAATCAACCATCATTGCAACAGACATGGCAGGAAAGATAATGGGTTTACCAGAAAACATGTAGGTGTGCCAACAGGTTATATCCAGTGAGCCATGCATGTTATTTGAGGGTAAATACCAGAACCATGAGACAAGGATGATAAGATAAAGTCCTCAGAGGTTTCCTGTTGCAGGAAGATGGTCCGCGAAATGGAGTGTACTCTTAATTTGTCTGTAGTGTAATGTGGATTATAGCTTGGTTTGTAGACGCTTAGGCAGTGAAGCATTACACCGGATCTTTATCAATTGTTAATCAAACAGCAGCAGGTAGTTTAGATGCTTTAATAAACTGTAAAGTCTTGCTTCGGCACGGTGCGGGGCAACTGGGCCTTGTGTGAGTGCACTCTAAGTGGACTGATTGCATGGAGAGAGAGAACCCTCCTTGAGACACAAACCCTTTAATGAGGGTTAATTTTGTGTTTTTAATGTCTTTTAAGAAATGAGGTAGAGAGAGAGAGCTACTCATGTTCTTTGAAGGGGAGGGAACTGATTGACATGACAGGAGATTTAAAACACGGGGTCGTTTCTGTTCTAGTTGCTGCATTAGTTTATAATGCACAGCTGCTTCTTTAGTTGAATAAATCTGAAAGTGATGTGCTGAGGTCCTCTCTCTCTGTCTCCACTCTTACAGAGCAGGTGTGATCAGGTGGCATGTGTGAGCTCTGAGGAGATGTTGATTCTCAAGTCTTGCTTGATTTCCAGCTCTGCCTTTAAGCCAGGTTCTTCTTGTCAGAATATGAAATGGTGTTTAAAAAAAAATTTCCCTCTGTAATCCTGAGCAGTGCTGAAATTAATGTCACAGTTGGTAGTACAAGGACAAAAGCAGAACCTGTGGTAATGGCTTCAACTTAAGCAATCCGCCAGAGCGGTGCCACATTGGACCTAAAAAAGTACAGAGCATCATTCTAATCTAGCACTGATCCGTTTTCAATACAAATTGCTGACATTTCAGTATACAGTGCAACACTATTTCCCAGCATGTCATGTTACTCGAAGGAGTCTGCTGCCTCATCATTACTTTAGTAGGTCATGATGGACCTACTCAACAGCTGTAATGATAAAACATTGTGTGTTTTTTTTCTTTTTTTCAGGCTCATCAAGACGGCAGCCTGCAGCAGCTGCTGAGTCAAGAAAATGATGCTTATGACTACGACCTGATTGTCATCGGAGGAGGATCGGGAGGCCTCGCCTGCTCAAAGGTGAAAACCATGTGAAACATATCCAACCTGTTGAAGCTTTATGGTAGTGGCTGTTTTACTGTTGTGAAATCTTGTGCTTTTCACACAATCAGAGTGAAACTAAAGCAAACCTGTTCGTGTTGTAATCAGTAATCACTCTTATTTGAGCCATTAAATGTACGTTTCTGCAGTCTGTAAGAAAAAACATTCTTGAACATTACAGGAAGCTGCTTTATTGGGGAAGAAGGTCATGGTACTGGACTATGTTGTGCCCACACCAAAGGGAACCACCTGGGGTAAGATATTTCCACTTGTGGATACTTAGCCGATACATGGGATGCAGTTTTTATTCTAATCTATTCTCTTTTGTAAATAAACTTTTGCTTGTGTTTTTCCATTATGCTGATAAGGTCTCGGTGGAACTTGTGTCAATGTGGGCTGCATTCCCAAGAAGCTGATGCACCAGACAGCCCTGCTGGGCACGGCCATGCAGGACGCACGCAAGTTCGGCTGGGAGTTTGAGGAAACAGGTGAGGGCTCAGAGCACCGACCCAGGAGGTCGCGAAGGGGGGACATCTCTCCAGCTTGCCACGGTAAATCAGAGGCAAGCCTCATCAGTAGTTATTGAGCGTCCCTTCATTGATGGCGACTGTCTGTCTGCACGCAGTGAAACATAACTGGGAGACGATGACGACGGCGGTGAACAACTACATCGGCTCATTGAACTGGGGCTACAGGGTGGCCCTGAGAGACAAGAATGTCAACTATATCAATGCTTACGCAGAGTTTGTTGAACCACACAAAGTCAAGGTAAGCCAGGACTATGTTGAATCAGACCCTACAGACCCTAAGCCTGCGCCTATGTTTTACTGGGATTCATGATTTGGCTTCAGTTAAAAAAGACTTGATTAACTAGTATTTTCCGTAATTACAATATGCAACATTATAAAGTGATGTGGATTAGGTCTTTCCCCCTCCAAAGTTCTCACCCTTTGCCTCTCTGAAACTTCACCCTAATGTTGATACGCTGCCTGCTTTGAATTGCTGCCGAGCCTGTTGTGGCCATATTGTTTTTTTCTTGCTAAACAAATAGGATCGCCTTTTTGGCTTCATTTCAGTATTGTTGTTGATGTTGGATGTTCTACCTGTGATTACAGAGTCAGTTGAAAGTTCATATTGTGGAACCTGTTTGAAAAATGTCTCAGAGCGTCTGTTATGTTCTGACAGGCGACAAACAAACGAGGGAAGGAGACATTTTACACAGCAGATAAGTTTGTCTTGGCTACAGGAGAGAGGCCGCGCTACCTTGGCATCCCTGGAGACAAGGAGTACTGCATCACCAGGTGAGCGCACAACGCCTCTTCCATGGTGTCTGTGACATTACAAGTCTCTTATCAGACCGAGCAGGAAGCCCCACCCAGAGCTAAATTTAGACCAGAGGGTTTGGTTCAGCAGATGTTTGAAGAAGTATAGAATGCCATTGTGTGTCACATCTAAAAACACCAGCACACCTTTTATGATCCTGAGGCTTTTTATCCTGTGCAGGTGGCTCACCCTCGTTCATCAATCAAACAGCTGTCTAAATGCTAAGCTACATTATCCACAGGTGTCTCTGGTGGTAATCCTGCTGCTTTAGCAACCTGCTAATGGTTTCATGCTGCGTGCCACAAAGCCTAACATCCAATGATGTCGTGTTGTACTTACATTGCATCAAAAATCAGTCTCATTTTAAAGCTGGAGTGAGCCCCGTTTTGAACACTCACCCTGTTTCCCCGTCTGTGCTTGTCCACCAGCGATGACCTCTTCTCATTGTCTTACTGCCCGGGAAAGACCCTGGTGATCGGCGCTTCATACGTGGCTCTGGAGTGCGGCGGCTTCCTGGCCGGCCTCGGTCTCGATGTCACCGTCATGGTGCGGTCGATCCTGCTGAGAGGCTTTGACCAGGACATGGCCAACCGTGCCGGGGAGCACATGGAGGAGCACGGCGTGAAGTTCCTCAGAAAATTTGTGCCTGTAAAGGTGAGCGTTTGATAGGCTGTGACGCCTCTTCAAAAAAATGTTGTGGCATTAAAGCCTGTTAAATAATTTCAGTTCGGCTTGCTGCATTTGAATCAATGATAACTCATTAAAGTTAAAGCATATCCTTTTCAATACATCAGGTTTCCTGCCCAAATTAAGTCTGTCTTAAGTGGTCGCCACTGATGGCAACTGAGTCTGTCTAAAATCAGTTGTCAATGATATCTTGGAACTTGTTCCCCTACAGAGACAAAAGGTTATCAGTAGACTCTGGGCGCTATATAACTTTACAGCACCAGATTTATTTATGTCCTCTTGTATCATAAGTTTGACCTCTTATCTCCGCGTGTGACAGAGGCACCATTCATCTTTCTTCCCACGTCTGTGTGTGTCAGGTAGAGGAGCTGGAAGCAGGCACTCCTGGGAGGCTGAAGGTGACAGCCAAGTCAACAGAAACGGACGAGATCATCGAGGGAGAGTACAACACTGTATGTAACGACTCATCACTTCGTCCTTCCTTTAACTCTCCGGTCTGTCACTGATGTTCAAGCTGTTGAAAACAGGGTTCGTTATTTGGGATTTTTTGGAGTGTGAAAGTGTTGAATATGAATTATTATTCTAAGTTTTTTATTGTTAATAATTATTCCTCGAGGATATTGAACTTTCTCTGTTATTGACGGATATGCCACACACACACACACACACACACACACACACACACACACACAGGCCCGTAATACACACATGCACAAACAGGACCCATAGCATTAATGGAGAGAAGTCAGAGTGTGGGGGCTGCACAAGGATGGGCGCCCAGAGCAGTTGGGGGTTCAATCCATTGCTTAAGGGCACCTTGGCTGAACTCAGGAAGTGAACTGGTACCTCACCAGAAACTGATCCAATTTCCATGCTATGTCTGTACCGGACCGTGAACAGTCAACCCTCTGGTTCCCAACCAAAGTCCCTACAGACTGAGACACTGTCGCACCAAAGTGCAGAGTCTTATCTTTACGTTTACGTTTTCTTTTTCAGGACAGTGCTCGTCATGACTCTCACCTTTTGTCCCTTGCCTCTCTCTTCCCTCCAGCTAACTCAACAGCTGCTACAAATTGTAGCCAGTTAGCTCGTGTTAGCCTGACCAGCAATAACAACAACATCTCAATCCACCAACTTAAGGCTTTGGTTGTGAATAAACACGCACAGTGACTAAACCTCTTAGAATTTAAGCCTGAGCTTAAAAAGATTGCTAACGCTACCTACCTATTCTTTTAGCCAGCTAGGCCGATTTGTGAGCCTAAATTTATTCACTGTAAAGATGAGGGGCAGTGTTGGCTAGTCCCTATTGACCAGAGCACACAGAGAAAGTGTCTCTATGTTTGGACTGTAAAACTAGCTATAGTACAGTAGATGATCACAACCCCACCTAATTGGTTTGGTAGATTTTTAGTTTCTATGCCTCTGTAGTATAAAGTTACTTAAACAAGTTGCTCTAGTTAAGACCGGCTAACTACCTTGAATCTGGGATCAGTTGTTCGGTCATTTATATGCCTTCCGTAAACTTGAACAAGACATTTTAAAGACTAAGATCTGACACTCTCTCACATCCAAAGACAGCAGCTCAGAGAGTTTTTGCTCACAGACTAAAGATTGGGGATCTTGCAGGGTCACTAACGGCAAGATTACAACTACATCTTTTGACAGCAATTCCCATCATGCATACGTAGTTGTCTACATGAACTACCATTTGGCAGACTCCAAAAATTCATTCTACAATTTGGAAAAATAAAACTACATATTTTGTCTATAAGAATATATATATTCGATGTACAGAACGTCTCCCATGATGAACAATGAAAAGGATTTGCACCTCTTCATCAGTGCAGACAAAGCTCCCACTCTGCACACAGAGGTTATAGATTGCACCCACTCAGTGTGGCGGACCCTCCACGTAAGCACAAAGAGTGGGGAGAGGTTTAAGTAACCCCCGCAATGTTTACTAGTTTGCAGCTTCCTGTTTGGTGCGGGTGAAACCGCTCCTGTTGGTTGCTGCCAAGGGCCACGTCATTGAACCACACTATTTGCATAAAGCAAGACTAAACTAGACCTGGGATCCCTGTTATGGATAAGTGATAAAGAAACGAGTCATAACTGACCTAGATCTCAACTTGATTGGTTCAGGATCTTTTGGCAAGTTGAAAGTAGATGAAATGTTTGTGTGTGATCGGCAGGTTTCAAGTTCTGATGTCAATCCAGCTCTAATATATTTAGTTTTGAACTTTGGCTGTCAAACTGAGTTGAAACTGTTACAAAGGATCTCAGAGTAAACACAAATATTAACATGTTGCATTACCTCTTTTTTCCCCCCTATTCTTTCCTTTAAAGCACTTGCAACATTCCTGCAGGAATTAGCCGAGCACTTCCTTTAAACTAAACAAGCCGTTTCTTTGCTCTTCAGGTGTTGATAGCCGTTGGCCGGGACGCGTGCACAGACAAGATTGGCCTGGACAAGACAGGCGTCAAAGTCAACCCTAAGTACGTTATCGTCTCATTGTGTTGTCTTCTCTTGTTTACCCGTGTCAATTTCAGCACTTGCAGCAGTGCACTGTACCTTTAAGACTCACGGCACAGTCACAGTGATTCAGCAGTATTGTTGTCCCATGGCTCTCTGCAGGGGTTGTTTGAGTTTGCGATGGGAGCTTTAGCAGGGAGAGTGGAGGGAAATCGTATTAGCAAGACGAAAGAGCCCCCCCCTGTACTGTGTTGAAAGTAGCTTTTAATGGGGGGGAGATCCATTTTCCATAAGTTAGAATTTCTCTTTCTGCTATCATTATGATTATTTGTCTACTCTTGCTAGGTCGGAGTCATTTCAGGGTTGACGCCTGTCATCAATACATTTCCCTCTGAGAAAACTAGACTTTAAGTTATAAACCATATCAGCTGTTTTGTTTTTTAAGAAACTTGATTAATTATTTCAAGTAACAGGAGCATGAGAAATGTAGCCATTTTTTTGAGTTGTGTAGTGAGTGAAGTCTTTTATGAATGAATGGTTCAGCCTTTGAATACAACAGGGATTAAGACAGCATGAGGCTTTGAAGGAGTGCTCAGTGAGTCATGTGCCCTGTCATATGATCTGAGGAGTATTCATGAGACCAACACAGAAGGACACCGGGTTCGGGGTCTGCTAGGTCAGCTTCGGTACAGTACAGAATATAATCTGACTCTTTCCTGCCCTCTGTTAGCTGGACGATGCTGATGTTTCAGATATTTAGATAAATTGGAATAAAAGAATAACACAGAGTTAAAATTGTATAAATCAGGATGTCTCCTTTTGTGACTGTTTCAATGATTTCCGCCTTGTCAAAGAGAACCAAGTTTAAATGGGGTATTGTTTGTGCTTCTTCTCCTCTGCTGTATCATTCTAGGAATGGAAAAATCCCAGTGAACGATGAAGAGCAGACTAACGTGCCCAACATCTACGCCATCGGAGACATCCTGGAAGGCAAGTGGGAGCTGACACCTGTAGCCATCCAGGCCGGCAAGCTGCTCGCACGGCGCCTCTACGCTGGGGCAAAACTCAAGGTACAACTCTATGAAGAGACACACAGAGATGTATAAAGTAGGCTTTCCAAAGATTTCTTTATGTTTACAACTCAGATGAAGACTTGTAGAACCCTGATGACTGCGTCAACGATAGTTTTGGATTAGGTACAGTGCTTGCTTGAATGTGAAAACTAGTAAACCAAATCCCCTGTTCTTGAACTATGTCAATAATGAGGCTCATGTTAATGTTGGTATACAAAAATAATATATATGAAATGAATACGTGAATCATCACTGCTGTATGAGTTGCAAAAACATCATGGCGTGAGTAAGATGTACAAATTGTTGAAGTGTGTCTTTTTGAAAGATTTTACTCTTTGTTCCCTCATTAGAATTTTTTTTTTTTAATTTTTTTTTTATTAATGCCCGGCAAACAAGTCCATATTGAGATCCTTTTTTGTCATGGCGGTTAGCATAAGAAGAATCATAAGGGTTTGTTAATTTCACTACAGCAGGGACTTTATTGTCTCTGCAATAAAGGTGGAAAAATATTTGCAAGAGTCGATGTAAATCCCTCCAGCAATCAAACACAGCTATCTTTTATTCATCTGCAAAATATACAAAACCCGGGGAGGTTTTTCGTTTAGAGGACAAGAGGCTCTCTGTAAAACTAATAAATATCTATTGTATCTATTCTACAGTGTGACTACATCAACGTTCCCACCACGGTCTTCACCCCGCTGGAGTACGGCGCCTGTGGTCTGTCAGAGGAGAGAGCCACTGAGCTCTATGGACAGGAAAACATCGAGGTAACAAACAAACACCCATCACACAGGCACCTGAATAATTACTGACATGTGTGGTCTATCTGACAGTGAAACATGTGACAGGAGCTGTATTTAGTAATCACTGAAGACCTGTAATACATGAGCAGACTTTGCCAACGACACATACTGGTATTTATTCTTTTCTAAGAAGCAGTTTATACATTCTGTTCGTAAAGGACTCACACAGGATTCAGGATTAAAGTTAGTTTAGGTGAGAAACTTGTCTCGGGCTCTTCACCCATGCTGCATCTATAAAAAGTCAACATCAGTCACGTTAAACATCAAACTGTGAAGCACTCATGCATCGTTAACTTTAAGGCCTGAGATATTTGAGGTGTTACGAAATGATACAATAATATGAGCTCCTCAGTACGCCCATGCTTAGTTCCTCATTTAATTGAACTGAGAAATGTAACTTTAATATTTTAGATTAAAGGTTTATTAACAAATGCATGCATGCACATTTTTTTTAAAGGATGTGTCATGAAAAATAAGCATGGGGGGGGGGGGGAAACCTGTTTGACTTACTATCAGTTGGACAAGATGTACTGATGCTGGCTTGTTTACCCCGTGAAATAGACGCGTATCTTTCATTCTCTCTTCAATCAGGTGTTCCACAGTCTCTTCTGGCCTCTGGAGTTCACTGTGCCCGGCAGGGACAACAACAGATGCTACTCGAAGCTCATCTGCAACAAACTGGACAACGTAAGACCGTCCCTCCGTTTAGCACAGCTGTGTCACTTCTCCTACCCTCAGTCACATCAATGATTGTGTTAACTGTAACCCGTGTCACGCTGTAGGACCGAGTCATCGGGTTCCACTACCTGGGTCCAAATGCTGGGGAGGTGACGCAGGGCTATGGTGTAGCCATGAAATGCGGTGCCACTAAAGAGCAGCTGGACAGCACCATCGGCATCCACCCAACCTGTGCTGAGGTAGGACATCTTTTTACCATCGCCGGAAAGAGAGGAACTCATTCAGTGTCTTACCTTTCATTATTTAATGATCCACATCTGCTTTGATTGACGGTATTTGTTTGTATTTTTGATTAGCTTTGCACAAAAACTCTGCAGGCTACAGACCTTTAGCAGAGAATTTACCACGGCCTAGTACTTTTGCTAACTCATCAGCCAGTCACAGACCGGTGCAGACTGATAAAATCTTTCCCACACTGTTTTTCTAACAGTGCAGGATGTATTTATTTATTTATTTTCCATTTGTTGCCGCTGGTCATCATGCTTCACTGAGTGTGTTGAATGCACATCAGTGTCCTGGCTATTCAAGGTGTTTCGAGTATCCTGGTTAAACACATGAGCACGTTTTTTTAGAAACCTGGTTAACCTTTGCATGTACACGACCTTCATGGTCTGAGCATTATGTTGGTGCAGAGCACAAAGACAGAGGTAATGAGAAATCAAGGAATAATGGCACCCACACCCTCAGAATGTATGGGTATAGCCGTCATCCACCAGGCCCCCTCCACCCTCACTGATCTCCTCCACCGTCACACTCCTTCTCGTTTCCTCCGTTCATCCAACGCCAACCTCTTGTTTCCCCCACAAAGAACCAAGCGCCAAACCCTGGGGGAAAGAGCCTTCACCATAACTGCCTCTGGAACTCACTGCCCACACATATTCAACCCTGCACTGACCCATCCACATTACTCAAGACTAGGAGATTCTTAATCTTCTGAAATTTTAAAAAGATTCATAACTTTGAAAAATAGATTAATTTGGCTCATCAGTCACTCCCTGCTAAGTGCTAAAGCTCTTTAACTCAGTAGAATGCCAAATAGAGCAGTAAGAAATTCAGCCAGTCTCACAGATGACTGGAGTAGATCCTGAAGTATGTACTCATTCAAAAATAGACTTTGAATCATGAATCCAGAATGGTTTTGAATCAATAATAGATTCTGAATCGAATCATGACCCCCATGAATCAAAATCAAATCGTGAGACACCCAAAGATTCCCAGCCCTGATATGGATGCAGTCTTGATAATGTAGAGACAATGGAATGAATAACCAGGTTTCCTCATGTTGTGTCAACATCATATCCTGAATATGATACAAATCGGGTATCTGATTAAAACTGCGGTCACAGTTTATATGTCAATACATTGATTTATTTCAAGCTGAAATGTCATCTAATGTAGACCAGGACAAAACAGAGGAGATCAAATGTTAAGATTTCCTTCACTTTCCTTGGCTTTCTCTAAGGTCTGAAACCTTTTTCTTTTCTTTCTGCTGAAATAATCTCCTGCTCTCTCACTTTCCTGGTTTTTCTGTATGAATGGTGACTGTGCCAAAAATGGATGTTGACATAATTCATAAGAGGGCAGCAACTGGATTTGGCTTGAAGTATTCACAATCTGTTTGTTATCCAAGATTGTTTTCAATGGTTAATGATTATTAGTAAACGTTTTCTGTGCTGTGGAGCAGGCTTTGAATGAATT
Organism: Labrus bergylta; assembly: GCF_963930695.1. NCBI lineage: Eukaryota > Metazoa > Chordata > Actinopteri > Labriformes > Labridae > Labrus > Labrus bergylta. Next base: position 28,056,380 of record NC_089199.1, read on the forward strand.
AGCATAATGAAAGATCTCAACATGACATTCAATATGTAAATGAAGTTGGGTGATAATTGCAGTACATCTAGCAGCTCATTGGTCTCTTGTTTGATGTTTTCCATTGCTTATATTTCCATTTCCTACAAAAGTTTGGCCCACATATCTTCATTTTAAATAAATGCAGGACACTTCATTTAACCATGTTAGGCCCATTTCACGGAACTCAAGTTTAAGACACAAAATGTACAGTTAGTTTTTTTTTCTGTCCCATCCAAAACATTAAAAATATATGTTGTTGTTGTGGAAAGCCCCTTGATAAATGTGCACTGTCTGACCTGGGTTTCTCTTTTATCCTTGCAGATCTTTACCACTATGGACGTGACCAAGAGCTCAGGTGGAGACATCACCCAGGCCGGCTGCTGAGGTTAAACCCTGCTCGTTTAGCGGGCAGCTCTCATATTAGACTTATCTACCATCCCTTCTCATCCAACCTTTAGGCTCAGCCTCACCTTCAGCTTCTCAGTGTACGCGGCAGTCGTTTTCTCAGGACAAAAACCTAACACCAAACCCAGTGTCTGAATCGCTGAAAGCACTTATTTAGGCTAGCAGCCAAGCTGAGAGGATGAGGATGTGCGAGCCTCTAGTCCTGGCTGAGGAAGTTTTTAAATATGAGAGCTGCCTGCTGAACAGCGGGGTTACTCTGCTGACATCCTTCTGGGCACCGCCAGTCGTCTTCTCAGAGGAGCACCAACACACACAAGTGTGTTTGGGGCTGTTTGTGACGTCCTCGCCCTTAACCTGGTATTCTAAGGTGGGCAAGGATCGATGTCCTTCTGCAGAAGCGCCTGATGGTGGCTTAAAAACCCTTCGTCCAAATCCCCAACGTCAAACACTTTTCATTGAACCCCAGAATACAAAGAGCATACAGACCGAGTTTTGTCAAAGAGAATCAAATTGGCACATAACCAGGGTTTGAAAAAAAGATACACCTCTCTGAACTCTGGTCCAGCTTATAATGGAAATGTATTGTTTAATCTGGTACGTGTGTGAGTGTGTTTAAATTTGTAACGTCTCTTCTCGATTTTTCAACACATTCCTCTTATCAGGTCTTTCAGTTTCAGATGTATTCAAGGTGTACATTTGCATTGTCAATATTTATCTTTGCTGGCTGTGTGGAGGGTTTCGCTGCCTTTAAGAGAACTTTATCTCTACCAAAATGTTTTCTCTAAACAAGTCTGCAGAAAGATCGGGCGCAGATCAACGTACACCTCTCAAACCTGGATGTGCTGCATCACAACACTGTCGGGTAGAAATTGAACGAAAAGAACTACCTAGCTGAAGTGAATGTTGTTTAAAAAAACATTTTCACCATTAATTTAATGCATCTCACTGTTTGCCTCTACATTATGTGTATGTTAAGAAATATATATTTGGTCTTCTAGAGGAGAGTAGTCTGGCTGCTGTCAGTGAGTTGTTCATCTGTCTGCTGCTGTCAAACCACTGTAGTTGACTTCTTTTCAAACATTTAATAAAGGATGACTTTAGCATCACTTTTCTCACTTCTTCATTTGTGAACATCATTTTTACTAATCGTCTGCAGACATCAACTCAACAGAAGTGCCTTTTGTGAACTTTGCACTGATATTTTTCTTTTGCAACTTACTCACTTCTCCAGTATAAAGAAATGACTGTTGAGGTAACGCACTCTGAATGAATCGTCCTTTAAGGGATAAAGACAGCTCTCACCTATTTTCAGCCACTGCCATGTGCAAAGGGAATTAACAATAGTAACTCAAGTGTTTGAAAACATTTTTATATCAGCCCAGCTGTCTGTACATTGCCCTTTTATGCGGCCAAGAACAGAAGTTATGTCTACTAAATAAAGATGGAATAATATTCTTCACAATTTGTGGAACTACAATAAAAGCTAAAAATCTGAATTTTGTTAATTATAGAATTATTTACTCTTATTTCCCTATTACAAAAGTTTTTTTTAAATTTAATTTTGTATATTATTTTTAATTTGGAAAAAAAAACCCTTTAGAAGGCTTAATTTTTATATTTCAGAATTTTAATGTAAAACACTTAAAGAGGACATAATCTGAAAAATCCTCTTCTACAGTGTTTTTGAACATTTATTTGGGTAACCTGAGTGCCTACCGACCCACGCATTTAAAGAGACACACACCAAAACAGAGCGTTCTGAGAGAGCTGGTTTATACAGGGTCACAAACCTCCTCTGGTGCTTGATTCATGTTATATTTTGATCAACAGATGTTTCATTTAGACCACAGGGGGACTGTTTGAAAAGGTGGGAAAGGGGGATAATATGTCCTCTTTTAATTTTTCATTTGATTTCCAAATGTCACTTTAGTCACCAGACACTGCGCCCTCACCTTTCAGCCAATCAGATGCCTCCAGTTTCCTAACAAGCTCAGCAATTGCTACCAATTTCAGCCTGCTAGCTCTGTTAACTTGAGCAACAATGCCCACGTTGTTGTGAATAACTGTACATATGACGAGGCTGCTCCTCTTATAACTATAGGGGACTAATGTATCAGGTCATCAGAGGCAGAGAAAACCTAACCATTGGATCATCAATATGAGTGACAGATAGCATGCGTTTGTTAAAACAGGAAGTTGGGATTTTGTTGGAGAAGAGGGAAAAATCAGCGTCGTTATCACAAGCTCATGAAACAAGAAGTTAAAGATCTCCAGAAAACAACCCACATGTACTTGTCATGATGGGAAAGCAGAGTCAAATCAGAGGTGTTGATGCATGTTCACTTAGAGCTTCCAAACAGTGGGCAAGTTGCAATCATCAAAAAGAGAAAACTAGAAAAATGCATACAGGTGTAGGACAACAAATGTATACACTGCAGAAAAAAAAGAGAACGGTGCGAGCAATGTACAACTCCTTATGAGCAACTTTATTTAAACAAGGGCAATGTTCCAGTCCAAAGGATCTTCTGAAATAAAAACAGACCTGAGTGAAAATACATTTTCTTTTAATTCTATCTGTCATAAAAGTGAAACACCTAAATGAGAATTGACTATATAATGAAAGCTGTTTCTATGAATCCCCAGTTATTTACTGAGCTAATTCATAATGCCTGGTTGATTTCATATTGAACACTTCAGGGTTCCTCGTGCCACTCATCACTCATGCTGCACAGCTTAAGAGGAGACCAGGGCTGGTGGATATGTTTTAAGTGCTGCACACAGGTACAGTGGATCAGAATCATCCCGTTGAAGTGGGACGGCCTATTCATGTGTTTCCCACATCAGAGAGCCGTGGAGAAATAATAGCATCATTTCCTCTGGGCGAGACTATTCAGCCTCCACAGGCGGCGGTCTTGATCAAATAGCATCTGTGCTGGTGTGAAGCCTTTGTTGGGCTCACCGGCTCTCATCTGAAAAACACTGTCACCTGCACGGGTTGCCACGACAACTCGGGCTTTGATGAGTTTTGATACGGCCTATGACCATTTTATTGAGGGCATTAATCAGTGGTATGAGCTAATGAGTCACGGCTGCTTGTTATTCCAGTGCAGAACACAGAGGTCTGTTTCTGAGACTCGGCTGAAAGCTTTAAAACTAAGAGGGACCTTGAAAGTCCAGCCACCTGTGTGATGTTTGTCCATCTCTCATTATGAGGACACTGAGCAGCGTGTTAGCGCCTCAGTTTGATAAGTATGCTGGTCTTACTTGAAAATACTTTTGATGATTTCTACCAAATAAGGTCATACTAAGCAAAGCATATACGATCATAAGCAGGAATTAGGAGGGTATTGAGGGCAAATTCTTAGTTAATGGTGAATACTGTGACCTTAATTTAAAGTGTTACCTAATTATCTTTTATCCACCTTGCTTCAATTTATTGGCTTTCTTGTCTGTATCTGATCTTATCTCTCTCTAGAAAACGTTGTAATCATGTTTTTTGTTTTTTTTTAAATTGGAACCATTATTAGCCTATAAGCCTCGTCTAAAAGACCAAGCAGTGTTTCCTTCCCTCCTGCTGCAGGTAGAGCTGGGTTGTGGAAATTCAAAGGTCAGGATAAAGTTTCCTGGAAAGGCTGTGAGTTGCCAGAAGGAAACTCAAGTATTTACTGACACGACACGCTGAGAAGTCCAACGTAATATCTGTCACTCTTTAACTCAGCTAGTTACAACCCTATGGTTACAACACGATTCTTATCATCACTGAGGAGGCTCAAGCCACCGGTCAAGTCCCATTTTTTATGTAATCAAATCTCACACATTACAGCTGTGATAGAAAAGAGAACACAGGCAATGATTAACCGACAAGAAAGGAAATAATCTTAAGTAAATCTGTGAGTTTCAAATACATACGGTTATTGATTAATAAGATGTGACTGTCCTAATCTGTAACTGGATAAACTGGAACTGCTTTCAGGAAATGTAATGCCCCTGTAATAATAATTAGAAAAGTGGAAGAAGGTGGAGGCCAATAGGATAAGAGACTATAAAGAAATGAATTTGAATGATTCTGTGGAGAAGAAAGTCCTCGAACGTGAGCTCAGTTGACTAAATTGTGTCAGTTTCACAAAAACCATCTCATGCAAAACATGTTTTCAAATGTCTGACTCCACTTATGACAGATGCAAATAATCTCAACTCCTCTGATTCACATCCTGTTTAAATGATTGTAAACTGCAATGTTGCTTACAGTCATTGGCCTCTAGAGGGCAGCCCAGTCTTACAGTTGTCTGCACTTTGCTGTGGCCTTGTGGGCACAGAGGGTACTCTCTTATCTGGGCTGAGTATTCATCTATTTATAGACTTCAATCATAAGTTTGTCCTCTCTATTTAGTCTTCACAATTTGAGGCAGCTATCCTTAGAAATGTCAGGAATATTTTGCTGTGAAGACTTTCCACTAGGGCTGGGTGGTATGGCCTGAAAGTTCAAATTAAGACAGTTATATATATATTTTTTTATTATTTTTACACCAAACCACACTTTTTAGTTACTAAAAAAAGTCCTGCTTTTATTTTATCAATACAACTTAACAGAAGCTAGCTTAATTTCCCTTGGAGGATAACCAAAGTAACCCTGAATTTGTTCTTTTAAGGGTTAAAGTGCAAGCAGTAAACTTGTCTTTAAAAGTGCACAATGCAGTTTCAGCATTCAGCAAAGTACATGTGGCTGAGTGGCACATACCTGAGACCACCCAGCTACTCTGTAGGAAGCAAACGAGGGAGGAGGATGTGAACTATGTGAACCCAAGGGTAGCGACAGAGTAAGTTAAAGAGAAAATCTGCCACAAATACAACTTCTTGATAAAAATCGATTTGATCTCCCAGCCCTAATTATCACAATAACTTAATCACTTTAAAGTTCAAATAATCCAAGAAAAGTTTTTGGATTTACTCACATACTAAATGCAAACAAGTAAACACAACACTGTGTATCTAGAGTCTCTTTTCCTTTGCATCGATAAGCAAGTCTGCATCTTTAGTACATTATGTTCCCCATAAAACCAGCGTGTGTCCCGTCCCTCCTCCTCTTTCTCCTCTTCTGCTGAAATGTGTTTGTAATTAATTCCAGGCTGGTTTTATAGAAGAAGGGTCTTTGTAGGACATGTGGATTGTCTCTGCAGCTGGGAGTTAAGTGTTAAGTTGGACGTGTGACAGACCGTGAAAGAGGGGTCACACCTCGCCGTGTGATGTCATTACACCCTGCTGGACAGAGAAGACTCTGAACAGCCAGATGTTGGAAAACTTTAAGAATGCTCTGATAATTGTCAGCGCTGTCAACAGATTCACTGTTTTTTTAAAAACTTTTTTCTGTGTATTTATTGTTTAGAGACTACACTAATTAAAGGACAAATCCACTAATTTTACATAATGTGTGTCTGCTTACAGGTCTCAGAGAGAACTGCATTTGTATGAAATAAAACATCTTGTTTAAAAAGGTTTTGTGGCTCAAAGAGGAGCTGTGCAAAATCTGATGAATTGATTCAAGTTGACCGCAAGAGTTTAGAATTTAAAAATCCAGAGACGTGGATATGGTGTGTGTGTATGCCATTAGAAGTAAAACACACATTTATCCCTACCTGAACTGTTAGTAGTTGTGTTGCGCTGTAGGTAATAAAGGGGCCAGGCTTGGACAAGGATGATTGGCTGAATCAAAAAAAGTGTACTGTGCCGATTTTTTTTTATTTTTATATGCAATTTTGAATTCAACAAAGTGCTGTTTTAAGGCAACTTTCAGACCTAATGGGAAAATATAAGGTAAAAAAAAAACTACGGAAGACAGGCATACTTCAAGTTCGTGCAAAGATATAAAATATTAAAAATGAAAGAAATAAACTTTTCCCTGTTGACTGAGGGAAGCTGTGCAGCTTTTCCTATCGCAAGGTGCAAAACAAAAGGAGGGAGGGCGGGACTTCCTGTGCGGGTTATGGATCTGAGGTTATGAGTTTCTGAATGCAATTCTGAAGTCGACAAAGTGCTGTTTTTAGGACAACTTTAAGATCTAATGGAAAAATATTAGGTTAAAAAAAAACCCCCAACAACATCAAGGATGACAACAACACATACACACAGTCATATAATAAGATTTTGGCATATGGGGCGCTACAGTCCTCGTTGCAGTGGCCCTGGGTTTGAATCCTACTTCGGCCCTTTGCTGCATATCATTATCCTCTCTCTCCTCCCAACATTTACTCTCTCTTTTCAGCTGTCCTTTCCAAAAGAACAAAACTTTGCCATATGCAGTGGTGCAATGTGCTAAATGTTAGCGCCAGCATGTTAACATACTCGTAATGATTAATCTTTCAGACAGATGTCTAACAGGTTCAACCACTTTGTTAAGAATGTTTAATCATAGTTCCTTTGTTTTGTGTTTCTCTTTTTGGTGTCTCTTCGCCTGCTCTTGGGGTGTCCATTTATTTCTCTTTGTTGTCATTTTGAGTGTCTCTGTTGCTGTGTTAATTTTGCATCTCTTTGTTGTCAGTTTGTGGTCAATGTGCACCTCTCTTCTCTTGTTCTGTATCTCTTCAGGGTTATATATGTCTGGTTGTGTATCGTGCACTTTGGGTTCTTTTCTGTTGAATTGTTTTTAATTATTTTTGGTATTTTGCATCTGTTATATTCTTACTGTTGTTAATGTTTTTCTGTGTTTGGTTTAGTTTGCTTTGTTCTTGCTGTTTGTCAAAGCACTTTGTAAACCTGTGTTTTTAAAAGGTGCTATATAAATAAAGTTATTATTATTATTATTATTCACAGTTATTTTGACTCTTATTCTACTCTGTGTCTCTTTGTAGTTTTATACATCTTTTTTTTACTCTTTTTTTTAAATTATGGGTAGGTCTGTTAAGTAATTGATCCACTTTGCAGGGAGAGCTCCTCAGTCATTCGTGTATCAGTATCTAACAGACATGTTTCCAACATGCAAAGCTCTTTGCATGTTGCATGAAGTTAAACTTCACTAACCTTTTATCAACCAAATATTGATTCTGCTACACCCTTTCTGTCTGATTGGTCAGCATTAAGGCCGCGTCCTGCTGCCTCCTGACCGGCACCAGCCCACCCATGGTTACCCATCATTCCATTCTCTGAAAGTAAACACTCGCAGGCTTCACACTGTCTCGCTGTAAGGACTGGGGTTTGATCAGTCGCGTGGCTTCTCAACGCATCCTGACTTCTCTAAAGGGATCTGGTCCACAGTGCCCGGGGAGATGGATATGAGGAATTTGGAGAAGGTTCAGAGGTCAAAATACCCTCTGGAGAAAATTCTCCCTGCTCTAATAAGATAAAGCTTAAGTCCTGCACTGCTGTGGATGAAGCCGCCATCTGGTTCACTGCGACTGGGCCTGAAGGGAGCAGATGTATCAAATGATAGACTTAAGTCAGTCCTTTAAGACTTTCTACAGTCATACACTCTCTAATGTGGAGGATAGCCTCTCCATTGTGTGTACATATACAGTAGGATGCAGACATGGGAGTAAGTCACACATATACAAGTCACAAGCAAGTCTCAAGGCTCAACCTTCAAGTTGCAGGTCACTGCGGTGAGAATCAAGCAAGTCAAGTCAAGTCATACAAAATTCTGATTATACAGTTTCCACATGTCAATAAAAGATCGTGTTCATCATTTAGTTGTTTAATGTTCAATAAATATATGATCGGATACAAATATGAATTTCAGAAGAATTTATTAATCCCCAAAGTGGAAATCAAATGTTTACACTCTTGTTGAACCTGCTACATACACACAGGGAAAAATACACACACATGCACAAACAAAATCTTATGGACAGATTTCAGAGTGAGGTGGCTGCACATGGAAGAGCGCCTGGTGCATTGCTCCTCCAGTTCCCTACAGACTGAGCCACTGCTGCCCCATGTAAACACACTGGAAACATACTTAAGGATGTGTTAAATGATTTACTAATTGTCTCATGAGTCTCCACTGATGCTGAATACATTGTGCAAGAGCCAAAGTTCCACAGTGGATGAGGAGATTTGGATTTATTTGAATGTTGTTCCATCAGACCCAGCACATGAAGTGATCTTCCTTCACACTGCCGTGACTGAAATAATCAACCTTCCAGCATCCTCCTGCACTCTTCAGGCCAAAATTCTTCATATTCAGCTCAACAAAAACAAGGGATTAGAATTTACAAGAGTTATTATGCAGATAACTTGGGGAGTGAATTCCATAAGATGTGCGTCATCATATGATTTATGACTTTTTTATGTGGAATCTATTTTTTTTGGGGATGTGTGATGAATAAGAAGATATTTAATGAACATATACCAGACACATGAAATACTTTTTATTCCAATATCCCTGCTGTAATTCTACTGGAATGTATGTTTTTATGTTGTTAACTAATAGGTCTGCAGTAAAGTTACCTTTGGATTACTTTTGGCTTCTTGTTTTTCAGTGAAGTGAGACAGGATGACGCTCCTATAACTGCTGGTTTTATTTTACAGTGATTAATGAAGTGAGGTTGTGAAGACAAGAGGCGAAATCAACAGCAGATGCTGAATTACTACAAACAAATCCATCAGTTTGTCACATTTTGGACTATCATGTTGATGTTAGGAACACTAGAGCTATGTAAAGACAACCAGAGGCAAACAGAATAACAGCGGATATCAGTTCATGGTGGCTTCAAAATAAGAGCGTGAAGTTACTGTGATAAAAATAACTGGAAATAGACATAACGGGATACAGAGAATAATGGAAAAGAACTATAGGAAGCTCAAGCATCAACTGTACATAAGATAAGATAACACTTCATTGTAATAATAGTGGATGAAGCCTGAGTGACATCACACTTTGGTTTCTGAAGGGCTGTATGGTGGTTGCCATATTAGAAATGCTTACAGTATACATTCGGTCAACCTATAATGACAGACAAAGAGTAAAAGCTGAAGCGGGCCTTAAACCTCCTGACAAACAGCTACAACACTACGGCTGCTGTTAGATATCACACCCTACATGACTTGTATCATTTCTAAAACAAAAAGAGGGGTGGGTAATAAAATAAATTCACCCCTATACAGTGTGTCCACATAATAACAACAAAATCGCTCTTTGTAGCAGGTTTTAAGCGTGTATTTCTACGGTCAAAACGGACTTTAACATGGGGTGCATATGGGACTTCTTGGTCTTTTGGAGCTGGCCTCAAGTGGACACTCCGGAAACTGCAGTTTTTTTTGCACTTCCAAATTGGCTTCATTTTTTCAACAGTGGAGCTTTCACAGGCAAATATCCTTGTGTATTTATCTAATTGTCCATTGCATCTAGACAAGATTGCTCAAATGCAGGGTAAAGGCTAAATCAATTTTGAAAGTCAAGTAGCATATACCCTTTTCAATCAATTTAAATTGTCACAACTAATTTATTTGGCTGATTAAATTGTGTCTGTGCGTTTTTTTGTTTTTTTTAGATGTGTTTTTTTTTCTGGGGCCTATTATTATCCATGTGGACTTTCACTCGAGGGATTTCTGTCACCTGAAGCCTTTGTTTAGGACTTTTAATTTGAAACAATCAAGCGGAAGTCTCTTTCTATGTCGCTGTAGGCTCGAGCTTGAGTATCAGACATCTGCAGAGTGGGTGAGTTGGTGCAGGCCGTTTGGGCAGAAAGGGGTTAAAGACACAACCCACCGGTTTGGGAAGACGCTGGGGTATGTAAACCCCCCCCACCCCCACACACCCCTCACCCCCACCCCCCCTTACACAAACAGACGGTGGCCTCCGCTCGGACACACTGACTGACTGACAGTGAGCTCAGTCTGTTCCACTTTTCTCTGAACCAGCACACATAGTCATGTAACGGTAACTACAGCGGACCGGTGAAGTCTGCTGCTACCCGGCTCGTCTGAGTCCCGTCCAGTACCCCCCCCCCTCTCTGAAACCACGGCGGCTCCAATGCTACAGATCAAAGGATGTGCGGGAAGACGCGAGGACGCAAAGGTCAGCGAGCCGGTTCGCTGCTCTCATCGGTGATAAAGTAGAGACACCGCAAGTCCCCGACAAGGACGGATCTTTTTTTTTATTTTTTTATTTTTTTTAATCTCGCATGAACCCGGGGAGGAATAGGCTCTGTTTGGGGGCATTTCCAACGACCCCAGGATGAGGAGCCCCGGAGTCCCTCGGGTGGTTTTTGCCGTGGGTCTCGGATGTTTCATTATGCTGCTCCTCTACTTCAACAGCAGTCTGAAGCTGGGTGAGCGTTTTTTCCTTCTCATTTGACCAACGAATATGTTGAATTTATTTTCTTCGCAACACATTATGTCTTCAAATGCTGTCTCAAAATTACGTTTTCCTCCTTTAATTATATCTTTAAATCCATAGGCTACTTTAAACAACGTTAAAAAAAATATATAAAAAATGATTTAATGATGATAATGACAGTGGTGAAGAAAATAGCAGTGGGGAGAGTCTCCAACAAAATTTAAATTTAAGCATTTTTAATAGGCCTATTTAAAACGAAAGCCACATGTGCATGACTAAATATAATTACACATTGATGTGTAAGGGTCACTGTTCACATGTGTCTATTTGTAAGGATCCCCATTAGCTGTAGGCTACACTAGAGCTCAGCCTTTCTTCCTTGGGTCCCCAGCTCATTGTTATCTCCACACCTTATTTTGAAATCCATTCATATCACGCACTGCCAATTAGGGCTGGGTATTTCCCACAGCGGCACAATACCTATCACGATATTTTTTATTTTATTTATTTATTTATTTGTTAGGCACAGTGCATATTAATGAACAGCTGTAACAATTACAGCTGTAAAAATGCCAGATTATAGCAGAAGGGCTATTTTCCATCTGTTGTCCCTAGGCAGGTAACAGAGAAAGACAAATTACAAATAAAATACAAATACAAAGGCACCAGTGACACAAGACAATAATAGAGGTTAAAGGTTAAAGGTGGTCACAGACTTGTTTGAGGTGTGTTTTGAAGGTTGCATATGTTTGTGAGTCTCTTATTGTGAGTGGGAGAATATTCCAATATTTAGTTCCTTTGCCTGACAGAACAGTCTGAATGTAGTGCGTCTGTGTGGGACCTCACAGTCTCCTCGGGCTGTGGCCCCTGGTGCCGATCCTACTGGCAGACTTCAGCTTTATAAAGTCCTTCAAAGGAGGAGGAGCAAGTCCGTGCAAAATTTTATGTATAAAACATGCATTTTTAAAATGAACAAAATTATGAAAATGTAGTCAGTTATGTTTATCTAAAACAGTGCAATGGTGAAACGAAAATGCCAAAGATTTTTATGGCCTTTTTTAAAAAGAGATTGTATTGGTTGTTGTTGTGCCAGCAGCAAGTGACCATGTGGTTATACAGTATTCAATATGTGAAAAAATCATCGAGTGTAAAAACATTCGAGCAGCATTGATGATACATTGATTTTGGATAACGACAATGTCCCAAACATAATTACATTACATCAGCTGTTCTATTGTTGAGAATAATAGGAGAGGTATTTTAAGGATCCCACCTAAAAACACTTCAATTCAGATTCTCATGAGATCCTAGAAATACATTAAAATATTTTAATCCCAGAGATATGGCTATGGTGTTATTGTGAAACTGTACTATAGGTCCATTGTCTTTCAAAACTGTCATCATAGCTTTGCAGCCATATGGATTCTGTAACATCTACATCGATACAAGAGCACATGACGATATTTTGCCATTTAGATTTTTTTAAGCGCAGCCCTTCTGCCAGTACTGTAATGCAGTGTGTCGAAAATCTACAGCAAATATTACGGGATGCATGGGAGCAAATGTTTGAAGAAGAGGCCTACTTTAAGCCATTCGCATCACTGAGGGATCTCTGTGTGTGCTGTTACTCACGTGTACATTTCAAACCTTATACATAACAGGTAAGAAACAATATACATTTGATTACAATGCCTATGGACCCAGGCACAGTCAAAGATCAGAAAGAAAACAACATCAAAATAAAAAGTCATAGCTCAGTCCACAAGTAGCTCAAACAGTGTACACCGGCTTATGGTTTTAAAAGAGTTCTTGTTTTTAGATAATCAAGTTGATACAACATTTTTTAGATTTGTGCGTATGGGATTTCACCTTTAACAGAATCAGGTTGAGTATTGATTTGATTTAGAAGGCGAGCAAGTAAAAAACACATTTTCATTTGTTGGTAAATAAGTAGCCTACATAAATCTATTTCCAAATGGTACGTAGGGCCTTCATCTCTGTGTCTATATGTAATTGAATTCTTTCATTCTGAGTCATCACAGCACCGCCTCCCTGCCTACCGTCATGTTAGTCCTTCTGCACTCCCTCCCTGTGTTTGGATTTCCCAGAGAAGTGGGGATCTTGCTTTAGGAACAATTTCATTAAAAGTCTCCTTGGTGGAGTGTTTCCTCCGCTGCGTGAGGGGGGGGGGGGGGGGGGGGGGGCTTGGAGAAGTTGCAGCTGGCTGGTATAGTGGCCCTAGCTAAGATCTGTTTCCACCTCTCCCAGGTCCCTCTCTGCCACATACAATGGCCTCATTCAGACATTCCCAACTAAATATCATGGGCCAAAAAAAGCTTATATGGCTCATACTGTGAGGAGGTTTTAGGTTTTTAAGGGAGAGGTCAGTCAGTTCTGGGCTCTTTCTGAAACTGGACTCTCCCAACACAGACTCTGCCTCCATCCTGGAGTGTAACTCTATAGCTGCAGATTCACTTTCAGCTGATTAAAGCATCCTACAGTCCTTGGCTCTAAGATCAACCTAGATAACATCAAAAAATGTTGATTAGTAATTCATGAATTGCTGAATTTAAAAAAAGTTGTCAGAAAATTGCTCTGTGGTCAATGCAATCATTTAGTGATGGACAATGGTATGGTCAATCAGACCAACCCTATGGCTGAGTTAAAAAAAGATGAAGGGCACACTCACACTAGGCCATCAGTATCATGCCCGAGCACGTTTGACCCCAAAGTCCATTTTTTCAGACCACTGTGAGTGCTCCATACCAGAAGTACCTCAGCATGGTACGGCCCCCTACTGCCTAATCGATGCGACTGTTCCTCCTGGAAAATCCTTTCATACAATGGTGGCAAAGGGTTTACATTGGTCCGATACAGAGGTCGAGTGTTTACTCCAAATTCAGGCAGCCGCAGATGTCCAGAGTCAGCTGGACGGGACCCACAAGAACTCAGAGGTCTTTGGTAAATTCCGGACTATCCAGTGTTACAACGTGATGATGTATGTACAAGAGATAACCGAGCTCAGGCCTGGCTGGGTATTAAGTTGTGCGCACAAGATTTTTATTTTGTATTTTTTTGGGACTACAAGGGCTCCGTATGTTTTGGTCACATCAGGGACATTTGAAAGGGAAGCATCGAGGGCCTAAGGGATCCTCCAGGAGTGTAAAAAGAGAGAAGGTCAGTATTGTATGGAGAAGCTAGGCCGTGTAAAGCTTAAAAAAGCATTTTAAAGAACTTTAAATCACTTCTAAAAGGAACAAGGAAACAAAGACATTGTGCAAGTGGAGTTACATTATCAGTTTTCCATAAGATCCTGACAGCAACATTCTGACGGAGTTGTTTTGAGATACTTTTGGGGAAATCCAGTAAAAGGTAGTTCCAATAATCTATACAGCTGGTGATACAACGGTAAAATAAAATGTCAACAAGGTCTGACTTCGTCAATGTTTCTAAGTCTACGTTTCTCATTCCTCTCCTGAGTATAAACTGAAACCTTGGACCCGGGAAATCAGCAAGTGAAGAGTCTTCACTCTGATACAAAACAGCGGTCGGTTACCTTCAGAGAAATAACACTCTGTAACAGCAGGCCTAATCCACTGGCCAACAAAACCGGCCCATATTAGCATATCATGTGACCTTCGGTATCAGCTAATTTTTATCTCTGATATGTGCTGAAATGACAAGGTTTATTCAATTTAAGTAAAACATTTTTTAGTTGTGTATAGTTTATTTTTACAAATGTTAATTTCTAAATGAGTGTTTCAGCTCACTGTTGCAATTCTGGCCAGCTGTACATTTGTTGTCTTCATTAAATATCTTTTTCACAACTGTTTGATACAATCGAGGGATCCACCCAACTCATGTCTTTGCAAATCTCCATCTATCTATCTCTTAGACCCAGGATGAAAAAATGGATTCACTAAAGTATCGCAATTTTTTTATTGGACGATTCAAAACATCGATTAGTTCCCCTGGGATCGATTATCATGACGTCATATCCGTTTACAGAAAAACACCAGACGTGAGCCCAGAGCTTCTGAACGTGTAGAGGAGCAGTCACTGCACGTCTTGTTTTCTCAATAGCTTTAGAGTCTTTCAGGTTATCAATATAGCTACATTCAGACTGAAGTTACAAACAAGAACCTTTAATTTATGTGAAAATGTTCCATCTGTTGTTCCATCCAATGTCATACAACTGTCTCTCCTCTGTGAGCTGCTAGCTCGCTAATTAGCTCCTGAGCTCACCTAATGAACACTCAGCTTAAAACATCAGCCACATTTATTTCACGTTAGTAAATGCGTTTGTAGCAGCGAGGCAATGAGGTGATCACAGATTAAAGTAAGCATTACCTTAGAATCGCAAAATAAATCAAATCGGCTACCAAGAATCGTGATGAAATAGAATCGCCACAAAGACATATCATCCCAGCTCTGAAGTTTGAAGACAGATCTAATAAAGATATCACTTGATATATTAGCACTATAATTTCTTCTGCCCCTATATCAGAATCGACCCCAGAAATCCCGTATCAGTCGGGCCTACTTTTTGACTAATGTTCTGCTGCAGGTGTGAGCTGTATTTAGAGAGTGTAGCCTCAGTGCTGATAACTTTAAAAAGGTGGTTAAGCAAAACTGTGAATCTAAGATCAACAAAGCGACAC
The DNA here is from genome assembly GCF_963930695.1 of Labrus bergylta. Lineage (NCBI taxonomy): Eukaryota > Metazoa > Chordata > Actinopteri > Labriformes > Labridae > Labrus > Labrus bergylta. The sequence goes on from NC_089199.1 coordinate 28,071,737, forward strand.
TGTCACGACCTCTTGACGGTTTGCTCCAGCCACAATCGACTAAGTCATCTGTTGATTTTGCGTCACACACTGATGTATTGCAGTTATGAAGGGTTAATTTATGAGAACATGCGCACACCTTGATCTGAAACAGCACAGGAGGGTAGCCATCATGGCTCCACAAATACAGAGAAACCAGCCTTTCAGAGCTGCGTCAGTGAACGGTTAAACATCCGAGGTTTGTTTCTTTTCTTATCAGAGTTGGCCTCAAGTGTTTGAGTACTGAGGAGTCAGAAGGAACCTGGAAGGGATCTCATGTTTCATCCTGTCAGCTTTAAATCTAAGTATAATGAAGTTCAGATATTCCATCCAGTCTGTTCTATTTGCCCCGCTCACGCGCCAGCTGGGGTAAAGGTCATATTGTGTGTTCAAACACTATATAAAGCTGCAGGAGAGCGGCCACATAACAAACCAATGTTCTGCCAAGTCAGAGTCAGATTAGCTTCTTTTTCAATTGTATTCTTTTGCACACATGATTCACAGAGCAAAATCTAAGTTTAGGATAATTACATACTGTAGATGCACAGTGGGTTTTACTGCTGCACTGTCATATGAACACACAATGGAGTGAATCGTTTGACAACACATGGGGTAAACCTCTCGTCTACGAATGCATTTTTCTCTAAAAGTACACAATGTGCTCTTTGGGCTGACAGGATTTTACACGTTTCTAATACATCTACATACCTTGACTCAACAGAACCCATCTTGATATTTATACAGCGATTCATCTGGATTGATTTTTCCACTCTTATGACATCTCCCTGACTTTTTCTGGGAGAAATGACCGGGGACGGCTGTGGCTCAGTGGCAAAGTCGGTCTTCTCTCAACCAGAAGTTTAGGTGTCTGACGTGTCCTTGGGCAAGACACTTAACCCCAAGTTGCTCCTGCTGCTACGTCGGCGGCGCATGAAAATGAGTTAACACTGATGGTCACTTTACAGAGCAGCCTCTGTCATCAGTGTGTGAATGTGTAGATGTGACCTGCGGTGTAAAAGCACTTTTAGTAGTCAGAAGACTAAAAAGCGCTCCAGTCCATTTACCATTTACTGGTTAAGACGGACATTTTCTTTTATTGTGTGGTGTCTTTAGCTGTAGTTTCCCTTTTAAAGTTAAAGAGACAGTCACACCACAGAGTGGGAAGAAGACTGGTGTGGAATGCAGTATGATGTGTTTAATTGTCAAGGGTTGTCTGCTGAACTCAGGAACACTTACAGATACGGATGTGAGTTGATGGTTATCAGCTATCTAGTTTTAGTGTTTTAACTACAAGCAGAGCCTGGGACTTAGCCTTAGGGGCTACTGTCATTTCCTCTGTACCGGAAAAAGTACCCCTACCTTTCTTGCCTTGACTTGACTTGAGGCCAATGAGAGTCATAAAGATTTGCCTTTCAACACTCCCCCCTTCATTTGAACACCTGCAGCTCACTTAAGTTAATTTGTTTTCTGGCTCTTCTGGAGAGAATTAGGACACAGCGCCCGTCTTTTGTCCCTCAAGTTTCATAAAGACTCG